>NC_134897.1:9203758-9256258 GCF_041734735.1 Babylonia areolata | reverse complement strand
TAATCTGCACCGGGATCTTTATCTGGGGAAAAGGAGAAGTAGAGTGCTATAGTGGTGCTCGTCTCTTCGTAGAAGATGGCTGCTGCTACTGCTCAACGTTCGGCCGACCACAGAGGACAGTTCATTACGAACCTGTCGGTAGTCGTAGTAGTGGTAGTAGTAGTGGTAGTGGTAGAAGCAGCAGCAGTAGTAGTTGTAGAAGTTGTAGTAGTATTCATAAAAGCAGCAACAGCAGTTGTATTAGAATTGGTAGTAGTAGTAGCAGCAGCAGTAGTAGTAGTCGTAGTAGTAGCACAGAGTAGCAAAAGAAGCAGCAGTAGTGGTAGTAGTAGTAGTAATAGTAGTAGCAGCAACGACAGCAGTAGCAGTAGCAGTAGCTGAGACCAACTGGCTGCTGACAGGAACAGTTGGAGAGCAACCATCAGCCCTAGAGGGAATTAAGCTGTGAACTTCTTCTTCTTCTTCTGCGTTCACTCGTATGCACACGAGTGGGCTTTTACGTGTATGACCGTTTTTCACCCCGCCATGTAGGCAGCCATACTCCGTTTTCGGGGGTGTGCATGCTGGGTATGTTCTTGTTTCATAACCCACCGAACGCTGACATGGATTACAGGATCTTTAACGTGCGTATTTGATCTTCTGCTTGCATATACACACGAAGGGGGTTCAGGCACTAGCAGGTCTGCACATATGTTGACCTGGGAGATCGTAAAAATCTCCACCCTTTACCCACCAGGCGCCGTCACCGTGATTCGAACCCGGGACCCTCAGATTGAAAGTCCAACGCTTTAACCACTCGGCTATTGTGCCCGTCAAGCTGTGAACAAAAGGCGAAGAAAAAGAAAGGAGGAACGTAAGTTGTGTCTAAGTTTCCTTCAGCCTCAGTCCATACCTGGTCTTGATTTAACTCACTCAGTACGGCCAGTCCTCTCTTCTCCTCTACACAGACCCCTCGGATGTCCAGTGGGTGTCTGAATGACCCAACCTTTAGCTTCCGTCGTCAGAATTGTGGTATTCTTTGTCAACATTCGCCTCTTCAGTATAAGAGCCTTCCGCTTGCAATATTTTGATGATGGCAATTGGGCAGAAACGCTGTTAACGTCGTCTCTTTCGCCGTTCGTATTGAGAGAGTTAAAGTAGTATTCCATTATCGCAATACTTGCCTTCATGTTGTAGAGCCTGCGGCTCAAGCATTAGTCCTTACAGTCATCAGAAATCACACCGCCATGACTGAACATCTTCCCAATGATCTACGTATCCTAAGAAACTGCCATCATCTGAATAGAAGTAGTAGTGTAGTAAAGGTGGTAGCGATAGCAACATCAGTCGACAGTTGTATCGCTTCGGAGTTCACGACAGCTGATGTCAGTCTTTGACCTCGTCACGGATCCAGTCATAATTTGTCTGAAACTCACAGCATAGTACTGTTGCTGATCACTGCCAAACTGGAGCTTCATCGAGGGCAGTGTGTGGCCACGTGAAGATGACAGGCAGGCGTGAAAGGAATCCTGTGCCCTTCCCCAATATCAACTGTCCGCACAGAGGCCAGTATTGCCGGGTTGTGAGGCCCAACTGGGCTACAGTCTAACTGTGTGGACCGGGGACATATTTCACACACGGTGACAGCACCGGGGACACAGAACCCGATCCACGCAATGTCTTTGTCAACAAAAGAAGGAAGGACAGAGAGAGAAAGGGAAAAAAAAGCAACAACCTAACACCTTATTTGAGAAGGGAGGCAACCCCAACACCACAGCGTGAAGCGTGGCCTCCCCTGCTGGGGCCCGTGTGACGTGGCACAGCGAGGGGAGATAACTGGGGAGGCCACGATTGATAAGAGGTAGAGGGTGGCTGTCATCGTTTGATTTATCATATCTCCTCCCAGTCCCACTTACACACGCACACACCACGTTCACACAAACACTCCGCAACCCTTGGCCCCTGTCCTGACAGTCGGAGATCGACAGACCTGAGACCACAAGGATTTTTTTTACCCGGCTGAAAAAGATGGATTGTTTATTATAACAGACGGGGGGCCAGAGGGATATGTGATGAATAACGACAGTCGATTATCAATTTTCAATCTTTGTAATATTCAGTGGAATAGTTCAGTTGGTTAGATGAATGGTTATAGGGCTAGAACAATCAGGTATCCGGATAGTTCGCTGCTGGAAGCTGAGAGAAAGATTTATTTTTCAAGGACATACTTTGGTTGGCTAGCTGTGCACTTGATCGGCTGCCTGTCTGATGAAAGCGGACGGGAAAGGGTGTGGGGTGGGGAGGGGGGTGGGTGTTAAGGGGTGAGGCGGGTTTTTTTTTTCTGGGGGATGGGGACATTCAGGGACAATATATAACTATAGGATTTCATCAGGTTAGTTGGTTGGCTGCTCGATTGGAACTCGGGAAGGGAAAATTGAGACTTTTTTCTTTCTCCGTTTGGGCTTTTTTTTTCTTTCTTTTTCTCTCTCTTTTCTTTTAGAGGGGATAGGAAGGGTTGTGGTGCCTCGTTTCTTTTGTCCTTTCTTATTGGTTGTTTGCCTTGTGATGGACAGCAGTGACTTCGCTCCCCGTGCCGCTGTCTTGGCTGTCTGTGTCTGTGTCTCTCGTTCTCTGTCTGTCTTATACTCCATCTCCCTCCTTCTCTTGCAGACGTACGCACGTGCGCGCGCACACACACAGTCACACACACACACGCACGCACGCACGCACACACAGTCACACACACACACACACACACACACACGCGCGCGCAAAAACATACACCCGTGCACGTTGCACCCATATTTCCACGAGTTTCTACCAGTGTGCTTTTACGCGCGTTATTGCGTTTGTTCCATCATGAAATCAGCCGCATTCTGTTTCTGGCGAGCGGGGGCGCACGGAGGATTCTTTCACCATCTCTCCATTTCCCCTTGTGGAAATATCAAAGGGGCTTTTTACCACTGAAATAAAGAAAAAAAAAGAGGTCAATATGTCACTGTTGCAATTTTTATGTCAGCAGGCTGGTGTCGTCAGAGTCATCAGTATTCTGAACCCGTCCTGTCCTTTCAGAGCACCTGTCATTTGCATGTGTTTTTGTCCGACACACCGATCACTCAGGGCGGGCAACTCGCGTGGGTGGCCCTGCGATGTGACATGTGCGTGCTCTCCCCCTGACGGGGACAGCTCTGCCCACGCCCCTTCATTTCGTGTTACATAACTTTGAATCTTTTCTTTTTTCTTTCTTTTTTTTTTCTTGTTCGTTCGTTCTTTCTTTCTTTTTCTTTCTTTTTTTTTTTGGTATATCAGATTTTTATTTTGTTTTGTTTTACATCATACACGCTTTGCAAATCTTTTCGACGAGAGATGAAAAATAAGCATAGTCTATTGCAGCACCGTGAGGCATGTTTGATACAATGTGATAATCTAAAACAACACAAGTCGCTCGACAGCACAGCACAGCACAGCACAGCACAGCACAGCACAGCACAGCACAGCATTGTATTGTTCAGTGCTTCACACGAAGGCGCAGTGAAGCGCAGCTTAGCATAGCGTTCTTCATCTTCTTGGTAGTTCATCGTAGTCCGAAAATGACTCAGTCTGTGTTTTCGGCGATAGGAGCGCAAGTGGCTCCGCAGTCCAAGACCGGAAGCGCACAGGCACCCACAGGTGTCATAACGGTAGTCAGTTGTTCAGACTGAGGCAGATGGTCTGCTCAGTATACGGTGTAAAGCATAGGCGGTATGTTTTCCTGGCGTTCAGTGGAACGGTGGCTCGTTTACTTTAATAGAAAACTTATGTAAGCTATATATTCAGCTTATATCACAGACTGGCGTAAGCTTACATTTGGGCCAACAGCAAAGTGAGAGTTGTATGATCAATGATTATTCCATTACAGTGGGAAGCCATTTACAGCGTAATATTTTGTGAAGGCCTATGACTCTCAAACTAGGAGGCAAGACTGCACTGGCTCTCAGTGCTGCAGCCTTGGGAGCTAGTTGGCCTTCGGGAACCATCGCAACGCCGACTGCCCTAAAACCCTCTTGACCGAGAGAGTGTGGATGTAACTTGAGCAAGACATTCTCCACTATAATCAAATTCTAACCCAGTCGGGACAGTAGTTGCCTCCTCTGCTGTTCTGATGGTCATAGTCGGACACGACTGACTATCGTACAGAAATTGGTCCCGGTTGTGGTCCAGACTGATTCCTGTTTATTCAGTATAAGAAAGGGAACAAGCACACATTATGATGCAGCTTTGCACAACACGCAGCGTTACGTGTGCGAGGACGCCAGGCGTTCTTTCACATAACTCTCCCCTCCCCATATGTGTGTGTGTGTGTGTGTGTGTGTGTGTGTGTGTGTGTGTGTGTGTGTGTTACTCTCTTTCGCTCTCTCTCTTTCTCTCTCTCGTGTGTGTGTGTGTGTGTGTGTGTGTGTGTGTGTGTTACTCTCTTTCGCTCTCTCTCTTTCTCTCTCTCGTGTGTGTGTGTGTGTGTGTGTGTGTGTGTGTGTGTGTGTGTGTGTGTGTGTGTGTTACTCTCTTTCGCTCTCTCTCTCGTTCTTTCATACACATTATTTGTCAAACCAGATTTTCTGTTCCATATAGTCTAAACTATAATTATTCCATCACAGCCTAATTTTCAGTCTCTGTGTCTCTGTTTGTATGTCTGTACACGCATATTTGTGTATTCTCGCCTCTCGCAATAAGAGAGAGAGAGAGAGAGAGAGAGAGAGAGAGAGAGAGAGAGAGAGAAAATGAAATGAAATGATGCTTATTCAAAAGACCATTGGTCAGTTGTGAAAAGACCTGAACAAACATGCTACAAATCATGATCATACATGATCACAATATATCTTGTGTAGATGTATGTAATTTTCATCAGAGTAGTGTATTGATCAGCGACTGTGCGCTTTTAAAGTCATTATTTAAAACAGCACAGGAAATGACTGGAGAGAGAGAGGGAGAGAGGGAGAGGGGGTGGGGCGTGGGGGGCGGGAGGGGGTTGGCTGACAGACAGACAGACAGGTAGACAGACAGACAGACAGACAGGGAGAATGCTATGTGTGGAGGAATGGGATGGGAAGCAACAGCGGAAGGCTGAAAAGAGAAAATGACACACTGTCAATTAATGAACATTTCCTGCCCTCCTTCCACCAGAAACGGTATAAAAAACTATATATGTATGGTCTCTGCTCTGCTTCCACCTTTATTTCTGTTCTCTTCGTTTTCTGGCACAGACTGCAGCACCAGGTGTGTTGTTGCTGTCAGACATCGTCTCTCGCCTCACTTCTTCCTCCTTCTGTTTGTCTACGTGACTCTGTTGGTCTCTCTGTCTCTGTGACTCTGTCTGTCTGTCTGTCTATCTCTCAGTCACTCTGGGTTGTGCTTATTGGTGTTTTATATAGTTTGTAGAAACTCATGTTAAACTCTTGTTATCGCCCCCTGTTCATATTGGGCTATGGCCTTCAATGAATAAATCATCTGAAATCTGAAATGTCTGTCACTGCTTCTGTCTGTCTGTCTGTCTCTAGCGCTCTCCACCTATCTGTTCTCTTCCTGTGTAATTATGAAGATGGTGATGCAGTATTAATGAAACTTATGCTCTCACTTCTCTCTCTCTCTCTCTCTCTCTCCTCTCTCTTCTCTCTCTCTCCTCTCTCTCTCTCTCTCTCTCTCTCTCCTCCAGAAAGAGAGTATTTTTGTTTTGTGAATTTTCTTTTTTTTATATATACCTTTAAGCTCAGATCTCAGATCTTGAATGCAGACCAAAATATACAAATGTGATGCAGCGTATTAAAGAAACCGGTTAATCCAGGTATCACGGAAATAATTCTCTCCTTGAATTTGCTGATTACTCAATATAGTTTGTTTGTGTTGTTGTTGTTTTGTCTCTGTAAGTATTTCTGTCGACTGTGCCCCATTGAAAGGGGTTGCCTTATCAATAAATTGTGTCATGTCATGTCTCTGTGATCTTCTCCTCTTCTCTCTACTCTTCTTCTTCTTCTTCCTATATAGATGTGGCTTGTATGACTTTTTTCATGTTTTTCCCCCGTGTTGTTTTTGTCTTGTTCTTCCTTTTCCTGAAGGCTAGATGTACAAAGATTGTAATGCTTTTCCGCCAACTTCTGTAAATTAGTTTTGTTTGTTCTTCTGTCCTCTCTGCTCTTCTGTTACTGTCTGTTCTTCTCTCTTGCACTCCTTCCCTCTCTCCAATCTTTATCTTTTTTCCCTCGCACAATGAAAACTCCTAAAAGAGTGGAACTTAAAGAGAGTAGGAGAGAGAATGTTTGATGTTTCATTGAGAAACTCTAAGTTTGATCAATGGGAGTTGGGGCTAATGGTCTTGATTCAGCGTTAAATACAATCTATTTCAGTGACAGTCATATATGTGGAGTCTGGCGGGTGTGTACCGAAACATGTGCTTTGTACTGGACTTGTCTGTCTTTCTGTCTGTAACTGAACGTCTATCTTTCTCTTGACTCTGACTCTGACTCTGTCTCTGTGACTCTGTCTGTCTTTCTCTCTGTCTCTGTGACTCTGTCTGTCTCTCTGTCTCTGTGACTCTGTCTGTCTTTCTCTCTGTCTCTGTGACTCTGTCTGTCTGTCTCTGTGACTCTGTCTGTCTGTCTCTCTATCTCTGTGACTGTCTGTCTGTCTCTCTGTCTCTGTGACTCTGTCTGTCTCTCTGTCTCTGTGACTCTGTCTGTCTTTCTCTCTGTCTCTGTGACTCTGTCTGTCTCTCTGTCTCTGTGACTCTGTCTGTCTGTCTCTCTATCTCTGTGACTCTGTCTGTCTCTGTGACTCTGTCTGTCTGTCTCTCTATCTCTGTGACTCTGTCTGTCTCTCTGTCTCTGTGACTCTGTCTGTCTGTCTCTCTGTCTCTGTGACTCTGTCTGTCTCTCTGTCTCTGTGACTCTGTCTGTCTGTCTCTCTGTCTCTGTGACTCTGTCTGTCTCTCTGTCTCTGTGACTCTGTCTGTCTGTCTCTCTGTCTCTGTGACTCTGTCTGTCTGTCTCTCTGTCTCTGTGACTCTGTCTGTCTGTCTCTTTGTCTCTGTGACTCTGTCTGTCTCTGTGACTCTGTCTGTCTCTCTGTCTCTGTGACTCTGTCTGTCTGTCTCTCTGTCTCTGTGACTCTGTCTGTCTGTCTGTCTCTGTGACTCTGTCTGTCTGTCTCTGTGACTCTGTGACTCTGTCTGTCTCTCTGTCTCTGTGACTCTGTCTGTCTCTCTGTCTCTGTGACTCTGTCTGTCTCTGTATCTCTGTGACTCTGTCTGTCTCTGTGACTCTGTCTGTCTCTCTGTCTCTGTGACTCTGTCTGTCTCTCTGTCTCTGTGACTCTGTCTGTCTCTGTATCTCTGTGACTCTGTCTGTCTCTGTGACTCTGTCTGTCTCTCTGTCTCTGTGACTCTGTCTGTCTCTCTGTCTCTGTGACTCTGTCTGTCTGTCTCTGTGACTCTGTCTGTCTTTCTCTCTGTCTCTGTGACTCTGTCTGTCTGTCTCTCTATCTCTCTCTCAGTCACTCTGGGTTATGCTTATTGTGTTTATATAGTTGTAGAAACGCACGTTAAACTCATGTTATCGCCCCTTGTTCATATTGGGCTATGGCCTTCAATGAATAAATCATCTGAAATCTGAAATGTCTGTCACTCTGTCTGTCTGTCTGTCTGTCTCTAGCGCTCTCCACCTATCTGTTCTCTTCCTGTGTAATTATGGAAGATGGTGATGCAGTATTAATGAAACTTATGCTCTCACTTCTCTCTCTCTCTCTCTCTCTCTCTCTCTCTCTCTCTCTCTCTCCAGAAGAGAGTATTTTTGTTTTTGTGAATTTTCTTTTTTTTATACCTTTAAGCTCAGATCTCAGATCTTGAATGCAGACCAAAATATACAAATGTGATGCAGCGTATTAAAGAAACCGGTTAATCCAGGTATCACGGAAATAATTCTCTCCATGAATTTGCTGATTACTCATATATAGGTTTGTTGTTGTTGTTGTTGTGTTGTTGTTTTTCTCTCGTGTAAATGATAATATATCTGTCGACTGTGTACCCCCATTGAAAGGGGTGTGGCCTATATCAATAAATTTGTGTCAGTGTCAGTGTCTCTGTGTCTCTCTCTCACTCTCTCTCTCTCTCTTCTTCTTCTTCCTGTATATAGAATGTGGCTTGTGTATGACTTTATTTTCATGTTTATTTCCCCCCCGAGTGTTGTTGTTTGTCTTGTTCTTCCTTTTGCCCTGAAGGCAAGATGTAACAAAGAGTTGTAATGCTTATTCCGCCAACTTCTTGTAAAATTAGTTTTATTTTGTTTTTTTCTGTCTCTCACTCTCTGCCTCTCTCTTTCTCTGTCACTCTGTCTGTCTGTCTCTCTCTCACCCCTTCCCTCTCCCAATCTTTATCTTTTTTCCCCCCACAATGAAAAACTCCAGAAAGAGGGAGACTTAAAGAGAGAGAGAGAGAGAAATGTTTGATGTTTCATTGAAGAAAACATAAGGTTCATTTCAATGGGGAGTTGGGGGAATAGGTCATTCAGCGTTAAAAAAAATCATTTTCAAGTAGACAGACAAGTAGAAAGAGAGAGAGGGAGGGGCGGGGGGTGGAGTGGCAATACCAGAGGAAAAGAGAGGCGGAAGAGGAAGAGAGAGTGGGAGAGGGAGAGCAGAGACGAAGAAGAACAGAAAGCAAATCAAAGCTTCGCGCACCTCCACACGACAGGGAAGACAAATAGGGTGGTTCAGAACGGGTCGTGACGCCTGAAGGGGATACCACAGTGCTTTTCCTTCATCTCCCCTTTATTTCTTTTTTTTTTCTCTCTCCCCTCTTCCTTCTTTTCCCTCTTCTTCCGTCTCCTACTCCTTTTTGTTGTTGTTCTTCTGCTTCTTCTTCTCCTCTTGGGTTCCTCTCCTCTTGGGTTCTTCTCCTCTTGGGTTTTTCCCCTTGGGTTCCTCTCCTCTTGGGTTTTTTCCTCTTGGGTTTTTTTCCTCTTGGGTTCTCCTCTTGGGTTCTTCTCCTCTTGGGTTCCTCTCCTTCTTGGGTTCTTCTCCTTCTTGGGTTCCTCTCCTTTTGTGTTCTCCTCTTGGGTTCTTCTCCTTCCCCTCCTTCTCCCACTCCTCTTTTTCCTATTTCTTTTCTTCCTTCTACTACTACTACTACTGCTCTACACCACCCCTCCTCAGTCTCCCACCACTACTACTACTTCCAACGTCTGCGTCTTCTCTCCACTCCCCCTCCTCCTCTTCTTCTCGCTGCCTTTTTTCTCGACTGTTGGTGGCATGTCCATCCTACCAGGTGTTTTCTCTCTGCCAGAAATGGTACATCTTGTGACTCACCTCCTCTCTCTGTCTCTCTCACACGCACACACACACACACGCACGCACATGCACACAAGCACACACACAGACACTCACTCACTCACTCACACAGACACACAGACACACACGCAAAACACACACACACACACACAGTCACACATACAGGCACACACACACAGAGTCACACACACACACACACACACACACACACACACACACACACACACACACACACACACTCACTCACTCACTCACTCACTCACTCAGTGTTGCTCCACGACAAAGCGATTACTCCCGTCAGCTGGGGGCTTGGTAGGTGATGTCTCACAAAAGCTGTGTCAGTACAGACGCTATACTACTATACTGAACACTTCCGATCGGACTCAGCAGCGGTGGGGGGTCTCCTCTGGTGTGCATCCTCTTGGCAGCCTTAGCTCCCTGTGGACTGCCGGCAATGGGGCTGCCGCAGAGGAGCCTGGGTGTAACTTGTGTATTGGGGAATTGGGAATGAATGGCCCATTAGGGGAAAAAAAAAATCAAAACGACGCGTGCAACAAAAACAAACGAATTTTTTTTTTTTTGCCTTCTTATTTCTCTGTCTCTATCTGTGTGAATTTATGGTTATAAAAGTATGTGCATGTGTGGATATCAAGTTGAAATAAAGTGCATTATTTGTTCCTTTATTTGGTTTTCAGTTTTTGTTCTTTTTGAATCTTTTTCTTCGCGTTTCTCTGTCGTTGTCTGTCAGTTTACCTGTCTGTCTGTTTGTCTGTCTCTTCTCTGTCTGCCTGTCTGTAAGTATCTCCGTGTCTTCCTCTTTATCTGCCTCCTTCTATCTGTCTGTCTGTACATCTGTCTCTCCGTCTGTCTCAATCGGTCTGTCTGTCTGTCTCTTTCTCTCTCTTCTTCTCCCCTCTCTCTGTGTTTTTATCTGTTTATCTGCCCCTCTCTATCTCTTCTCATTTCTCTTCCTCTCTCTCACTCTTTCTCATCCCACACCACATCACCACCTCCAGCCTCCTTCTCTCTGTACCTTCCCCATCCTTCCCCACCCGTGAAGAAAAAAGAAGGAAAAAAAGAAGAAAAAAAGAGGGAAGACAGAAAAGAAAAAGAACTGACATGGCTGGCAGATGAGCGCAGCTGGTGTCGGTGTAGGCTAAGGAAAAAACCACCTCCCATCTGATTTAACCCTGGACGGTATCTATCCAGTTTCCCCAAACTCACGATACACGCCCTTTACTTTTATTCTTCTTTAAAAAAAATCATTTCTTTGTTTAAAGATAGCATTTAAGTGTAAAAATTGAAATACCAATCATCTGTATACAATCAACAGTATGTGTGACAGGACAATAAACAAGAACAACTTGGGAGGTTTCCTTTGGTTTCTGTGTTCCCATTGGAGTTCTGTCTCCAGTACCGCATTTCATCTTCTTATCCTTTCTTTATTTTACATACTGCTGTCGTTATGGGGAGAGTGCAGAGATCGCTGTTTGTGCGTCTGCCTGTCTCTCTGTGTCGTTATAGGGAGAGTGCAGAATTCGCTTTTTTCACGTCTGTTTGTATCTGTGTATGTTTGCCATTTGGGCCAACAGCAAAGTGAGAGCTGTATTATCAATGGTTTCTCCAGTCAACAGGAAATCATTTACAGCTTAGTCTTTTTGTGGAGGACTATGACCCTCAAACTAGGAGGCGAAATTGCACTGGCTCTTAGTGCTGCAGCCTTGGGGGCTGGTTGGCCTTTGGGAACCATCCCAACGCCGATTGTCCTAAAACCCTGTTGGCCGAGAGAGTGGGGATGTAACTTGGGCAAGACACTCTCCACTATAATCAAATTCTAGCCCAAATAGTCGGAACAGCAGTTGCCTCCTCTGCTGTTCTGATGGTCATAGTCGGACACGACTGACCATCCATCGAGCGCTACGCACGTGGACATTTCTCCACCTGATTGGGCTCAAGGTTGGCACACTGACCAGACGACCTGCATTTGGAGCAGAGTTTTGAAGTAGAACAGTCTCTTGGAAGATAACATACAGCTCACAGTTACACGGAGGAAAGTGTTCATTGCCGCTAAATTATAATTCTCAGTTTGAAAGCACGGAGTGATTGGTACTGTGGATGGAGGGGTGGTGGGTGGGGTCAAAATTGAACACGGGGAATTGATTTTAATATTGCCTCCTGTTTTATTATTTTAAATTAACGAACGATTTAAGATTTGTGGCGTGTTGGGAATGCTTGTCATATTATTTGGAGCTGGTAGATTATTCATATTTTAGCTCCATTTCGGACACCGAACATGCTGTGGTCTTGTTATATGATCCGGGAAAGGTTGTCTGCTTTCGGGGAAGACACGGGAGCCATCTTGGGTTGCCCCCAATTTCCGAACTATTGGTTCCCATATTTACACCTCGAAAGCAGCTTTCCGAATGCTGGCTTTTGTAGCAGCTTGAATTTAGGTTCCAGATTGTGCGAATACCACTTGCATTTCATTCTTCGTCATGGGCAGTGTATTGCTGACATTGGAAGGTACGTACTGCTGGCTTAGTCTGGACCTTCAGAGCTTGAAGCTACGGTGATGCCTTGCCAGGACATTCCCCTAGGAACGCCAGACAGACCTCAGCCTTAGACGAACAGCCAGGATATCATTCCTTTTTACACAGTCACACGCACCACCCACCCCTCAAACCCCCACTGCCCCACCCCCCTCTTGGAACTTAAGATGGACCTCACACTCAGATGATAGATATCCAGGACTCCACCCCCTTGAACAATGAAAGCCTCAGAACTGCCCCAGTACTGGAAAACTCGAAAGCCAATAGGTCGTTGAACTCAGTTCTACTGAGATGTCTGAACTGGATTGATTGAATCTGGACGCAGGCAATCTTCAGTGGTGTGTGTGTCGTGTCCAAAATGTTTATGCTTTGAACAAAGTATTGGTATGGCTTTGAAAGGAGTACAATTTGGACATTGCAGTCGGCATTCCACTAATCGTAAGACGAAACTAATTGTGATGCAAAAACAACAACACACACACACACACACACACACACACACACACAATCACACACACACAAAATCATCCTGTTGCGAAACTACGTAACGATGATATTGAAAAGGGGAGTCACCGATGTGTTTTGTATAAGTATTGGGATTGAACAATCCCAAATGAAAGAAATACTGTTAGTGGGAGGGATAGGAGTGAGGGTGGGGGGGCGAGGTTGTTGCAGGCTTCGCTTCGTTTATACCTATTCATAGATATTTTTTAAAAAATCGAATCTATTCTTTTCTTTGTGATATTATAAACATTAAGAAACAGATATGGTCTGGAATTAAATTCCTTTCTGGAAGACTTTGTTTTCTTCTTTCTGGTTATTTCTACATTTTCCACCCTGGGAGTCAAAAGAAAGCACGGGGGCAGCACATTGTGCCCCCAGCACCGGGCCCGCAGGGTAGGGTGGAAGCGAGGAGAGGGGTGAGGGGTGGGGTGGTATGGTGAGTCGCTTCCGCGCCTATTTACTGCGTTACCTGGCCAGTTTATTTACCTGCAGGGTGCCCCAGGGCTGTGCTCTCTGCCTGCGTCTGTTTCTCTCTCTCTCTCTTTCTCTCTCTCTCTGTGTCTGGTGGTTCTCTGTGTGTGTGTGTGTGTGTGATGTGTTTCTGTCTCTGTCTGTCTGTCTGTTTGTCTGTCCTCCCTCTCTTTCGCTCTCTGTCTCTGTGACTATCTGTGCCTTTCCTGTGTGTGGTGTTTTTCTGTCTCTGTCTGTTTTTCTATCCTTCCTCTCTTTCTGTCTCTGACTCCTCTCCCTTTCGCCCTCTCCCTCTCTCTCTCTCTCTCTCTCTCTCTATCGCTTCTCTGTTTTCAACTTTGTTGTTCACTTTCGTTCTCTGTCTTTGTGACCGTCTTCTCTCTCTCTCTCTCTCTCTCTCGTGCGTTTCTGTCTGTGTGTCTGCGTGTCTGTCCATCCTCCCTCTCTTTTTCTCTCTGTCTCTGTGACTGTCTATGTCTTTCTCTCTGTGTGGTGTGTTTCTGCCTCTGTGTCTGTCTGTCAATCCTTCCTCTCTTTCTCTCTCTGTCTGTGACACACACACACACACACACACACACACACTCTCTCTCTCTCTCTCTCTGTCTGTCTCTGTGTCTGTCTCTGTGTATGTCTGTTTTGAACTTTGTTGTTCTTTTTCCCTCTTGTTTTCGTCATTTATCCATTACCCCATTCTTCTTTGTCTTGTTTTGCTTTCTTTCCTTTTCCTCTTCCCTTTTCTCCTTCTGTCCCTCCCTCCTCTCTCTTTCTTCTTTTTGTGTCTCCTGTGTCTGTGTATCTGTCTGTCTGTCTTCATCTTTCTCTTTCCCTCTCTCTGTCTGTCTCTTTGTCTCACTCTCTCACTCTCTCCTCGTCTTTCTCTTTCCCCCTTTCTGTCTGTCTCTCTGTCTCACTCTCTCCCCCTCTTTCTCTTTCCCTCTCTCTGTCTGTCTCTTTGTTTCTCTCTCTCTCTCTCTCTCTCTCAGTCTCTCCCCCTCTTTCTCTTTTCCTCTGTCTGTCTGTCTCTTTGTCTGTCTCTTTGTCTCTCTTTCTCTCTCTCTCTCTCTCTCTCTCTCTCTCTCTCTCTCTCAGTCTCTCCCCCTCTTTTTCTTTCCCTCTCTCTGTCTGTCTCTTTGTCTGTCTGTCTCTCTCTCAGTCTCTCCCCCTCTTTCTCTTTTCCTCTGTCTGTCTGTCTCTTTGTCTGTCTGTCTCTTTGTCTCTCTCTCTCTCTCAGTCTCTCCCCCTCTTTCTCTTTTCCTCTGTCTGTCTGTCCGTTCGTCTCTCGGGAGGTTGTTTATTCAGATGTTACCAGCAGGAAGGCTGGAAGATAGGGTTACACTCCCAGCCTTATTATTCTTTCTCCTCTTCTTGTGTACAGTAAGTATTCTTCCAGACTGCTGCCACCCCTGGATGCTGGCAAGGGAGGGGTGGTGAGGAAGAGGGCCTGGAGTGTGGGGTGGGATGGGGGGCGGGGGGGGGGGGGCGTTTGTGGGAGGAGAGATTGAGAGGGGGGGATGGGGGGGGGGGGGCGTGAAGTGTTGAAGAGATGGAGGTGAGTTAGTGGGGAGGTTTGGAATGTTAGCAGGAGTGCTTTGTGTAGAAGGAAGAGGTGGGGGGTAAGGGAATGTGTGTGTGTGTGCGTGCGGGAGGTGGGGGGGTATGTCCGCGTGTATATATATATATATATATATGTGTGTGTGTGTGTGTGTGTGTGTGTGTGTGAGGTGTATTATGTGAGCGTGCACGTGTGTGTGTAAGTGGGTGAATATGTGCGTGTGCGCGCGCACGTGGGTGTGGGTGTTGATGTGGGTGTATATGTGCGCGTGCATGTGTGTGTGGTGGGTTGAAGGGGGGGAAGGGGTTGTTTATGTGTGCGTGCATATGTGTGTGTTGTGGGGTGTATATGTGCGCGTGTACGTGTGCGTGTGTGTGTGGTGGGGGGGATGTATAATTATGTGTGCATCCATGTGTGTGTGTGAGTGTAAAGGGGTGTATAAGTGTGAGTGTATTTGTATGCATGCATGTGTGTATGTGTGTGTGTGTGTGTGTGTGTGTGTGTGTGTGTGGAGGGATGGAAAATCTTGAGAAGGACCCGCGGGTAGGCGGTGTGTGGGTAGTAGGTGGAGTTGGGGTGTGGGGGTGGTGGGCCTCTGGGTGGGGCTGGGTGACTATGATGTTTCAGCTGTCAATATTATCCAAAAGAGCGCTGTGGATGTGAGAAGTTGATGTCAGCAGTTTTGATGTTTGTTTATCTCGACTGCTTGCGTTCTGCTATTCTTTGATCAAGTGTGTTTTGATGGTGGGCGTAAGGGTTTGTGATTCATTCTCTCTGTCTCTGTCTCTTTGTCCCTGTCTGTCTCTTTTTCTGTCTCAGTCTCTCTCCTCTCTCTCGCCTTCTCTGTCTTTTTCCCTCGTTCTTTATAACATGTGAGTGTATATATGTATGTATGTGGGCGCACGTGTGTGTGTGTGTATAAGAGAGAGAGAGAGAGAGAGAGAGAGAGAGAGAGAGAGAGAGAGTGCACTGAACGGAGGGAAAGGGGAAAAAGAGTGCGATATGCTCTTCTGGACTGCTCGTTTTGTATGGTGACAGTTGTGTGTCGAAAGTTCAACTTTGTCGATGATGATGTGGTTATTACTGCTGCAGTTGTTCTTTAGAGTTGACGATGTCGTTGATGTTTCTGTCACCGTTGTTAATAGTGGCGACAGTAGGAGTGATTACATGAAACTCTTAGTGATTGCTTGATGTTTCATTATCTCCGATAAGAGGTATTAATTTTGTTTAATTGATTTGTGGTGTACAACATGCAAGGAATGCACAAAAGACACTGTCAGTGAATATGTATTCATGAAATCTATGGAATGCTTAAATGTTAACTCAAACAAAACTTTGTATGTACAATAATCAAAGCCATACACATTAAATAATCAGAGGATAAGCATAAAACATCGTACCATAATCAAACATGGACCTATAATATAATAACAATAGAATAGTTATCAAAGAGAATCAGCGTTCTTGGTGGTGGTGGTGGTGGCGGTAATTCATACTGATGACAATATTAACGATAATGACGCACACACACACTAGTTCTTTCTTTCGTTCTCTCTCCCCTCGCTCTTTCTCCCCATGTGTGTTTCTTTGTTACCTCTCTCTCTGTCTCTCTCTGTCTCTCTCTGTCTGTCTCTGTCTCTCTCTCTACCACAGTGAAGCATCAAGAGCTACGATGATCAGTTATCCTGAATCTGGAAAAGTAGTACAGTACGCCTTGTGTTACGAACATTATATTTGGTGCAGATGTAGTGTAGTGTATATCGATCAGTCCGGACTCTCTGACGCCTGCTTGAAACTAAAACCAACGAGCCTGCGACCCCCCCCCCCCTTCTCCCCTCCCCCCTTCTCCCCTCCCCCTCCCCCCCCCCCCCCCAGCAACAACAGAACAACAACAACAAACCCTATTTGAAACTCCCTTTTCTTCTTCTTCTTCTTCTTCTTCTTCTTCTTCTTCTCCTCCTCCTCTGTAAAGTTATTGGGGCGTCGCAGAGAAGAACTTACTGTTCATCAGATTCTTCCAGGTCTGTCGGTTTTGCATCAAAGCCTGGGTCACTGCAAATGGTGTCCCCGTCCGGTTTGCAGTGTTGTCAGTCCATTGATTTTTTTCTTTCCTGTTTTCCCTTCAGTCTCTAGAACTGGATTGATAAAAACAGTTTTGACCCTTAGAGTTCACCATACCAGGATGCATCCTTCTCAAGGCCCAGCCCCACCCGTGAAGAGGACAGCTGGAGTTTTTCTGCTGACAGCTCTTCCTTCACCCTATCTCTGTCTGTCTGTCTGTCTTCTGCTCTGTGTGTGTGTGTGTGTGTGTGTGTGTGTGTGTGTGTGTGTGTGTGTGTGTGTGTGTGTGTGTGTGTGTGTGTGTGTGTGTGTGTGTGTGTGTGCGCGCGCGCGTGTGCGTGTGTGTGTCTTTTCTTCTTCTTCTTCTTCTTCTTCTCTCTCTCTCTCTCTCTCTCTCTCTCTCTCTCTCTCTCTCTCTCTCTGTGTGTGTGTGTGTGTGTGTGCAGTTGTCTCTACTATACCTCTCTCACAGTCTCTCAGGCCAAAGTACAGTCCCACGTAGAGAGACATGGCAGAAGTTGAACTGAGTTACAGTTTGAAATGTAACCCGATTACATAACTGAAAGTAATAAGAACATAACAATTCGATTTTTCTTCTTCTTCTTCTGTTTCTACTTCTTGTTCGTTTTTGACTCTCCGTGTGTGTTGTTTCCTTCCTTCTGTCTTGTTCTCTTACTGTTTCGTTTCTTTCGTTTTTTCTTCCCATTCTTTCTTTACCACACCACCACCACCACTACTACTACTACAGATGATTTTGATGATGATGATAATGATAATGTTAATGATAATAATAATAATAATAATAATAATAATATAAGAAGAAGAAGAAGTACAAGAAGAAGAAGTATGGATACTTACATACCACTCTGTCTAGAAAACTGCTGCAGGTGCTGTATAATACGCATAATATTCCAAATTACACATTATGATTATTCTTTCTTTGTCTTTCTCTCATTCTTTTCTTTCTCCTTATTTCTCTCTTGTGGGAAAAAAAATGTATTCATGAAAAACAACAACAACAACAATAACAACAAAAAACAAATATAGAGCTTTGAAACTTTGATTTGAACCTTTGAACCCTTTTGGAGGACAATTACTTGAAAAGGATCAGTGTTTTATTCAACTCTCATTCTCTCGTTGTTTTTCTTTCTTTCTTTCTTTCCTTTTGTCTTCTTTTTTTTTCTTTACACCGTTCTTCAACATTAAAAAAGATGTAACCATCATCATATACTCTTTACATCGTTCTTCAACATTAAAACAGATGTAACCATCATCATACTCTTTACATCGTTCTTCAACATTAAAAAAGATGTAACCATCATCATATACTCTTTACATCGTTCTTCAACATTAAAAAAGATGTAACCATCATCATATACTCTTTACATCGTTCTTCAACATTAAAAAAGATGTAACCATCATCATATACTCTTTACATCGTTCTTCAACATTAAAAAGGATGTAACCATCATCATATACTCTTTACATCATTCTTCAATATTAAAAAGAGATGCAAGCATCATCATATACTCTTTACATCGTTCTTCAACATTAAAAAAGATGTAACCAGCATCATATACTCTTTACGTCGTTCTTTAACATTAAAAAAGATGTAACCATCATCATATACTCTTTACGTCGTTCTTCAACATTAAAAAAGATTTAACCATCATCATATACTCTTTACGTCGTTCTTCAACATTAAAAAAGATGTAACCATCATCATATACTCTTTACGTCGTTCTTCAACATTAAAAAAGATGTAACCATCATCATATATTCTTTACGTCGTTCTTCAACATTAAAAAAGATGTAACCAGCATCATATACTCTTTACGTCATTCTTCAACATTAAAACAGATGTAACCATCATCATATATTCTTTACGTCGTTCTTCAACATTAAAAAAGATGTAACCATCATCATATATTCTTTACGTCGTTCTTCAACATTAAAAAAGATGTAACCATCATCATATACTCTTTACACCGTTCTTCAACATTGAAAAAGATGTAACCATCATCATATACTCTTTACATCGTTCTTCAACATTAAAAAAGATGTAACCATCATCATATACTCTTTACATCGTTCTTCAACATTAAAAAAGATGTAACCATCACCATATACTCTTTACATCGTTCTTCAACATTAAAGAAGATGTAACCATCATCATACTCTTTACATCGTTCTTCAACATTAAAACAGATGTAACCATCATCATATACTCTTTACATCGTTCTTCAACATTAAAACAGATGTAACCATCATCATATACTCTTTACATCGTTCTTCAACATTAAAAAAGATGCAACCATCATCATGTACTCATTACATCGTTCTTCAACATTAAAAAGGATGTAACCATCATCACATACTCTTTACATCCTTCTTCAACATTAAAAAAGATGTAACCATCATCATATACTCTTTACATCGTTCTTCAACATTAAAAAAGATGTAACCATCATCATATACTCTTTACATCGTTCTTCAACATTAAAAAAGATGTAACCATCATCATATACTCTTTACGTCGTTCTTCAACATTAAAAAAAGATGTAACCATCATCATATATTCTTTACGTCGTTCTTCAACATTAAAAAAGATGTAACCATCATCATATACTCTTTACGTCGTTCTTCAACATTAAAAAAGATGTAACCATCATCATATACTCTTTACGTCGTTCTTCAACATTAAAAAAGATGTAACCATCATCATATATTCTTTACGTCGTTCTTCAACATTAAAAAAGATGTAGCCATCATCACATACTCTTTACATCCTTCTTCAACATTAAAAAAGATGTAACCAGCATCATATACTCTTTACATCGTTCTTCAACATTAAAACAGATGTAACCATCATCATATATTCTTTACATCGTTCTTCAACATTAAAAAAGATGTAACCATCATCATATACTCTTTACATCGTTCTTCAACATTGAAAAAGATGTAACCATCATCATATACTCTTTACATCGTTCTTCAACATTAAAAAAGATGTAACCATCATCATATACTCTTTACATCGTTCAACATTTAAAAAGATGTAACCATCATCATATACTCTTTACGTCGTTCTTCAACATTAAAAAAGATGTAACCATCATCATATACACCTTTTTTTGTTTGTTCATAATCCAGTTCTTTTCCTTGTTGTTCCTTTGTTCTTTGTTTCTTTCTGTCTTTCTGAGTGACGGGTAGCCAGCCCTGAAATGGCCCCATTGCAGTTGGCTGGGCTGTGAGCAACTTGATTCTATTTGTCTCGTTGTCGTTTTGTGTTTCTGCCGTTTATTCCTGCTTTAGTTGTTGTTGTTTTTCTTTCGCTCTTTCTTTCTTTCTCTTCTTCTTTTATTTGTTGTTGTTGTTGTTGTTTTATGTCTTTATTTGTTTGTTTGTTTCTTTCTTTGTATCTTTCTTTCCTTCCTTCCTTCTTTCTTTTTTCTTCTTCCTTTATTTGTTGTTGTTTTATGTCTTTGTTTGTTTCTTTCCTTGTTTCTTTCTTTCTTTCTTTCCTTCCTTCTTTTCTTTTTTCTTCTTCCTTTATTTGTTGTTGTTGTGTTCTGTCCTTTCTTTCGCTCTTTCTTTCTTTGTTTCCTTCGTTTATTGTTGTTCTTGTTTTCCTTTCAGTCTTTCGCTGTTCATTTATTTTCCCCTTCATTTAATTAGTGTTCTTAGTTTTTTTTTGTGTGTGTGTGTTTGTTTTTCTTTCGCTCTTTTCCCTCATTTATCGTTGTTGTTGTTTTTGTTCTTCTTTCTTTCACTCTTAATTTGTTTTTTCCTTCTTTTAATAGTGTTGTTTTCTGTTTTTTTCTTTCGCTCTTTCTTTCTTTAGTCATTGTTGTTGTTTTTGTTTTTGTTGTTGTTGATATTTCTTCCGCTTTTTCTTTCTTTCCTTTCTTTATTCGTGGTGTTTTTTTTTTTTTTTAATTTTTAGGTCGAGGTTGGGAAGGTGGGGTTGGGGCGTCTTTCTTTCTTTCTGTCTGTCCATTTTCCCCTTCCTTACTCACCCCCCCCCCCCACGCCCCCTTTCCCACACACCCCATACAAAGGGGGCCCAGTGACACGCATGACCACTCTGTCTGCCGTGTTAGTGCCGGTCAGTCGGCTGGCGCCTGCCGCATGCTGTGAACAATTTGTGTCCACTGACTTTTTGCTGAAGTTCGCCCTCCCCCTCCCCTCGCCTCTTACTTCCCCCCCCCTTCTCCTCCCCCCAGACCCCCTCCCACTCCCCCTTCTTCTTCCTCCGTGCTCCTCCTCCCTCCTCCCCCTTTTGACCCCTCGCCCCACTCTCTTCCCCCTTTTTCCTTCTCCCCTACTCTTTTCTCCGTTTTCCCTCCCCATCCTTTTGCTCCTCTTCCTCCCTCCCCCTTTCACCCCTCGCCCGTCCTCTTCCTCCCCCCCCCCCTTTTCCTTCTCCCCTGCTTCATCCCGCTCCCATCATCCCCCCCCCCCCATGTCTCTCCCTCCCCTCCCCTCCTAACCCCCCTTAACACACCCCCTCCGTCCCCCTCCCTCCCAATCCCTCGTGCTATCCAGGATTTGACCATTCCCTCTTTCCGTTCTTTACCTGTCTCTTTCCTTTCCCTCCCCCCCCCCCCCCCCCCTCTCTCCCCCACACACTTTTCTTTATCTCTTCTGCTGCAGTATTTGTTCATCTGGTTCTGTTTATTGTTGTGTGTGTGTGTGTGTGTGTGTGTGTGTGTGTGTGATGGAGGGGGGAGGGGGGGGGGGGCAGAGGAGAGGGGGTTCTCTTTTTTGCCTGTCTGTCTGTCTGTTTGTCTCTCTCTCTCCTGCCTTCCCTCCTCTCTCCTCAGCCTCCTGCTACCTGTCCGTCTCTGTCACTCTGTTTTTGTCTCTCTCCCTCCCTCTCTCCATCTGCATGTCTGTCTGTCTTTCCCTCCCTCCCTCTCTTCACCTCTCTTTTTTCAGTACTTCCGTCTTCTCTTTCTCTCTCTGTCTCTGTCTCTCTCTCTCTCTCTCCCATTCCCCACCCGTCTCTCTCATCATGCCTTACTTTGTTTCTTTTATCTCTCTTCCACTGTGTTTTTCTGTCCCCCTTCTTTCTTCCTCACTTCTCTCCCATGTTCCCTGTGTGCTTCTCTACCGAGCCTGCGTTTCTTTTGAACTGCACCTATCCGGGTACGAATGGGTTGGGGGTGGGGGGATAGAGAGTGAGGAGGATAGACTGGTGCTTCATTGCTTCATTGAAAAATAACTATAATATTACCGTCCGTCTTTCAAAACGGGGTATGTCTTTGTAAACAGTGACAACAACAATAATAAGGATAATGATGATATAGTGATGATTTAATGATGATGATGGTGAAGATCATGAAGATGATGGTGATGACAATAGCACAACAACAACAACAACGACGACGACGACCACCACCACCACCACAACAACAACACCAGCAACAACAACAACAAGACAGATGATTTAAAGATTTCGGCAAACGACGAAGATAAAATTATGTGTGTGTGAACAACAACAATACCACTACTAATGCTGCTACTGCTGCTGCTGCTGCTGCAGCTACTATTACTAGTACTACTTCTACTGTAATATTAAAGGCAGAATCTGTAAAGATGACGGCAAATGCATCTCTGTGTGGGTGTGACAATCTGTGTCACTGGGTCAGTTTCTCATATTCCTCACACGTGCGAACACACACAAGTTGAAGTATGCGCGCGCGCACACACACACGCACACATACACACACGCACGCACACACACACACACACACACACACACACACACACACACACAGCAAGCGACAGGCGGAGAGAGAGTGCAAACAAAGGGTAGGGTTCCATAAGTTGTTTACAAACGCCGAGAAGATTGAACGCAAGCTTCAAAAAGAAGGAAACAAAACAACGACAAACGAAGGCAATTAACTGCGTTCATTAAAGTTGGGAGCACGGATGGAAAGGCTGCAAGACACGGGTCGTTTAGTCCGACTGATTAACTTCAAAGGGAGCGTAGGGTCGGTCGCCACCTTTTATTCTGGAGACGGACGTCTTGAGGAAGTTTGAAAGAAGGAAGATGTTAAGGGGGTGGAGAATTCTGAAGTTTCTCTCTGGATGTATGTATGCATGTATGTGTGTCTGTGTGTTCGTTGTCTGTCTACGCTGTCACGTCTTTTTGGGCATGTGTTGTTTGTGCCTCTGTGTATTTGTGTGCATGAAGTGATGTCATGGATAACAAATAGTAAAGGGTGGTAACTCTCTCCATTGTCATGGATGTCTCTGTGTGTCTGTCTGTCCTGTGCATTGAGGATCCTGTAGTTTCTGCTTATGTGTATGTAAATGCATATATTATGGGTGTCGTGTCTGTCTCTGTTTCGGTCTGTTTGTCCTGTCTCTGTGGTTTCTGCTACTGTCTGTCTGTCTGTCTGATATTCATACGTCTTTCTGTCTGTCCTGCCTCTTGTGGCATGTGCAGTTGTTGCCTCTGTGTGTATATATGTCTGTATGCATGCATTCACTATCTGTCTCTCTGTCTGTCTGTCCTGCCTCTTGTGGCATGTGCAGTTGTTGCCTGCCTCTGTATATATGTCTGTATGCATGCATTTTATATCTCTGTGTCTGTCTGTTTGTCCTGTCTCGTTAGGCTTCTGTACTTTTTGCCTTTGTTTGTCTGTCTGTACGCATGTATGCGTGCACATGCATATTGCCTTTGTTTGTCTGTCTGTACACATGTATGCGTGCACGTGCATATGCGTTCTGTTGGTCTCCTCGTCTGCTGTATCTCTTCAGCCTGTATCTGTTGTTTTCTTTCTCTGTCTGTCTGTATGTGTGCACTGTATGGTTAATAATAATAATAATACTAATGGATACTTATATAGCACACTATCCAGAAATCTGCTCTAGGTGCTTTACAAAAACGCTTTTTCTTAACACAAAACATCATATCTATGTTACATACACACACCAAAATGTGACTACACACACGCACACACGCACACACACACACACACACACACACACACACACACACGCTGCATACATACATTTTAACATACATGTGTATCTAACAGCTACCCTAACACATACGCACACATAGGCAGGCACAAACTTACATAAACACACGCACACGCACACACAATACACATATGGTTGCCCTGTCTGTGTCTTTGTCTGTGTCTGTCTTGTCCTTTGAGTCTTCTGTGCTCGCTGCATCTGGCTGTCTGGCTGTATGTATGCAAACAAAGAGAAACAAAACAGAAGGAGACAGTTTGCATGTGCGTATGCACGCGCGCGCGCGCGCGTATGTAGTGTGGTGTATGCACGGGCGCATGCAGCATTATGTCACAGTCACAGTGTAGAAGAGTCTTATCTGAACTGTGGCCCATGTGTCAGAAAACAACCGTAAACTGCGGAATGCGCGATGAACAAAATCTGTGTGCCCTTTGACAGGCATAGCGGGAGGGGAAAACTTAAAACCTGCCACCAGGGTTGTACGAGGCGGTGTCCTCGCCTGAAACTACCCATCTCAGTTTTACCCCGGCAGGGCAAATCTTAAATCTTGCAGTTTCGCAGCGACCAGTTTTGCATCTCTGGAAACGGGTTTCGATGATTTTATGTAAAGTCAGCTGTCAGGTTTGTGGGAGAAGGTATGAGAAAACAACAACAACAACAACAACAACATCAATGGCACAGTAGTCTGGGTGATTTCTCCCCCTCCCCTACCCCCCGAGCCTCCCCCCCCCATCCCCCAATTAACCCGAATTTCATACAGAGAAATGTGGTGTGACGAAAGGTAATGTACAGCACAAGACACTACACGACACTACACTACACTACACTACACTACACTACACTACACTACACTGATTACATTCTATGAAAACGACACACTAAATAACCAAGTGGACATGATCATGTTTGAAAGAAGACACAAAGACCGTGTTCTGAATTTTGCTATCACTTTGGATTTTATCAGTGAATCCGGAGCTCTGAAGCACTGGGATTTTTATAACATCGACTTTCGAAAGCTTCAGGAAATAGGCATAGAATATGCGTCCTATTTAAAATATAAAACAAAGAAAACAACAACAACAACAACAAAAAGAAGAAGAAAAAACGAGAGCAGAACTTTATGTACATGCCTTGAATGCACACTGTTTCTTTCTTTCTGTCCTTCTTCATTTCTTTCTTTCTTCCTTTCCTTCTCCTCCTCCTCCTCCTCCTCCTCTCTTCTTCTTCCTTCTTCTTCTTCTTCTTCTTCTTCTTCTTCTCCTAATCCTCCACGTTCGAGTCTCCAGGAATCGACTGCCATCGGGGAAAAGGAAAAAGAGGGGGTACAATGGAAAGGAGGGTAAGAAAACGGAGGAGGAGGAGGAAGAGGGGAGGGGGAGGAGGAGGAGCTTCTTCTTCTTCCTCCTCCTCCTCTTCTTCTTCTTTTTCTTCTTCTTCTTCTCCTCCTCCTCCTCCCCTTCCTTTCTCCTCATCCTCCTTCTTTTTTATTTTCTTCTTCCTCTTCTTTTTCTTCTCCTCCTCCTCCTCACTGTCTCTGTCTCTCTCTGTCTCTCTCTCTCTCTCTCTCTCTCTCTTCGTCGTGTTCCTTTTTTGTGTGTGCTCACTTTCTCCCTCCTTTGTCTCCCTCCTTTCTCTCCCTCATATGGCCCGTTTTCTTATCTGCACTATCCATCGCCCCCCCACCCCCAGCCCCCGCCACACACACACACACACACACACACCCTCTTCCCCTCCCAGTCCTCGACGTCTTTCTGTCTTTCTGCGGCAGTGTGAGATAACCTTCTGAACTTGCTCATGAATATTCCAGAAATGCTCTGAGACAGTTCAAAGACATTGCAGATTTATCCGTGTGTGTGTGTGTGTGTGTGTGTGTGTGGTGTGTGTGTGCCCGAGCGCGCGGTTTTTTTTTCTTTTATAAATATTTGAACGTCTTTTCACTGTAAAAGGAAAAAGACAAGAAAGAAAAGAAGGGTCAGGTGCGCGCACGCGAGCGTGTATGTATGTGTGTTCTGGAATATTTTAAAGGAGGTGCAGGCTGCTCCGAATATATCAATCTGTTCCTTTGTTTTTAAAGTTTTCCTTTGGATCTTTCGCTCTCTCTCTCTCTCTCTCTGGTGGTACTATGGCGTGGCGCATGGAGATAGATAGATAGAGAGAGAGAGAAAGAGAGAGAGTGAGAGAGAGACGGGGTGGGGGCGAGTACGGACTCGGATGGGGTATGGATAATTCATGATCAAGAATAGGTTATTTCCTCTCATGAAGGGGTGCAAACAGATTGTCATTAATTAAAAAAAAAAAGAAAATAAAAGAACGATAGTTCACGGTAATGTTAAGACGTAAGTGTTGATCGCAGTCTGTACCACTTTATCAAATAAAAAGGTTGACAGATTGTGCACAGTTTGTTAATGCTTAGACGCCACGAGTATCACCAATCTAAGCTGACAGGGGAATTTATAGTATTTAGACGGCACACACACACACACACACACACACACACACACACACACACACACACACACACACACACACACACACACACACACACACACACACAAAATTGTCAGTCAGACAAGTCAATCCTGCCACTGTCAATTGCGACGCATCAGGTCCGTCCGGAACTATCTGTCCACTGACGCAACATCTAGACTTGTCGTTTCTCTCATTCTCTCTAGCCTTGACTACTGTAACTCTCTATTGTCTGGTTTGCCTGCTTCATCTATTCAGTCCCTTCAGCGCATACAAAACTCTGCTGCCCGACTCGTTCTCAGAAAGAAAAGATCTGAGCACATCACTCCTCTTGCAACATCTCCACTGGCTACCTGTCTCACACAGAATAAAGTACAAGATCAGCACTCTGTTATAAATGTATTCTCAAATCTGCCCCTTCCTATCTCTGTGGCTGCCCTCACCTCTACACTCCATCTCGCTCACTACGATCGGCTTCGGATCCACTTAGTTTACACATACCCGGATTCAAACACTCAACTGTGGGCCGCCGTTCTTTCTCTGTCTATGGACATTGCAATTGGAATGAACTTCCTCTTTCGCTTCGTCAAGTCTCCACACTCAGCTCTTTCAAATCTGGTCTTAAAACCCACCTCTTCCAAAAATAGCCTTCCTTCCCTGCCTCTTCCTTGTCTTCAGTTTCTCCAGTTTTAGAGTTATGCATGCGTGTGAATGACTGGTGCGAAAGCGCTTTGATTTGCCTTTGCACAAGATTCAGCGCTATATAAATATAATAATAATAATTATTATTATATACTTTTCTCCTATATCATGCAAGACAGACAGACAGAGAGAGAGAGAGAGACAGACAGACAGACAGACTGACAGACAGACAGAGGAAGGGGAAGACAGAGAGGGGTGATGGTTTCTTCTTCGGTGTGCACGTGTAGTTCGCAACACACAAAAAAGCTCTGCCAGTATGCGCATTTCAGGGTAGTGTTTTAGATAACCACATAAATGCATTCACAGTTCATTTACCCATCAATCCATATAATATCTATTCACTGGTTCATTCCTTCATGCTTTCATCCGTTTCGTTTCCTTCAATGATCAGTGATGCGTACAACATTGCGGAATCTTGGAGGCATTTTACGAAATCGCAAAATGAAGTTCGTGAGAAAACTTTGGATCTTGCAGAATTGGTCCTGATGATATTCTGATGTGGAGCAACTCAGTGAAATGAACACCGGGTTGTTTAGTGCATTGTAAACTGACGAGGAGGACATGTGTATTGGGGCACTGCAAGATGAACAGTGCGCTGGCCCATGATAATGCAAAATGACATTTGAAATGTTAAACAATAGGAAATTGGTTATTATGGGTTATTGCTTGAGCGTTGTAAACTAATGATGACAAATTCTGAAATAACGCTAAATAACATCAGTTTGGTTTTTAGGATATTGTAAAATGACCCTAGAGGTGACTAACAGAAAAAGATGGGTGGGGGGAAGGGTGTGTGTGTGGGGGGGGGGGGGGGGGGGGGGAGAAGGAAAGATACCGAACCTTTATATAGCGCTGGTATCAGTATCACTGCCTCAGTGTACATCAAAAACACCCGTGGGGTAACTCTGAAGGCGGACCCTCCATCATGTGATCACCGGTATGTTTGGCCACATGACCCCGACCTTTCCAAAGGTCAGCTGTTGACCTGTTGATATTTGGGTGATGGCAGCGCCCTCGAGCGGGCCTGTCAGTTCCCATGATGCTCTGTGTTCGGAGCCGTTTTCTGAGCTGTTCGTAATTGGCAGCGAGGGGATTATTATTACGTCGCCCCGAGTCTCTCCGGACGCTTACGGAAAGGTACGAGTTTTCTCAGCGGAGACACCCGAGCCTCCCTGGGAGCTTGTTGGCCACACGCCTGTTTTTGGGAAAAAAAAAGTCGCAAAAAACACCGAGAGGTGTTAACGAATCTGTCTTCTGAGGCAGAAGATAATGCCTTACTGGAAAAACACATCCATTCTGTCTGTCTCTGTCTCTCTATTTGTCTGTCATGCACACACACGCGCACGCGCACACTTGTTCTTCCACGCATGTACAACGTGCAGCAAAGACACAGGCACAGGCACAGGGACAGGCACACACACACACACACACACACACACACACACACACACACACATCTTGAGCGTGTCTGTATGTGCTTGCGACATAGGTATTTGGGATGGTGGTGGTGTGGTGCTGACTGGAGTGGATGTGGTATCATTTATGTTTGTGATGATGATGTGTATGTGTGTTTGTGCGCGCGCGTGCGTGCTTGTGTATGCGTCTGTCCTTATTTTCTTTGTCATTTTTTCTTCTTCTTCTTTTGTATTTGCTCGGCATTTAGGCAGCTCGAGCAGCCCTGTCATAGTATATAACGTGTTTTGGGATGTGGTGCGTGCTGGGTATTTTCGTATTTTCATAACCCGTCGAACTTTGGCGAGGGTTTCGTGACCTTTCCGAGCAGAGGCCTGAGGGATGGAACGCCCGCCCAGGCAGCCAGGGTTCTCTCCCTTCGGCCCCCGTGGGGATGCCGGGAGCTCTTTCAGTTGCAGAATAGTATCCTCACATTCTGGAACCTCCGCGCTAGAATTTTGCTCTTTTGTTTCTGCTGTTGGTTTTTGGCTTTTCTTTCTGTCTTTCTTTCTTTCGTTCTTATTCTCTTGTCTTCCTGGTTTATTACCAGTGTGTGTGTGTGTGTGTGTGTGTGTGTGTGTGTGTGTGTGTGTGTGTGTGTGTGTGTGTGTGTGTGTGTGTGTGTGTGTGTGTGTGTGTGTGTGTGTGTGTGTGTGTAAGATTTTTTTCTCCAGTAATGTTAATCTCCCTCTGGTCTGGAATTAATGAAGAAGCACCCGTGTTGTCATGTCTTTTTTTTTTTTTTTGCCTGAAGCGAATGAGATGTCCTTTCTGTCTGTCTGTCTGTTTGTCTGGTTGTCAGTCAGTCTATCCTCCTCACCCCCCACCCCCACCCCAACCCGTCTCTGTTTCACCCCGTCTATCCATCTATCTCTATACCTATCTATATTTATTGATATCTCTTTCAGTCCCTCCCACCCTTTCTCCTTTGTCTGTTTGTCTATTTCTGTCAGCTCCAGACAGCGCAGAGGGAACGATAGACTGAGTGACAAAAAAGTGAAGCAGACTCAGAAGAGGGCTGAAAGTTCTGCAAATGAATGGTGGCGCCACGATGGCCCAGCTTTAGTATCAGTAGAGCCCCTCACAGCAATGGCCAGAACATAGCGCTAAGCCCGCTACTGCTTTTGCAAATATGATAATTACCCCCACAACATGGCGTCTACGATTTCCGTCACGGCTCTCCGAGGGGCCATAACGAGGCAATGCAAATGACCGTTAACGACTGTCCAATGAGTCTAACGACCGTCCACTTCTCACAAGCACCACCAGTGGCAGATGTTTCGTGAAGATTCGAGCTTCACTCACCGGGCTGAATATTCAGCTTTGTGGCTTCACCCCACGTCCCAGAAGTGCTAGATCCTTCACGGTTGTTACACGTTCGCTCAAGTTTTACACCTCCACATCAATCCCCCCCCCCTCCCCCGCGGCCCCCAATCCCTGCCCTCTGCCGCAAACAGTTCCAGATTTCGATCCACCTTTTATCGGTGGACCCTGCGTGGACAGCCAGGAGTGCTGACTAAACACCACTCAGGACTGGAAAACCTGGACCGGACAAGAGAAGTAATGGAGCTGTGAAGCGAGGAGTCAGGCGGTGGCAAGCCCAAGGGCTATAAACAACGAGAGCCTGCCTGGGAATAATTTCAGATACTTACAAAACTGGGCAGTAAAGAGGAAGCGATGGCGAGTGTGTGTATAGGGGGTGGCGGTGGGCGTGGGGGTGGGAGCGGACTGGGGGTTTGAGGTTGAGTGTGGGGAATGGAAATGGGTACGAAGTCCAGTCAGCGGACCGTTTTACGGGCGTGTTTTTGTGACCAGGCCTGAAATGGTACAGTCAGTTGTGACTGGATGGAGGGTGGGTGAGGGTTCTTTGATTGGCACTGCCTGTTGAGCACTGGGGGGGAATGGGTGGTGATGGTGGTGGTGGGAGGGGCGGGAAGTAAAGCTCTCTCTTGTTTGCCTCCACGATATTAGGTTTATGGACCCATTCTCTCGATGTGCGCGTCTTTCTACTCGTGATCGTTAATTTCCACTCCTTGTCTCAATCTCTGTCTCAGTCTTTGCTTCTGTCTGTCTGTCTCTGTCTCTGTCTGTCTCTCTGTCTCTGTCTCTCTCCCTCCCTCTGTTTTGTCTCCCTTTCTGTCTCTACCTCTGTGTTTCCCTGTATTCCTGTGTCTGTCTCTGTCTGTGTGTCTGTGTCTGTCTCTCCCCATTCCCTTTATTCCGTCCCCCTCTCTTCCTCTTACTCTCTGTCCCTCTCTCTCCGTCTCCGTTTTTGTCTCTTTGTCTCTGTATCGCCGTCTCTCTCTCTCTGTGTGTGTGTCTATGTCTCTTTCTGTCTCTCTCTCTCTCCCCCTTCCTCGTTTCTGCGCCCCCCCTTCCCCCTCTTTCTCATCCTCTCTCTCCCTGTCTGTTTCTCTTCTTTCCGTTCTCTCCATCGTACCACTCTCTCTTTCTTTTTCTGTTTTTTTTTCCCTTCTGAGTACAAACAGGTAATGATATTCTTTGACATAGAAATCATCTGACAACAACCAGTCGACAAACAACAAACAAAAGGGTGAGACTTGGGGGAAACTGTGGTCTGCTTCTTGCCATCAGTAATATAGATATTGAATTTTGGCAGTTTTGTAAACTATAGTGTGTGTGTGTGGTTTGTGAATGTGTGTGTTTGTGTGTGTGTGTGTGTGTGTGTGTGTGTGTGTGGTTTGTGAATGTGTGTGTGTGTGTGTGTGTGGTTTGTGTGTGTGTGTGTGTGTGTGTGTGTGTGTGTGTGTGTGTGTGGTTTGTGAATGTGTGTGTGTGTGTGTGTGTGGGTTGTGGTTTGTGAATGTGTGTGTGTGTGTGTGTGTGTGTGTGTGTGTGTGTGTGTGTGTGTGTGTGTGGTTTGCCGGGTGAATATATATATATATATATATATATGTGTGTGTGTGTGTGTGTGTGTGTGTGTGTGAGGAAGAGAGAGAGAGAGAGAGAGAGAGAGAGAGAGAGAGAGGAGAGAGAGAAATGTTTGTGTGTGTAATCTATTGCTGGCGCCCATTTTCTGTTTCTTTAGAATCCCGCTGGCTTTGAAATTAAAAACTGAAATATCCATCATCACAACAGTCAGATATTATGTTCTCTGTGTCTGTCTGTCTGCCTCCGTCTCCTCTCTCTCTCTCTCTCTCTCTCTCTGTGTGTGTGTGTGTGTGTGTGTGTGTGTGTGTGTGTGTGTGACCCCTCTTTCTCACTGTCTCCCTTCTTTCTTTTCGCTGCCTCTCTCCTCTACGTACAATGACGTGTCCTAGAAGGGAGGGTTGCTGCCACATTCTCATACTGTGAGCTGTATGGAAAGCTGTACGCACTAACGTTATCGCTCAAGGGGTAGGTAATCTGGACTGGCCAAGAGCTCTGAAATGGTAAGGAAAGTGACCAGGAGAACTGTAGGTGTAGAAGGTAAAAGGATGAGAATGTCAGTTTGAGTGGGCGGTAAGTCCCTGTTGTGCTGTATCGGTGAATGGACACTTCCGGTGCCAGAGGACACACTGTTTTCAGTGTCGACCCAGTGGTATAATGCATGCACACACACCCCAACCCCCCACGCCCCATCGCCTTCTTGTGTGTTCGTGCGCAACCTCAACATTCACTCGTGCGTACCAGTGGACCTTGACGCGTGTGGCCGTTTTTACCTCGCCATGTGGGGAGCCATACTCCGTTATCGAAAGAAGAAGCCCATTTGAAGAGATTCTGTCATCATTTGCTGTCCGGTTTGCGAACGAACGAAAGAACGAAGAATGAAAACCGATGAATTGACTGTCTGACAGAAAGAAAGAAAGAAAGAAAGGATATACGGACAGACTGGGGAAAAAAGACGGACAGTTTCAGTTTCAGTAGCTCAAGGAGGCGTCACTGCGTTCGGACAAATCCATATACGCTACACCACATTTGCCAAGCAGATGCCTGACCAGCAGCGTAACCCAACGGACAAAATGTCTGAAAAGAAAAAAAAGAAAGAAAAACGGAGAGGGTGATTTTCTTTTTGCTAAACATTCTCGGTTAATTTCTAAAATGAGACTGAGAAAACCAGGAAATGAAAACTGTTAATAAGCAACGGGCATCGGGAAGGTGTATATCTCCTTCTCCATGTCTATGATAAAGAGAACCAGTGGATACTGAGAGGAAATACGTACCCTCCCCTCTATATGTTGTATTAAATGCGAACAGTGGGTAAAGAGATACGTATCCTCATCGCCTCATCTATGATAAAGGTGAACAGTGGGTAGCGGTAAAACATAAGTATCCTCCCTTGATTGATTGAGTGATTGATATGGATACTTATATAGCGCCTATTCTCGGTCGGAGACCGAGCTCTAAGCGCTTTACAAACAAGGAGTCATTTACACAACAGGCTGCATACCTGGGTAGAGCCGACTGACGGCTGCCGTTGGGCGCTCATCATTCGTTTCCTGTGCCATTCAATCAGATTTCAGGCACGAACACATACACACTCAGACAAACATGTCACATTTAACATTTTACGTGTATGACCGTTTTGTTCATTTACCCCGCCATTTAGGCAGCCATACTCCGTTTTGGGGGATGTGCATGCTGGGTATGTTCTTGTTATAACCCACCGAACGCTGACATGGATTACAGGAACTTTAACGTGCGTATTTGATCTTCTGCGTGCGTATACACAAGAAGGGGGTTCAGGTACTGGCAAGTCTGCACATATGTTGACCTGGGAGATCGGAAAAATCTCCACCCTTTACCCACCAGGCGCCATCGAGATTCGAACCCAAGACCCTCAGATTGAAAGTCCAACGCTTTAACCACTCGGCTATTCCATATAAAAATGACAAAGGTAAACAGTGGGTAGCGGGAAGACATAAGTATCCTCATCTACATATCTATGATACAGACGAACAGTGGGTAACGGGAGGAGACAGGTATTCTCCCCTCTATGTCTGTAATAAAGGTGAACAGTGAGTAACGGGGGTAGACAGGTATCCTCCCCTCGATGTCTATAATAAAGGTGAACTGTGAGTAACGGGTGGAGACAGGTATCCTCCACTCTATGTCTATAATAAATGTGAACAGTGGGTAACGGGTGGAGACAGGTATCCTCCCCTCTATGTCTATAATAAAGGTGAACAGTGGGTAACGGGTGGAGACAGGTATCCTCCCCTCTATGTCTATAATAAAGGTGAACAGTGAGTAACGGGATGAGACAGGTATCCTTCCCTCTATGTCCATAATAAAGATGAACAGTGGGAAACGGGTGGAGACAGGATCCTCCCCTGTATGTCTATAACAAAGGTGAACACTGGGTAACGGGAGGAAACAGGTATGCTTCCCTCAATGTCTATAATAAAGGTGAACAGTGGGTAACGGTGGAGACAGGTATCCTCCCCTGTATGTCTATGATAACGGTGAACAGTGGGTAACGGGTGGAGACAGGTATCCTCTGCACAATGTCTATAAGAAAGTAGAACAGTGAGTAACGGGTGGAGACAGGTATCCTCCACTCTATGTCTATAGTAAAGGTGAACAGTCGGTAACGGTTGGAGAAAGTTATCCTTCCTTCTATGTCTATGATAACGGTGAACAGTGGGTAACGGGTGGAGATAGATATCCTCCACTCTATGTCTATGATAACGGTTAACAGTGGGTAACAGGATGAGACAGGTATCATTCCCTCTATGTCTATGATAACGGTAAACAGTGGGTAACGGGTAGAGACAGGTATCCTCCCCTCTATGTCTATAAGAAAGGTGAACAGTGAGTAACGGGTGGAGACAGGTATCCTTCCCTCTATGTCTATAATAAAGGTGAACAGTGGGTAACGGGTGGAGACAGGTATCCTCCCCTCTATGTCTATAATAAAGGTGAACAGTGAGTAACGGGATGACACAGGTATCCTTCCATGTCCATAATAAAGATGAACAGTGGGTAACGGTTGGAGACAGGTATCCTCCCCTCTATGTCTATAATAAAGGTGAACAGTGGGTAACGGTTGGAGACAGTTATCCTCCCTTCTATGTCTATGATAACGGTGAACAGTGGGTAACGGGTGGAGATAGGTATCCTCCACTCTATGTCTATGATAACGGTTAACAGTGGGTAACAGGATGAGACAGGTATCCTTCCCTCTATGTCTATGATAACGGTGAACAGTAGGTAACTGGTAGAGACAGGTATCCCCCCTCTATGTCTTTAATAAGAGTAACGGGAGAACACAGGTATCCTTCCCTCTATGTCTATAACAAAGATGAACAGTGGGTAAGGAGAGGCCAAAGGTATCCTCCCCTCTATGTCTATAATAAAGGTGAACAGTGTGTAACGGGAGGAGACAGGTATCCTTCCGTCTATGTCTATAATAAAGGTGAACAGTGTGTAACGGGAGGAGACATGTATCCTGATCTCTATATCTATGAGAAAGACGAACAGTGGAGAGAGAAGACAGGTATCCTCCCTTCCTCAGCTATGGTAAAAGGCGAGCAAACAGTGGATACGGGAAGAAACAGGCACCCTTCCTTATGCATCTATAACAAAGTCGAACAATGGGTAATGAGAGGAGACACGCATCCTTTCCTCCATGTCTATGGTACAAGACTGACAGAGGTAAACGCAGTGAGAGAGTTGGGAAGAAGGTGGAAAGCCGGCTGGCCGTATATAAGCCATGAAAACGTGCTCGGGCATTATCGTTCAGACACTAACATCGTGGGCAATAAAGGGGGAAGGGGGGATGGGGTCCGAACTTCATCCAGCAAGCAGACCGTTTTATGGCGAGGTTTGTGACCACGCACTGTAAGGTAGACTGCTGATTGGGGGAGGGCTTTGGTTTCCTACTGTTACTCATGGATAGATGGACTGCCTCAGCCTTTGGCTTCTCGAGTTACTGACTTCTCTTTGCGTGCGTGCGTGCGTGTGTGCGTGTGTGCGTGTGTGTGTGTGTGTGTTCATTTTCAAGTCTTTCTTCCTCTCTCAAGGTCCCTCCCCTCTCCCTTCCCCACCCTGTCTGACGCATCACATGCGAGCAGGCGCGCGCGCGCGTGCACACACACGCACTCACACACACACACACACACACGCACACACACACACACACACACACACACACACTCACACAAGCATTCGCACTCACTATTAACAGATTTGAACCACACACACACACACGTTTGTTTATTCAAGCTCATGTTTTACACACACACGCGCGCGCGTGCGCGCGCGCGCGCACGCACGCACGCACGCACGCACGCACGCACACACACACACACACACACACACACACACACACACACACATTCGAGCAAGCAATCGCACTCACGGTTAACTGATCTGAACGTGCATTGCATTCGGAAACAAATTGTTCGAAACGCATTCATTCCAGGAAAGAAAAGAAAGACCAAATACTTTTCAAAAATTCTTAATATTTTCTTTAAGATAAGAACGTAAATTGTGTAAATTATGACGCCTTTCCGCGACATCGCGTGGGTAATTTTGTTCCAATATTCGTCACTCTGTTGACGACAAAGCAGCATGCCCCGAAGAGAGAAAGATACACACAGACACACACACACATAGAGAGACAGACACTGACGCACACACACAGACACACACACAGACACACACACACACACACACACACGACACACACAGACATAGACAGACACTGACGCAGACACACACAGACACACACACACACAAACACACTGACGCACACACACACACACACAACACACACAGACATAGACAGACACTGACGCACACACACAGACACACACACAGACACACACACACACACACACACACGACACACACAGACATAGACAGACACTGACGCAGACACACACACACACACACACACAGACACACACACACACATAGAGAGAGACAGACACTGACGCACACACACAGACACACACACACACACACACACACACACACGCCACACACAGACATAGACAGACACTCACACACACACACACACACACACACACACACACACACACACTGACGCACCCACACACACACACACACACACACACACACACGACACACACAGACATAGACAGACACTGACGCACACACACAGACACACACAGACACACACACACAGACACACACACACACACACACACACACACACACACACACCGTGGTTCAGGAAGAAGGGGGTAGGAGCGAGAGGTTGTGTCTATCTTTATTGAGATCTGTTTCTCCCCACTGTTGCGGGATTCACACTGCGAGATCTCCAACATCTAGCCAACGTCTGGGTAGTCTAGCTTCCTTCGCCGCGACGCAGTGTTACTGTTAGCAGTGTTTGCTGTCTCACAAGGAAGCGTATGCACGCACGCACGCACACATACACACACACATGCACGCAACACGCGCACACATACACACACACACATTCACGCAAGCACACAGACAACACATACACATGCGCGCGCTCGCAGACACACACACACACACACACACACACACACACACACACACACACACACACACACACACACACACACACACTCTGTAAACACACGCAAACGTGCATACATTCACACTCGAAAAAAGCACGCAGACAATGGTGCACAATCAAAACCACACAAGCACGCACACACGCACGCATGTACGCACACGCACACACACACACACACACGCGCACTGGCACGCGCGTGCACATGCATGCGCGATTTAACGATTATGTGAACCTTATGGATAAAAACAAACGAAAAAAAACAAAAAACAAAAAAAAACAAACTTTGAGCTTTCCATTTATCGGGACTGAAATTTAGATGAGGGTCAAATCACGCAGTCCATGGGCCTAACTGATATTTTTTTTATCATCCTATTTGAGGGAGTTAAGGTTACGTCAAAGCGTTTTGGCATCATAGGACAGTGTGACGTGATTTTTTTTTTTTTTTTTTTAACGTTTTTTCGTTTCTTAAGGAGGCGTCTGTACTGTATTCGGACAAATCCATATACGCTACACCACATCTGCTAAACATGCAAATGCTTAACAAGCATCGTAACTCAATGAGCTTGAGGGAAAAAATGACTGTGATAAAAGGTAAGTACATTAAAATAAGTACATTGAATACGACAGGGTGGGTGGGTGGGGGGGGGGGGGGACGCAAAGAATGCAATAATTTTATTGTATGGGATATGACCCGTTACATCTGATAGTGCTGACAATGTTAGAGTGAACAGTATTTATAGTATACTATGAACACGATCAACAATGTCAAATAAATCTTCAAAAGAAAAAAAGTCAAGAAAAAGGATAAAGCATTATAACGACGTCGGTTTGCGTAATAAGTGTATCAACCAAGGTCATGGAGGCAATGCGCATCTTGCATCGAACGTTTAAACCCAGTCATCGGATGATAAAGCGTGTATTTCTTAGGACTGTACTTCTGTCGTAAATCGCCAGTTCAGTTCTGTGCAGTGGAAAATAGAATGCAGTTCTGTTTCTGTAGCATAATGGGAGGAGGAGAGAGAGAGAGAATCAGACAGACAGACAGAGACAGAGAAAGAGGGAGAGAGAGATGATCGTCCTTCATCCTTCACTACAGGTGTGGAAAAGGCTTCAGGGAGGACGGAGGTCATTCAGCGGTCACTGACAACCTCAGGGCCCTCTGCCTTAATCCCGACAGAGTGACGAGAAGTAGATCAGATAACCCCTTCTCTCTGTCTCTGTCTCGCTGTTTCTGTCTATGTTCCTCTTTCTCTGTCTCTCTCTCTGTCTCTCCCCCTCCCCCATCTCTCTCGGTCTCTCTTTCTCTGTCTCTCTGCCTCTCTCTCTCTCTCTCTCTAGGTATCTCGGCCTCTCTCTGTCTCTCTCTCTCTCTCCCTCCCTCTCTCTCTCTCTCCCTTAGACCTGTTTTGTGAGTGTGTGATTCAAGTTCGATGTGTAAATGTGCAAAATAATGTTTTAAATACTACTTTATTTTCTACTTGCGTCGTATGTACTTCTGTTTCACAAGAAGGATGCAATTGTGTACCCCCATGTCACAAAGGCTGTTCAGCTAATGGCATTTCAAAGTTTCAGTGTCATTGTCTCTTTAACCATCTCTCTGTCTTGTCTCTCTCTCCCTCCCTCTCTCTGTATTTGTGACTGCGTTCTCTGTCTCTCTTTCTGTGTCTGTCCTGCCTGTGTCCAGAAGAGAGAGACAGAGAGACAGAGCAGAAACAATAACAAAATCCCAGGAAGTATAAACATGGCGACCATTTTTCTATTCACCTGCCGTGCGCTTCTGTATAATTGTTTGGGGTTTTCTAATCCCGGCAGTGGCAGAAAGTTCATTTCAGCTGTTCAGTAGTCCGTCCCGTACGACAATTGAACGTTATGTATTTAGCCGGGTTCTGTCGGTAAGTTTGTGTAAATATGACACGTTGTCAGTTTAAACCAGAATCCAGATTACTGACTGACTAACCGTTGGCATTTGTGAATGAAATTCGTCTGTCTTCATAATGGAAACATACAGTTTGGACCATCATTCACGCCTTTCCACCTGTGTCTGTCTGTTGCTCTGTCCACCGTCTCCCCCATCGCTACCCTGAGCCTCTCTCAGTCTCCCTCCTCTCTCTCATTCCCCACTCTTTCTCTGTCCTTCCTCTCTCCTCTCCCCCCTTTCTCTTCTTTCTGTCTTCACTCTCTCTCTCATTTCTCTCTCTCATTCCTATTTTCCCATTTCAACCTCTGCACCTCCCCAGCCTATCTCTCTGTCTCTCTCTTGTGCTTTCACCTTCTTCCCTCTTCTGTTATTCTCCCTCCCACCCCCCTCCACAATGCTGTCCCTTGCAAAGCAGTGTCCTCCAGTGACTTTTGCCCCAGAGCAAAAATCGGTTTATCGGCGTTTAATCCGAGAAGTGACTGTGTAAAATCTGTCCGTTTCATGTGAGTGGTGGTGTGATGTGGCTGATGAAAATTCAGCGACAGCGCTGGTGGGAAAGACTGATTAGTTTGGCTTGTGGGTGACTGACTTTCTCTCTCTCTCTCTCTCTCTCTTGTCTACCAGTTTATCTGTAAGTCTCTCTCTCTCTGTCTTTCTGTTTAAGTATCTGTTTCTATCTACGACTATGTAATCTCTGTGCATGTGTGTGTGTGTATCCGTCTGATACTCACACACCGTGACTACTTGCAGTACACACGCGCGCGCGCGCGCGCGCACACACACACACACACACACACACACACACACACACTGTGTCGGACACACAGTGACACACACACACTGGCACTGGGCAAAAGCGCACACAAACACAAAAGAGAGAAAGACAGACAGACCGACCGACACAGACAACCAGACAGACGGGCAGACAAAGAACGAGACATAAGTGCTTAAAAACACGTGCGACACTCCCGGATCCATCAGCAAACCAGCACGAGAGAACCCGCAGCCTCCCTTTGGCAAAGAGCCTCGCTCTGGCAGCTCCGCTGTGCACGTGCATGCTAATTTATGCAGGGCCAGAGCTATCGCTTTCATTGTCAACAGGTGCAGGGCCACTTGAGCCGGCGGGCAAATGAGCTCTCGCAGGGCCTGCAGCACGCACAAAACCCGTTAAAATGTCACAGCTAGCCAAGTAGTGTAACCTTTATCGCACGCAGCACCAAAGACTATCGCCCGTTCAAGGCGGGACTGCTGGAGAGGGGGCTCACGCACTGATGATAGCGGTGTCTTTGAATTCCGTTACACTATCAGCGCCCAGCTGGTGAGATTAATTAAAAAACAAACAAAAAAACCCAAAAAATAAAAAAAATAAAACTGCTGACGGGACCTCATTCATTGACCTCCTCAGGTGCATGTGGTTCCACTTGTGCCCAGCAATGAATTACACCCACACACTTACACGCAAGCGTGTGTGCACACACATGTATATGCTTGTGTGTACATCTGCTCCTTTTAATGAAAATCCATGTGTGCATGCGTGTGTGAACGCGTGCGCACGTGCACGCAATTACACACACACAGTTGTGTGCACAAACACACTCACACACACTGCAACTGCACACACACACACACACACACACCACACACACACATATATACCCATGTCTCTGCAGGATATGCAATTTTCATAATTTTCTTTTCTCATTTCCTTTTTTTTTAATTATTTTTTTTTTGCCAGACATTTACATATACCGTCTCATTATTTAGCAATATGGCTGTCATAAATCTCGAGTTAAAATGAATTATTGCTTCACAGTTTCATAGGAAAAAAAGATTTGTCAGCAAATGTAACATGTCTGTTCTGGGTGACGAATTTCATGTTATAATCAATTATCCTGCTTACATTGATTCCAAAGTTTATCCTATAAAAATGTCCCCAAACTATTGTCCAACTTTTGCCAACTGATATCTGTCCCCCAGAAATCTAGATCTGTCAAAGTTTATCAAGCTGTCATGAGGCTTATTCCCCCATTTGCTTTTCAATTTGATATATCTTGTTTTACGTTTCCTGGAGATGTCGTTTGGAATATCACATTTTCCATCCACATTCCCCCAAACGCAATATAAACCCAATTCATTGCTCTTTGTATCATCTGGCACGTGTTCACTCACATGTGTATGTGTCTCTGTGTGTTTGAGTGCACACATGTACATGTTTTTACATGAATGTGTTCAGCTAAATGTATAATTTATATGTATTTCTTGTGAGCATGTATGTGTGTGTGTGTGGCTTTTTTTTATGGGGCACAACTTCGAACCAGATTAATTTGTGACGAAATCCAAGGATAGTTTCAGTCGTTTCCGTTGAATCACAACGGCTGCATGCCGATGGTCTCAACCGATTTCTTTGACACCACTGTGGCCGAGTTGTGCTCCAAAAGGCATTGGTGCTGCCTGCGATAAAAGTTACACTACTTGGCTTGCTGTGACATTTTAATGGGTTACGTGCGTGCTACTAACTATGCGCGCGCTCAGTTGCTTGCCAGCTATTAAGTGGTCCTGCACCTGTTGACAATGAAAGCGATGGCTCTGGCCCTGCATGAATTAGCACGGAAGTGCACAGCAGAGCTAGCTGCCAGAGCGAGGCTGTTTGTCAGATGGAGGATGCGCTCATGCGAAGGAGACACAAAGTGATAGATCTTCGAGAGTTTGTCGCACATGTTTTGAAACAGCTTTGTCGTGTCTGTTTCATACAGTCTTTTTCTGTTCTTGTTCTTTTTTTTTTCTGCGTTATTGTTCTTTTTTCTTCTTCTTTTTCTGTTTTTGTTGGGGTTTACCTCATGCCCTACTCTCTCTCTCTCTCTTTCTGTTTGTCTCTGTCTCCCACTGTCCTTGTCCCTATTACCCCTTCCCCACTTCTCTCTCTTTCTGCCCTCTTGTAGTTCGTTCCTTCCATCTCTATCACATTCGGGCACACGTGTCAAACACTCACACACACACACACACACACACACACTGACACACACACACACACACACACACACACTGACACACACACACACACACACTGACACACACACACACACACACACACACACACACACACACACACACACACAGATACAGACACGGACACAGACGACTACACACGCACGCACTCACGCACGTGCACAGAAAGACGCATATATTGGCATACACGTACGCACGCACACACGCACGCTCACTAACACACACCCATGCACTGACACACATATATACACACACAATAAACACAAAGATTTAACCTGGAATTTATCTCTTTGAAGACACAAAGGAAGGCAAAAGAAGGCTTGCCGGCACAACAAACAAGAAAACAAAGGGACGTGACTTACGAATCCGTGAAAATGAAGTACGCAACCACAAAGACTGAGTGTTGTCATACAGTTTGAGACTGCTTCATCAAGTTGGGCAGGGGCAGATTATCTGTGTCGTGATATGGAGGCGGCATCCATCAGCAGCAAGGAATGCAGGTTCTGGCAACAATGCTATACTATAAGCAAAGGTGAATGCGGAAGTAAACAGAAGTGGGACATTCCGTTTCAAAATGAAATTCATCATCCCCTGTAGACACGTCGTATATTTTGTCGCGTAATCTATCTTCTTTGCGGATACCCAGCCTCTCTCCCTGTTTCTGTATCTCTCTCTCTCACTCACTCTCTCTCTCTCTCTCTCTCTCTCTCTCTCTCTCTCCTACACAACACCCTCACACACATGCACGCACACACAGACACTCGCACTCAGAATATGCACACACACACACGCGCGCACGCACGCACGCACACACACACACACAAACACACACACACACGCAGGCACGCACGCACAACACAAAGCAACATAACACAACACAACACAACACAACACACACACACACACACACCCCTAGCACCGCATCTCCACCACCTCACCCCAACGCAATTGCAACACAAATCCTGCCCCGCCCCTCCACGATTCCTTGCCCTGCCCGGCCCCAGATAGCAAAGGCAGACATTACTCTTTCATTTTCCAACCAGCGTGACAGGACATTCCTAGCAGACAAAAATGAAGAGCAAACCGGTAAAGACTCGATAGCGAGAACACTCAGTTAAATGGGAGCTCATAAATCTGTTTACACTGAAAATGGCAGAGATGAAAACTGGGATTCACACCCAAACCTTTCGCCACAGCAAAGGATATGTTTTGTTAATGTTTTTTCTTTGTGTGTGTGTGTGTGTGTGTGTGTGTTTATTTTATTTTATTTTTATTAAAAAAAAACCCAATTTTTTAAAGCCTTTTCACAATATCCCCCACCCCCACCCCGCACACATGAAACAAAGCATACACTTGCCCACGTAAATCTATACACAGAACCAAGATTCACATGCACATGTGTGCGCATTTTTTGGGAGAATTTTTGCACACGAACACGTTATGAATGTCTTGTTTTCTTTCTTTCTTTCCTTTTGCATTTTGCGTTTGTTTTCTTTAGGCATTTTTTTTTTTATTGTTGCTGCCGTTGTTATTTTTTCTTAAGACAAACACAACTCCCAATCTGCTCCCGATTTGTTCTAACTGGAACCCATTTCGCCCCCAAAAGCCAAGCCAGCAAAACACGGACCACGTGCACATCTCAAGGGGGGTGGGGGGGGGGGGGGGGGGGAGAGAGAGCACCCATCCGACAACTCTGGGAGTCTGCTGTGTGTGAGTTTTCACACGTTTTGCCGGGGCACGAAAACACCTTTCACCTTGAAGCGATTTGCTGTGCCAACCCCCCACCCCCACCCCCTCCTTCACCCCTCGGCTAATCTTCTTTCTCTGGTGCCCCCGGGAGAGAGGGAGTTTTTTGGGGAGTGGGGGTGTTTTGTAAGGGGGAGGGGGACGCAGGTGGGGGGTTGGGAGGGAGTGTGGAGTGTGTGGTTTAGATTGGTACAGGATGTGTGCGTCGTTAGTTTTTTTTGTTTGTTTGCGTTTGGTTGTGATTTTGTGTTTGTTTTTCCTTTGTTTTGCTTTGTGTGCCATTGCTCGCGCTGTGAGAATTGATGGTATTGTCTGGCGTGGCAGGGCTTGAAGGGGAGAGGGGAAAATTAAAAGGCTGTGTGAGGGGTGTTGGGTTAGTGTAGTGTAGTGTAGTGTAGTGTAGTGTCTGTGTGTGTGTGTGTGTGTGTGTGTGTGTGTGTGTGTGAATGCAGCGCAGCGCGATGCGAAGCGACGAGACACGACAGGAAACAGAGTATAATGCAGTATATACAATATATCATGGTATTAACATCGTCAACAGTGTAGTGGCTTTGTGGATCCTTTCGCGTTCGTGGGCAACCACTCCATCTTTCATTCGTATATATGGGAGTTGTATTATTTTCCTTTTAACTCCGCCATGAAGGCAGCCATACTCCGTTTCCGGGGGTGTGCATTCTGGCTGTGTTCATGTTACCATAAACCACCGAGCCCTGACATGAATTACCCGATCTCTAACGTCGCATTCGTAGACACACGAAGGGGTTCAGTCAGTAACAGGTCTGCACATGGCTTGACGTGGACGCTTAATTAACCTGTTAGGCACCGGGATTAGAACCCAGGACCCCCCGGATTGAAAGTCCCATTGCTTGAAACACTCGGCTGTTGTGCCAGTCGTGGCTGAGTGGATGATACGTACGCCCGCCCAGCGAGACGGTCCACAGTCACCCAAGAGCCGGATATTTCCCCGAGTTTCCGCTGGTCAATGAATGGCGGTAGGGTTCTGGTCTTTCGGATGTGAAACGATAAACCGATGTTCCGTATGAAGCATGGGCCCAGTGCACTTTAACGAAATATCCTCTTGCAAAAAGAATATGTTCCAAAAATCCATTTTATAGGAAAACTCATGCATAAATGTACACAAAGTAAAAACATTTGAATCCGGTTTAAGCGACGCGGTTCTCTGGTTAAGCCAGCAATATGTTTTTCAGTGCGGGATTACAGAATTATGTATCACCCCACTCTCTATCCCCGCCTCCGTCCTCCCCCTCTCTCCTCCCCTGCGTATCTCTATCTCTGTCTCCCTCTCTCTCCCTGTTCCTCCAATTTGTGTGTCTGTGTAAGAGTGTGTGTGTGTGTGTGTGTGTGTGTGTGTGTGTGTGAGGGAGGAGGGGGTGGGGGGGGGAGGGAGGAGAGAGAGAGAGAGAGAGAGAGAGAGAGCATGCGATTGCGTGCATGTAAAAGTCCGTGTGTGTGTGAATAGAATAGAATAAGATTTATTGTCATGAAACCTTAAGACACAAGTACAATGGTAAATAAATGAATGCATAAATAAAAACACAACTAATTAATAAATCAGTGTAATAAATTGGAACAGCGTTCATGTACAAATTTTCCTAATCTTGTTTGTATATATTCATCATATGTTAACATCAACTGACTGGGAATATTTTCCGTGTTATTCGAAATTTGAACATCTTTTAAAAATTGCTCCCTTAAGGCTTTATATTTAATGTAATGATCAGGAAGACGGATTTCGTCTTCCAATATGGTGCACTTGCTACACAATCTGTATTCTTGTGGAATATTTAGATACTTACCCTTTTCAAGTTTTAGGTCATGCGCGCTTATTTTTGTTAAAGCTTGTCTGTGTTTTGTATCTGTTCTTATCTAAAAGATAGGTTTCAGTTTTGTACTCTGCTACAATCTTTTTGTAAGATTTTGTTTTAATGCTTTTCTCGTTCCAGTATCTGATATACTCGTTCTCTAATTTTGGATATACCACGTAGTTTTAGTCTATGTATGCTGAGTGTGAATTAGTTTTTCAAAATGTGATCAAGGCATGTAATTTCGAGTATCTTTCTAACAAATATCAATCATGGGGAAGTCGTATTTTCTTGTTGGTACATGGACATAAAAATAAATTGGTGATGAGGGAAGTTTCTGGTAATTGAATTATGTGAATCCATTATGTAATAGTTTGGCATTTCATCTTTAAACTTATTGGGAATGGGACCAATTCACCTAAGACAGGAAGCACCATAGCTTTTTTTTATGTGTGTATGTGTGTCCGTGCGTGCGTGCGTGCGCGCGTGTGTGTGTCTGTGTGTCCGTGTGTGTGTGTGTGTGTGTGTGTGTGTGGGCCCCCTCAGCAGCAGTGCACGTGCAGCAGGCCTCTTCAGACGCAGACAGGCTGGAAAAGGTCAGCGCGGCCGTGCCAAGAGGCCGGGAGAGCGCACCAAGCACACGGCAAGTGTTTGTCGTGTGTGTTCCGCGTTAAGCTACGTGCACACTGGGCGATCCTGGAGCCAGTTGCATTGCTCGGACGGAAGAGCCTGGTGTGGTGGTAACCCGCTACTAACTTTGTGTGTAGTATGGAACTGACCAATGGCGTAGTTGGGTCAACGTAGGCGTTTAGTCACGTGTAACTGTCAAAACGTTAGAACCAAGCAGTGCAGCTGGCACCTGGGTTCTATTTTCCCGTGCCTCAGTACACGAAAAGCTGCGGCTTTGTAAGTGGGTTGTATTATTGTAGTTCTTCCTTGGGGGTGGCTGTACACTGAAAAAGAGGCGGGTTTTTCCTTTTTTTGAGAGATGTTCAAAGAAGAAGAGATAGCTTTTTCCAGTTCTAAGTGCCGTCTGAAGTCTTAGTATTGAGTGGTCTGGATGGGAGTTTTGCAAACGAATACTTGTCTTCCCTCCAATTGTCCTTGGCTTTGCTTTTAGAAATGTGCTCATTTCAATGGCTGTTCTTCAGCTGTTCGACACCCCCGCCCCCTTTCCCCGGCCCACACACACACATAAATTGTGGTTTCTATGTTGCTTCATTTTTACCAAAATTTAATTTTCATTGTCAGAAAAGGGATTCCCCCCCCCCCCCCCCCCCACACACACACACACGAGAGAGAGAGAGAGAGACTTCCTGACGATTCGTCAGTTGTAACGCATCTGCCACATCGGCAATTCTATCAATTGCCTTATGAGCAAATGAAACAAAACAAAATGGATTGTAACTCATCACGATGGACGCCAAAGCAACACGTATAATCAAATGACAGAAAACACGACGTCATCGCAAGATCTTTGACGTCAATATGCCACGACTGACGAAGCAATCAGTAGATCGTGTTTCGAACAGCGGGTCGGCTTTGACTTAAAAACACGCTGGAAACTGCTGATATCGGCGAAGAAGAAGCTATTTTGTTCCGAGGGAATACACACCCTTTGCTCCTGGCTGTCAGGTTCGAAATACAAGGGCTGCAGGTTAACGTCTGTCCAAATCTGTGTTTGTTCAGGGCTGTCTCCCCTCCTCCTCCTCCTCTCCTCTCCTCTCCTCTCCTCTCTCCCCATCCATGCTCTTCTTTCACCCAGAGGTGATGGGAGAGGCAGTTGCTAAGGTTTTAGGTCCGCACACACGTTGGCGCCCCCCCCCCCTCCTATCCCCCACCCCCCATCCCCTTTACTATCAACTCCAGCATCCAGCCAAACTTATTTTTCCAAAGACAGAAACCAGGTCAAAAGGAGCAGTATTTGACGTCACATCTCGCAGAGAACAACAGAGTATTACAGCGGAGATGTTCCAGTGTAGGAGAAAGGTATTGTTTGTTTGGGCGGGTCGGCCCCTTGCATGGGGGACTGAGGAGTGGAGGTGTGGTGTAGTGAGAAAAAGGAATGGGATTCTTCTTCTGCGTTCGTGGGCTGCAGCTTCCCACGTTCACTATATGTACGGGTTAGATTTTACGTGTATGGCTACTTTTATACCTGCCACGTAAGGCAGCCATGCTCCGTTTTCAGGGGTGTGCATGCTGGGTATGTTTTTGTTTCCATAACCCACCGTGCGCTGACATGGATTATGGGATCTTTTACGTGCGGATTTTTTTTCTTCTTCTGCTTGCGTATACACACGAAGGGGGCTCAGGCACGTGTAGTTGTGCGTATCAGCTTGATCAGGGAGACTGGAAAAACAGTGTCCACCCTAAATCCACCAGGCGCCACGACTGAGGTTCGAACCTAAGACTTTCAGAAAGGGGGAGGTAAAGAAAGAAACTGAGGCAACGAGTTGGTATGTATGTATGTGTATATATATATATATATATATCTCCGTGGGTGCGTATGCGTTACTAACCATGAAAGAAATCTTTTTTACGAGGGTCACGCCTTAACACGTCAACACATAGAAGACAAAGCAAAGTCTTCTCAGCGCACGTGCAGCAAGGACTGCACTGTCACGACGGGGAAGAAGCTTTTTTTTGGCTGCCACTGTCAGCCCATTGAGGACTATAAACCCCGAGGAACAAAAGCCGACAGATGACACAGGAGACGTCGGTGTTTATGACTCCCTTCCACCTCACCTGTCCGGGGTACCTGTGTCCTCTTCGCTCCCTCCAACAGTCGGCAAAGTGTGACTTTTTGTCTTTCGCACCTGGTTGGCTGGACGATCGGCGTTGGTGTTTGAAGTGCTGTCACCTGGGTGGGATTCCCGTCACTGGGTGCGAGTTGTCGGGTGGCTGTGTGTCATTGTGGTCATTGTTGGTGTGTGGGGGTGGTGTGGGTTTATGGCTCGTTGTTATCCCCCTTTATGGGGGGGCTTTCCCCGATTGATGGTATAGTATGCTGATATCTCCACAGCTGGAAAATAAAGATTCATTCATCCATTCATTTATTTTGTCTGATTTACATGCACGCACTCACATTCATTCATTCATTCATTCATTCATTCATTCTATCTCATTTACATGCGCGCACGCACATACACAGAGGATTAAATTAAAAAAAAAATTTTTTTTTAAAGTTTGCTGTTTTACCCTCAATGAATTTTATTTGACTCGTGATAGACAGAGAGAGAGAGAGAGAGAGAGAGAGAGAAACAGACACACACACACACACACACACACACACACACACACACACACACACAGAGGACTAACCGACCGACTGACAAGCAGTGGAACTGAAGGCTGTGAAAAAAACAATAAACAAACAAACAAACAACAACAACAAAACAAAAACACAACAACACAAAAACAAAAAACAAAAACGAACTGCTGTCGTCACGGGGTTATATGCATACAGGAAAACACACAGACTCGCCTTGTTAAACCACCTGATATTTCAATGGGTGTAAATCAGTGTCACATAGGACTTTTGTGAGGTTTTTTTGGTTTTGTTTTTAGTCGGTTTCTTTCCCCCCCCCCCACCCCTCCCCCTTTTTTCCCCCCATTAATTCTGCAAACATCCTTATCCATATGAACCATACACTGACTGACATACATGATTTTTTTTCCCATGGCTACCCTTACTCCTTTCTCTCTCTCTCCTCCCCACCCCCTACGCTCCGTCTTTTTTTCTTAAATATATGCTTTAATCTTTATTTTTCAGTTTTCATATTTTCCAATAATCACACTTAGGCGAAAAGTGGAAAGACGTAAGATTGAAAAGTACAGATTTGTCACAAAAAGAAACCGTGCTCCCTAATTCATTCTGGTCTGGGGGTTGTGTGTGTGTGTGTGTGGGGGGGGGGGGGGGGGGGGGGGGGGGGGGTAAGGGGGTGAAGTGCCCAAGTCTGGAAGTGGTTAAAACAAAAGTTCAAGTCCCCATAGCCTTGTACGGCCATCGGGGGCAGTGAGGTCATATCCACTGTGTCCACGGGAGACACTTCATGTTTGCAGCCCACACTTTTTTTTTCTTTCTTAAAAAACAAATAAACTTTCTCCGTTTGTGATTTTTATAGACTCAGCAGTCATCTTTCATTCAATCGTCGTACACTGTATCAAGGGGCTTGGCATAGGAAGGCGGGGGCCCAGTCCTCTCCTTCCGCTGTTTTAACCTAACTCTCTCCCAACCGAAGTCAGGTACCCGTTCACGCTCGGGTGGGGTAACGAAAATCGGGTACATTGCCAGTCATGGAAGTGATCGTGTGCTGTGCAGCAACAAAGAAGCGATCTCTGGATATATTCTTTTTATGGAGTGTTGGTTATCTTCAGTTTAACGTCTATTCACTGTAAGTGTTTTTAGACGGAAAGGAGTCAAGTAGTGGATAAAGGAAAGGGTGTGCATGTGAATATTAGTGTAAAAAAGTGTTCATGTTATGTATCAGAGGGAAGGTAGATTATTATAAGAAAAAGTCTAAAGAGATTGTGGTGTGTATTGAATGAGATGTCATGGTGGGGGGTGGGGGTGGGGGATCTCTGGATATATTCTTTTTATGGAGTGTTGGTGTAGGCGTGTATGTGTGTGTGCAGTAAAATTTAATTTCAAACCCAGGGGTAGTGTAATGTAATGCCGAAATCGGGTGCAGTCCTTCTGTTCGCTTTGAAGTGGTTTGCTTTCGGTGATGTGATTGTAGCGCTACCGCAGAGCAGGTGTTGTTTGTCGTGGTTGTGAACGATTAGCAGTTTTGTTCAGGTTCACGGGGAAGTATTACTGAGTGGTTTGGCTTTATGGCTTACAGGAATAGTTTTTAGGTAGTTATGGCTCTCCCAATACTTTTTTTTAAAAAGTGTGTGTATGTGTGTGAGTGTGTGTGTGTGTGTGTGTGTGCGTTGCGTGCATGTGTGTGTGTGTGTGTGTGTGTGCGTGCGTTGCGTGCATGTGTGTGTGTGTGTGTGTGTGCGCGCGTTGCGTGCATGCGTGCGTGCGTGCGTGCTGGGGTTATTGCGTGCCCGGTTTTCCACGTAATTATGATAGTCGTTACGATGCGTTTTCCTGAATGGAAATGTCTGTACAAAAGCAAAATGCAGTGACATGTTTTGAAAGGAACAGCACGACGACGAAGCTGCCCATTTGGATGTTCCTCCCCATTATAAATACGGTCCGTGTTGATACGGATTCCGCACGCCTCTCCCGCCTTTTAGGACTTCGCACCTGCACATAATTAGACCCAGATGCTGATCAGATAGCCGATGATTTATTGCTTCTTCAGTTCTGAGTCGTCTTCATTTTATCCAACACCGGTTAAGAATTGCGCACCCACACCCACACACACACACACACACACACACACGATTCGCGTCAGATAACTGACAATCTATAACGTCTTCCGCTCTATTATGTTCTTCGCTCCAGCAATTATACAGGTGTTGCCTTTTTGAAAAAAAAAAAAAAAAAAAAAAAAAAAAAAAAAATCTTGCACACGTTCGTTGGCTTGAACATAAAGAGGCAACAGTGACATGTGATATGTGATGATTTATTACTGACTTGTTCAGTTCCGTGCCCACCTTCGTTCCCCGGTGATTATCCAGGTGTTGCTTCGGTCTTTTGCACACCTGGGCTGATCATCTTGGGCCGTCTTCCCGTCGGGTGGGGGTAATTAAATTGGTCTCGCTCGGGTGCAGTTTTTGGTCATTTGGGGGTCTGGATCACCCTCTCTTCCCCCCCCCTCTCTCTCTCTCTCTCTCTCTCTCTCTCTCTCTCTCGTGTGTGTGTGTGTGTGTGTGTGTGTGTGTGTGTGCGTGTGTATAATTGTTATCTCGTTTTATGGTCTTGTTATGTGTGTTCGTGTCGGCTATCGGGGGTTCTTTTCCACGTCGACTTTTCCAGCCATTATCATAATCATATTCTCTGTCTGTCTGTCAGTCTGTCAGTCTGTCTGTCTGTCAGTCAGTCTGCCGTGTGTCTGACTGTCTCGATATCTATCTATCCATCCACCTGTCTGTCTGTTTCTCTGTGTATCTATCTGTATATGCGTACACATTTCTCCCCTCCCCCACCTCCCATCTCTTCTCTCTTCCCTCTTTCTCCATCCGTCTCTCTCACTCACTTCCTTCTCTCTCATCTCTCGCCTTCACCCCTTCTTCTCTCTTTCTCTTTGTCTCTTCCTATCCTCGTACCCCCCCCCCCCCCCACACCTCCCTCTCTATCTCTCCTCTTTCTCGCCAACCTTGCCCTTTCTCTCTCTTCCCCTGTCCCCCACCCCTCTCTCTTACTCTTCCCAGTATATTTTTTTCTACCATTTTCATGATGCAGTTGTCAGCCAACTGGTTAGAGAAAGTATGGATGAAGATGTATGAAAATCAAGGTACGTGTTTTTGGACTCGGGATATAGAAGCCAGGTTTCTTGAAATGCCTGAATGCGGCTTTGGCCTCAAGGTTTGGGATATAGGAAGAGGAGGCGTCTTTCGGAGCAACTCCACTGTTATTTGTCGATGTGTTGCTGGTATCAGTTCTTGAAAATAATCTCGGTTTGTGGCTCCCCTTACCACTGTCTCGATCCCTCTCTCTCTTCAGCAGGCACACTCAAGCACGAACGCATGCAAACACACACACACACACACACACACACACACACACACACACACACACACACACACACACACACACACACACAGAGGGTATGCTGCGTACAAAGCGGGGTGAAAAGCGGTCATACACGTAAAAGCCACACTCGTGTACATACGAGTGAACGTGGGAGTTGCAGCACACGAACGAAGAAGAAACACACACACACACACACATACACACACACACACACACATACACACACACTGCGCTCGCAGAGAGAGAGAGAGAGAGAGAGAGAGAGAGAGAGAGAGAGAGAGATTATCAGTTGGTATTATTCACTGCCTTAATTACCGAGTGGTCATGCATGCAAACGGCGAAGCACCTTTGGCACCTGTTAATGAGCCCAGAAGCCAGCGCGCAGCCGGTAGAAAAGTGCCCGTGGTAAAGTGTCCTGCAGTGAAAAGTGTCCGCTGTGTCATGAAAAAAAGTGCATGTTTATAATTGTTTTAATTTTCAGAAATAGTACTTATGGAAATGTTTTGCTGTCAGTTTAGCCGAGTTCTTTCTCCCACCCTCGCTCTATTTCTGTCTGTCTCTCCCCCCTCTCTCCACCCGTCTGCCAGCCTCGGTTTCTCTCTCTCTCTCTCTCTCTCTCTCTGTGTGTGTGTGTGTGTGTGTGTGTGGGCGTGAGAGACCAAGTCTATCTGTCTGTCTCTGTCTCTCTCTCTCTATCTCTCTGTACGCGAGAGAAAAAGTCTGTCTTGCTCTGTCTCTCTCTCTCTGTACGTGAGAGACAAAGTCTGTCTGTCTCTGTCTCTCTCTGTACGTGAGAGACAAAGTCTGTCTGTCTCCCCCTGTCTCTGTCTCTGTCTGTTTGTCTGTCTGTCTGTCTCTCTCT
>NC_134897.1:9123758-9196258 GCF_041734735.1 Babylonia areolata | reverse complement strand
ACACATACACACACAAACACACACACACACACACACACACAGACAGACACACACACACACACACACACACACACACACACACACACACACACACAGAGAAAAAAAAGTTGAAAGTTGCTGTGAATGGATTTTTTTCGTGAATGCTGATTGGATGAATATCATGCATTGTATGCAGTGAATGTGTTTTGCTGTTGTGGTATCTGTTGGTAAGCAAAACGGATGCGTGCATTTATGTGTATATATTATGTGCGCGCGCGCGTGTGTGTGTGTGTGTGTGTGTGTGTGTGTGTGTGCCGTGGGTGTTTGTGTACGTGCATGTAAGCGCGCGCGTGTGTCTGTTTTGCAGGCGGAGACTCGTAATGTAGATTCTTCGTTGAAATATGCGTACTCTACACGTGTGTGCATGCACTTATGTCTGTGTCAGTACATGCGAATATATGTGGGTGCGTGTGTGCGCGCGTGTATTTGCAAAACGCACCAGATCTTTTTTCTCCCCGTGGTGGGCAATTTCAGAAAGGGAGGAAGGAGTATCCTACTGCACCCTTATCCATCCCCTGTTTAATTCGTATCGCAGTGACTCAACCCCCCATGCCCCCACATCCTCCCCCCCACCCCACCTCCACGCACACATACACACAAAAGAGAGAAAAAAAAAGGATGTGGGGGAGGTGGTATGGTGGACGGGGTCGGGTGGTTGGGGTGGAGAATTCCAGCCACCCTTAAACACAAGGGGTCTGTGTGACTTTTAATGGATGCTGTAGCTTCGGGTGACGCTCGTAAATAGCGCTGGGCTGCGTCAAGAATTGACTGAAGGGGTGTGCGTGCATGTGTTTTTGCTGGTCGTTTTTTTCCTTGGGGGGTGGGAGGGGGATCTGTGTACTGTACGGTGTGTGGGAGTGTGCAGGGTGAAAGGGGGTTTGTCTGTTGTCCTGGAGAATGTTCGTTTTTTTTGGTTTTTTGTTTGTTTGTTTTTTTGTCTGAGATTTTACCTGTTGTGGTGGGATGCATGGATGGACTGAGAGAGAGAGAGAGAGAGAGAGAGAGAGAGAGAGAGTGTGTGTGTGTGTGTGTGTGAATAAAGCCAGGTTCTGCAGTTGTTGTTGTTGTTTTTAATGTGTGCGCATGAAAGTATTCGTATTCGTCTGGTGTACGCGTGCAAGCCACTTCAAACTCTTTTCGTTACTTGTTATGGAAAATTTTCTTCAGTTTTCTCATGTATATTAATTTTTTTAAAATATAAAACAGAGGAAGTATAAGCGTGGCAGCTGTTATAAAAAACATCTTTTACAGATAAACAAGATCTCTTGCTTTTTTGTTTTCGAGAAATGCTTGAACTGATGGGTCTATCCACAGTATGCTTAGGGATTTCCACCACTTTAAGTTAGGTGAGGCGTCAAAGCGTGCGGACTGATCCATATACGCTACACTGCATCTGCTTAAATAAAAAAAAAAATGAGCAGAGATACCTGACCTACGCATAATCCCAATGCTTTGCTCAGGCCTTTTTCTTCTTCTTCTTCTTCGTCCTGGGCTGCATCTCCCACGTTCACTCGCATGAACGAGTGGGCTTTTACGTGTATGCCCGTTTTATCCCCGCTATTTAGGCAACCATACTCCGTTTCCGGGAGTGCGCATGCTGGGTATGTTCTTGTTTCCATAACCCGCCCAAAACGCTGACATGGATTTCGGGATCTTTAACGTGCGTTTTTGGTCTTCTGCATGTGTATACATACACACGAAGAAGGTTCAGGCGGTAGCAGGTATGCACATTTTGTTGACTTGAGAGATCGGAAAAATCTCCAGCCTTGACTCACCACATAGTGGAGTGATGGTCTAGAGGTAACGCGTCCGCCTAGGAAGCGAGAGAATCTGAGCGCGCTGGTTCGAATCACGGCTCAGCCGCCGAGATTTTCTCCCCCTCCATGAGACTTTGAGTGGTGGTCTGGACGCTAGTCATTCGGATGAGACGATAAACCGAGGTCCCGTGTGCAGCATGCACTTAGCGCACGTAAAAGAACCCACGGCAACAAAAGGGTTGTTCCTGGCAAAATTCCGTAGAAAAATCCACTGCGATAGGAAAAAACAAATAAAACTGCAGGCAGGAAAAAATGCAAAAAAATGGCTGGCGCTGTAGTGTAGCGACGCGCTCTCCCTCGGGAGAGCAGCCCGAATTTCACACAGAGAAATCTGTTGTGAGAAAAAGAAATACAAATACAAATACCAGATGTGCCAAAACCGGGGATCGAAATCGGGAAAGAAGGGCGAGAAGCGAGGGCTCTAACCATTCGGCCACCGTACCCCTATATACGACTGGCATCATTTCCCTAACATATCTTTTAGGCAAGCATCACTTTTATCAAATGACCTGTGTTCTCGAGAGAACATTGATTGGAAACCTTATTATCTCACAATTTTTGTATGTGTCTCATTGGCGTTAATGAAAAAACAAATAAAGAAAAGCATCTTATCTTTCTGTTTACTCACCACAAAATAAGTTTCAGGTTTATGGTGTCTTACATTTCTACCAAAAGAAAGATAACTCACCCCTGGTGTTTTTCTTAACGCATTTGGTCAGAGAAAATTAGAACACCACTTTTCTTAATGTTTAATTTTTGTTTTTAAGTTAGGAAACAATTGTGCACGCATTTGAGTGGTTTTATTGTAGTACGGTCGATTACCAACCTTTCCACCCCCACCACCTTCCCAAAAGTTATGAAAAAAAAAGGTCTCTTTTTTGTCTGTTCCCGTAACAGCAAAGGATATTAAGAACTCGCCTTAAAGAAAAGAAGAAGAAGAAAAAGAAAAAGAAAACACACAAGAAAAGAAAAAACACACACCCACACACAAGAAAAGAAAAGAAAAAAACAACAACAAAAAAACACACACACAAGAAAAGAATCCCAGACAGTGCTGCATAACGTAGAAACAACCCGATCCCAGGGCCGCTAAGGAAAGCATGTAGCGGCATTGTGTATGTGTCGAACCCCGCTCGGACCGACAAGGCCCGCTATTGGGTTTCGGCAGACGCCATTGTGTAGCCGTGTCAAAGAGGCGACGTTGTCAATGAAGTGAGTTTGCTCCCCGTGTCAGGGCGGCCCCGTCTTTGGCGTCGTTCTTAGGTGATTTCCTTTTGTGGCCCCTTTCTTCTACTTTGTGAACCGGGGAGGTTGAGGTCTGCTGGATTTTTGCGGTTGTATCTGAAAAAAAAATGTTTTCTTGAGGTGGTTTTGGTATTTTGTGAAATTAATGTTATGTTAAAACATTCAGGCGATTTTTCGGAATTAGGCTTTCAAAGAAATTGAAATGTTACTCAGACGAGTTGTTGATATGAGACTTTCATAGAAATTAAAATGTTAGACAGACGGGTTGTTGATATCATACTTTTAATGAAATCAAAACTTAAACAGACACTAGGCTTTTAAAGAAATCAATATATTACAAACGAGCTGTCGATACTAGACCTGTAAAGAAATCAGAATGTTACAATGTGTTTTTTACTTTCTGTAAACCATTGCCCATTTTCAAATGGTTCCATCATGCGGATCGTGAATATGTTATCATTCTTTGCCAAAACTGAGTTAGAAATTTCTGTGTAGCAAAGCTGTTTCTGAACAGCAAAGTTATGGGCTGTTATTCTGGTCAGTCAATTTTTTTTTCCAGATTTTTATGAATTCTTTTTTTTTTTTTTTTTTTTTGCAAGTGTGTTCAATATTTCTTCTTCTTTCTCTTTTTCCTCTTTTTCTTCTTCTTCAAACACTTTTTTTTTCCTAACACGAAGAAGCCAAGTAGAAGAATCCACAAACTTATGTGAAGAATACACTTTGTCCCCCCTTCCCCCAGACGGTAAATTGGAGGCGAGGGTGGTGGTGGGGGAGGGGCTCAAGGAAGGGAACTGGGGACGGAAGTGTTGGATACTGGAGACAAATGGAAGCAGAGAGGAGGGCGGGGGGTGCACAGACGGAAATCCTGTCGCACTTCTCACCTCCGGCGTCGTCGGGCTGGGTGTGTTACACGACGGTTTGGGTCGTCGCAAAGATGCAACTTGAGACAAGGTCATTTATTTCTTTCTTTGCCAACACCCCCCCGCCCCCCCTCCTACCCCACTTCCTCACTCCTGTCCTTGCCCCCTTCCACTCCCACCCCTCTCCACCCACCGTCGCCCCCTTGTCCCTCCACCTCTTCTCTCTCCTGACCTCCCTGACCTCCTTACCCCCATGATTGTTGGATGTACAGGGTAGGGGCGTGGCTTAATTTGTCCAATCTTTCTTCGGTTTTGTCTCGCTGTATGGTTCTGGAAACTTCTTCTTCTTCTTCTTCTGCGTTCACTCGAATGCACACGAGTGGGCTTTTACGTGTATGACCGTTTTTACCCCGCCATGTAGGCAGCCATACTCCGTTTTCGGGGGTGTGCATGCTGGGTATGTTCTTGTTTCCATAACCCACCGAACGCTGACATGAATTACAGGATCTTTAACGTGCGTATTTGATCTTCTGCTTGCATATACACACGAAGGGGGTTCAGGCACTAGCAGGTCTGCACATATGTTGACCTAGGAGATCGTAAAAATCTCCACCCTTTACCCACCAGGCGCCGTCACCGTGATTCGAACCCGGGACCCTCAGATTGACAGTCCAACGCTTTAACCACTCGGCTATTGCGCCCGTCAGGTTCTGGAAACAAACCGTCAGTGGATACAACAAAGACTGTAAGGTTTGTACACGTAACCCTGTTGTCTGAGGTCCCACGCCCACACATGTATTCTCGGTCTCTGTCTTTCTGTCGCTGTCTGACTGTCTGTCAGTCTGTTTGTCTGTGGCTCTGTTTGTGTGTGTGTCTCTTTCTCACGCCCCTGCCACACCCGCCCCTCAGACCCGAATCCACACATCCCCCTACCCCGCCTCCCATCCTTTCCCCCTCCCCTTCCTCCAACCCCTACCCCCTTCCCTCCCCTCCTCCTGTTTTGAATTGTGGCAGCTCATGTCCGATGTTCAATAAAAAAAAACAGTCTCAGCCTTTCTGTCTCTGTTCCTTCCTGTGTCTCTGTCTCTATTTGTCTCTGTCTCTTTCACACACACACACACACACACACACACACACACACACACACACACACACACACACACACACACACACAAAGATACTGACACAAAGACACAGGCACAGACAGACACACACACACCTCATTTTAACCCATTGCCATTTCCAAGCCCGTAATGCGTGAATTTTCCGCCAGCATTTCTTCGAAATTTATTGTCATTCTCATCACGCGAGCTAGGAATAAATAACTCGTGTGTGTGTGGCTTCCATGACGAATGAAAACAGAAAGCAAAACGAAGCCTCGCTTTGGTGCCAGGGCACAGGGGATTTTTCAACCCTGTAACATCGTCCGTAGTTTTCCCTACATTTTGAGTCGTTCAGGCAGTAGTTCGTAGTGCTACTTTTTGTGGGCTTTGGAGTGTTCAACCCTGTAACATCGTCCGTAGTTTTCCCTACATTTTGAGTCGTTCAGGCAGTAGTTCGTAGTGCTACTTTTTGTGGGCTTTGAAGTGTTCAGCCCTGTAACATCGTCCGTAGTTTTTCCTACATTTTGAGTCGTTCAGGCAGTAGTTCGTAGCGCTACTCTTTATAGGCTTTAGGTTGTTCAACCATATAACATCCTCCCTATCTTTTCCCCACATATGAACTCGTTCAGATAGCAGTTCGTAGCGCTACTCTTTATAGGCTTTGGGTTGTTCAACCATGTATACCTAACATTGTTCCTAGTTTTTTTCCCCCCGCATATTGTCGTTTAGGTTACTAGTAGTTCGTAGCGCTACTCATTATACACCTCGTAGTGCTACTCTTTATAGATCGTAGCGCTACTCATTAAACACCTCGTAGTGCTACTCTTTATAGACTTTAAAGTGAGGTAGCCCGTGTCGGTCCACTTCATCCAAAACTGAGGAAGCTTGAAAAAGAAAGAGAAAGGGCGTAACAGCCAGTACTTCTGTCCTTGGCTTACTTCATTAATTAGACGTGCTCACGAAAGAGTATGTATTACCAGCACATGTTTTCCTCCACGACCACTGTGTGTGTGTGTGTGGGGGGGATTATTAGCAAATTACAAAGTAACAGTCAACTTGCGGTTGAAACCTACACACAGAGTACAACTATCTGAATCTTTGAAACTATTCTGAACCCGTTCGGCCAGGCTTGGCAACATAGTGAAAACTTCGTAGTGAAAACACTGGCGGCATTTTTGTCAGGCTGGGAGGAGGGGGCAAGGGGGTGTGGGTGGGCGGGAAACAATGCCAGCTGAATGCATTTTCTGAAAAAGCTTGTAATGTGACTACTCCCTTGGGCGCCATAACGAGCTTGTGACGACACTCGTCAATGACGTCAGAGCGCTCATTGCGACAGTGCGCGCGCGCCGCACGCGCGTTTCCAATTTCCCGTCACGAGGGATTGCGTTTTCAGGCTGTCGGTCGTCGGACCCGAAATCGTGTTGTAATGGCTTCCTGACCAATTCGATTTGGCCCTGTATTTATTCCGTTGTCTCTCCCTTTCTCGATATCTGCTGGCTGTTGTTTTCAACTGCTCCCTAGAGAAAGAGAGGGGGAGGGTGGATGGGTGGTGGTGGGTGGGTGTTTTAGGAAAAGACGCGTGTGTGTGGGGTGAGGGGGTGGGGTGGGGTGGGGTGAGGAGGTGGGGGGCTACGGGGGGTGGGGGGTAGGGGACGAAGTTGGGGGATGGGGGTGGGGAAGGTGAGGGGGGGTGGGGAGTGGGGCGGGAGTAATTTGGGGAACGGAGATGGCGTGAGGTTGAGGTTTTGAGTTCGGGTTGACCGTGTAAGCAGCTGCTCGCTCTCTCTCTCTCTCTCTCTCTCTCTCTCTCACACACACACACACACACACAAATACACACTGAGACACGATACTCACATACACATATTCATACAACAAAAAATCTCGTGTTAAGTGGCAAAATCAGATAACGTGTCACCAATGGTCTGTTTCAGTTGCTGAAAATACCCACAGACTTACATAAGATCCGCATTAAATTTGTGATGCATTGATGGGGATATCAAAAACAGTGCAGAGCGTCAAGGTCATGGTTCAAAGTTCAAGATCACAACACAGCACAATGGACAAAATGTAGATGTATAATAGGGCCTGGGCCTTGCATACAATTTTCACTGAAAATGGTACAGTGATCGGTTGTAGTCAGAACACTGACACTTTCAGGCAAAGTGTAGAACTCAGCAGTAATGGTCACAGGCATGTGCGGTTGAAATTGTGTCGGAAAATGATCTTCTTTGACTTAAGCATGAAGATAAGATAAGAATAACGTTATTATCTCCAACTGGAGAAATTTGGTCAGGTGCATTATCACAACATAGACAAGTAAACAACATGGGGACCATAACTGTAAAAGTCAGCAACAGCTTTTACGAATATTACGAAGATACAAATGTAAAAAATATCACATACACCGTTTCATACATACATCCACACACTGCAGGTAATAACTAGTATTCTTAATGTAAAAACAGAAAGAATTAAGAAACATTATTTGAATTATAAACATAGCCTACTATACTGCACATTAATTATAATAGACAGATAAGAATAAAGATAAATTGCGGAAAACCGCAACCAGATAATCAGCACACACCCGTACCCCCACCCACCCCACACACGCGGATTACTTGATTAAACAAAAGTAATAACGGGAGCGTGGTGTGTCGTGTGTTTTCGAGTTGTTCAGAGCATGAGGTCTGAAGTGCATGAGTTCTTTGAAACACGGTGTTCACACCATTTGCTTTGTTCGGAGTATGGTGTCGCACGGTTGCTTGTGAACAAAAAACCCCCTTTGTCTCTCTTTTATTGCTCTCGAGTTCTCTTGCTACGTAGTTTCATAGCCATATTGCAGATAGAGACTTAGACATGCTTTCACACATCGCTGAGGGCCACCATCTCTCTGTGTTCCCACATACGGTTCTCCTTCCACCTCAGTGGAACAGGGAACAAGACGCAGCATTCAGCTCCTCCCCACGTTTTATTCCGAACCGTAGGATCACTGACCAGTGACTAATCCTGCACACATTAGTGACCGGTTAAACACGAAGAAAGACCTCTGCCGGATGCCGCCTGGAAAGATTCCCGCTGGATGCCGGCTGGAAATTTCGACGACAGAAAAAGCTCGGGAGGGCGCATGATGCAGCAGTGGCCTGGCGACTATTGGCAGCCGTCCGCCATTGTTTGGGGACCCGGATGATGGATGTGTCTGACGCGGGGGGAAGAGGCGTTTCTTACAGGGCAGGAGAAGCGCGTGCAGACAAAACATGGCGGCCTAGCGCCCCCTGACGTCGGAAACGTCGTGTCAGTGTCTTGTCTGGATCCGCAGAATGTGGGGGTTATGGGTAAACAGTTTGACGAATGGAGTGTGGGGAGGTGGGCGGGGACTGTTGTATGAAAGATGGAAGAGAAAGGTTTGAAGGGTGGGGAGAACCAGTGGATGAGAGACTTAAGGAAGCTGGAAGAGTTAAGAGAAGGAAAAATGTGAAGTGTCTGTTGTGCTAATTCTGACGTTTCACAAATACCACTTTTTTTTTTTCGAAAAGAATATGAACAGATAGATGGATAGATAGATGAACAAACACAATACTGTAGCAGTTTTTATTCCCCTGAGCAGAGTTTATTGACCTGCTGACTTGCGCCCCAAAGGTCATGTTGTTAAGTTCGGTCCTTAGGTCTGTTTGGTAAATTATGCCGTCTGTGACGTTTATACCAGGACACTTTTTGACGCCTCTCTCGATTTCAATACTTTTGGGAAAATGAAGGTTTTAGTGCCTGGATTTATTACTTTTTGTATATATCTATATTTCTAGGTAATATTCAGTGAGCTTTGTTTGATTTGTGGCATGGTATCATGTTGTTTAATCATAGAACAATCAGGAAACGTTAGTGGTGGTGTTGTTTTATTTATGGGGGGTGGGGTGGGGTTGGGGAGCAGAAAATTGTAATTTCGATTTAAGGCAAACGTCATCAGGATCAGACAGGTGGTGAAACAGTCTTCAAAAGATGTTTGTGTGTATCTGCATGCACGCATGTTTGTATGTGTGTGTGTGTGTGTGTGTGTGTGTGTGTGTGTGTGTGTGTGTGTGTGGGTGGGTGGTGACGGTTGGGTGGGTTGGTAGGTGGGTCAGTGAGTGCGTGCGTGGGTGTTCAGTCGTGCATATTTTCTGCTTGCTGAATCGAAAACGACAACAAAATAAACTTGAGACAAAAATATAAAACTGCTCTCCCATTTTACAACCTTTAGAGTTACATATGGAGCTGCGATTTTCTTTCTGAATGTTTCTTGTTCACTCTATCATAACTGCCCATTAACGCTGTGTCGATGACAATCTTGTTCAAGGTAGTAATTTATGAATTAACCACGTCTTTGTAGGCGCAGCCAAACACCGCCTTTCCTCCATGGATGGCTAATCGTAGGTCTCAGTCTGATTGGTTGGGTTGAAGCATGCGCAAAAAACGCCGATTTGTTGAGTGGCGAACTTTCACTGTGTCAGGCTGACAGATTTATAGGCTTTAAAAGTTTCAGGCAGTAAGGATAGTTGGGGCGAAAACGGCTTTTCATTTCTTCTTTTTTTTCTCTCTCTCGTCTTGTCTGCAGTGCATTGCGATCAGGTCGCACTTGTCAAACATAAAAAGTGCAAAGGAGCTGGCCCGTGAATAGAAAACAGAAACACGGACCAACACAGAATTATGCACGACTCTCTCTCTGTCTCTCTCTCTCCGACCCTCTCTCTCCCTCGTCTCTCACTATATACTTACCTCTCTCTGTCTCCTCTTCTCTCTCTCTCCCTCTCTCTGCCTGTCCCCAACTCTCCCTCTCTGTCTGTCTGTGTGTTTGTCCGTCTCTCCTCTTCTCTCTCTCTCTCTCTCTCTCTCGCTCACTCCACCCTCTCCCCCTCTCTCACTCTTTTCTTACCCCTCTCTGTCTCCAACCTCTTTTTCACTATCTCCCTGTCCCCAACCCTCCCGCCCCTCTCTCTCTTCTCTCATTCTTTCCTCTCACTCTGTACTTGTTGTATCTCTGTCTCCAGCCTCTCACTATCTCCCTGTTTCCCCGCTCCCCCCCCCCACCCCCCACCACTTCTTCTCTCTCTCTTCCTATTCTCTCACTCAGTACTTGTATCTCTGTGCCCACTCTCTCTTTCACCATCTCCCTGCCCCCAACCCCCTCCCCTCCCCTCCCCCCTCTCTCTCTCCCCGTCTTCTCTCTCTGTTTTCTCATCGGCAGTGTTACACAAACAATATGGGTGGCTGATCGTTACGTTGTTGGTCATGCAGCGACTCAACACACAGAACCTCACAGGTGATAAATCACGCCAGACGGCAGGAGACCTGAACTTACAGTCAAGCTCTTTCGTCACCAAAATCAGCCCCCCCCCCTCCTCCTCCTCATCCAATGCTGTCTCCTCCTGCTACCCTACCCTTCCCTTCCCTTCCCCCCTTCCCTTCTCACCCGCTCCCCCTTCTACAACGCTTCCCATCTTCTCCTTCCCCTCCTTTTTCCCGCTCCACTTTTTTCTTCTCCTGCTTCTCCCTTCTCTCCCCCCCCCTTTCTCTTTTTCCTTTCTCCACCTTGTCCTCCTCCTCCCTTCCCCTTCCTTCTCCTCCTCCATTTCTCCCTTCTCCTCCATTTCTCCCTTCTCCTTCCTTCTCCTCCTCCATTTCTCCCTTCTCCTCCATTTCTCCCTTCTCCTTCCTTCTCCTCCTCCATTTCTCCCTTCTCCTTCCTTCTCCTCCTCCATTTCTCCCTTCTCCTTCATTTCTCCCTTCTCCTCCTCCATTTCTCCCTTCTCCTTCCTTCTCCTCCTCCATTTCTCCCTTCTCCTCCATTTCTCCCTTCTCCTTCCTTCTCCTCCTCCATTTCTCCCTTCTCCTTCATTTCTCCCTTCTCCTCCTCCATTTCTCCCTTCTCCTTCATTTCTCCCTTCTCCTCCTCCATTTCTCCCTTCTCCTTCCTTCTCCTCCTTCATTTCTCCCTTCTCCTTCCTTTCCCTTCTCCTTCATTTCTCCCTTCTCCTCCATTTCTCCCTTCTCCTTCCTTCTCCTCCTCCATTTCTCCCTTCCCCTTCCTTCTCCTCCTCCATTTCTCCCTTCTCCTTTCTTCTCCTTCTTCCTTCTATCCCTCCTCCCTTCTTCCCTTTTACTACTCCTCCCTCTGCCTTCTCCTCCCTCTCCCCTTTTGCTTCTCCTCCGTTCTGCTCCCCCTTCTCCCGTCTCATCCATTTCCGTCCCTTCTCATTCTCTCTCCCCCCCCACCCAGCCCCCTTGCCCCCTCCTCTGCTGTAACCCCTACCCCTCATCAGAGAAAGAGAAAGGACGTTCGTGGTTGATGAGGCGTGTGGCGTACGTTCGGGTTAAGACCACAGCAATTACCTGCGTGTCTCTTTACTCTTGGTTGACCATCCGTGATGATCGTCCGTACTCACTGATCGCACTGATTTGATGCTCATCGCCATTAACTACTCATTACGACGACGACGACGACGACGACGATGATGACATTGACGATAACACTGACGATGACTTGTTTTCTTTCGGAGGCGATCTTGGCAGCAGGTTGATGGTGATGATAATGAGGATAATGACGCCCTTTCTGTCCAAACGCCATTGAAAAAAAGAAAAGAAAAGAAAAAAAAGTGAGGGGTGGTTATCAGTTTATGTGGTTGTCCTTTCGCACTCATGCTTTCTCACACATGCACACTAATAAGTTCACACACGCACGCGTGCGCGCGCGCTCACACACACCTGCACGCACGCGCGCGCGCACGCACGCACGCACGCACACACGCACGATCGCACGCACACGCACACACACACACACACACACACTCATTGTGCAATAACTGTGCACTAACACCACTCACTCTCACAAACACCCGTCCACACACACGTGTAAAAAATAACCCTGGAAATGCTTGGCAGAATAGATTAGTCTTGAGGATAATTTTTATATTCACCCAGAGTTGGGGTGTTACGCAGACTTGATGCAACGGGTTCCTTTGTGTGTGTGTGTGTGTGTGTGTGTGCGCGCGCGCGCGCGGTGAAACTGAAAGCACATTCCCGAACTATTTTCATTTTCACATTTTTGGAGTTGCAAGAATTTTCACGGGAAAAAAAAAAACGAAGAGAAATCGATTGGCCCATACTCGACTGTCCCACAAATTTCAAGAAAATCCGCCCAGGGCTTTTTGCTTAATCCCGCTGCCAGACAGACAGATAAACAAACAAACCAGAGTCAAGACAAGGTCTTTGGCGGAGGAAACCAGCCGCTTGCCCGCAGGACAGATTCCTTCCAGCAGTCACCGTAATCTTGAGCTTTGGAATTCCGAGATTTATCTTTTGTCGCAGAGCCAGAGAGCATTAGTTTTCCTTTCTTTGAGCAGTTTTCAGCATTGTGCACTGAGTCCAGTCATTTGGATTACCGAATGCACCGCTTCAGACGCGAAAGGTTTAAATGACTACTTGTGCATTTGTTGTTTTATGGCCTGACATCAGGTTTCAGTCACGCACACATATACACTCATACAGAAATGTGACATGAGGATCATCTGTACAAACCGGAGCAAGATGCTGACGTCTTTTCTTCCGTTTGCTGTTGTTTCTTCCTGAATGAAGCAAGAGATTCATCCCACACTTGACTTAAACCAAGCAGAGGTAACAAGGTTTCAGTACCAGTTTTGAGCTTGATGGGTTTTTGTAGAAACGTGAGTGTGCATTGCATTCAGTGACACTTCGCAAAACACAGAGACAAGGACAGACACACGAAGAGAAAGGCATGCAGTGTGGGTGTGTAAAAAAAAATAAATAAAAAAAAAGACAAAAAAAAAAAAAAAAAAAAAAAAAGAGAGAAAATCTGAGAAAGACCCAGTTCCTTACAATATAGATCTCATTGATCGCGTGGCGAACCCATTCCTCCCGGATCGCTCCCGACGTTGTCGGATCTGGGAATAATTAATAACGGCCTTATCTGGGCCGGCCCAAAGCCCCGCGGCGTCGCGGTAAGACCGGCCAGGAAAGAGACACATTGTCCCCCCTTCTTCCCGGCCGCCATTGTGCTGGCCAGCGCCGTTTCATTTCTCGGCCGTCACGGTGATCTCCCTTGCGACGCTAATCTGTTTATCTCGATCGAATTTTAATAACGTTTGTCGAGGGTTAGACGAGGGGAGAGAGACAGAGACAGAGACAGAGAGACAGAGATATTGATGGTGAGTGTAGTTTGGAAGGAGTGAAGGAATTTGGGGAGAAGGATAGGGCTGGTAAGTGCAGTCCTTTTGACTGAATTTGTGAAGTTTGGAACTGTTGCAGCCAGATGACGCATTTTTGGGAAAGGTGTTCGCAATGTTTGGCTAACAGATCGAACGTTTTGCGAACAACATAGGACAGTAAGGAACTTAACATTACCTGAACAGATGAAAAAAAACCCAAAAAACATTGCAGCAATTTCCATAGAAAAGTTAGTTTCGGTAGACTATAAAGGACAACGCACTTGCAGCATATGGTTTTCGGTATTTCGTGAATCTGTTGATTATAATAATCACAGCATAGAACAGAAGCAATATAATGACAGAGCTTTCAAGAACCATGCATATCCTTCTAAGAAACTATATTAAAAAAAGAAAAAAATAAAGAAAAAAGAACAATTATTATGTAGTCTTAGCGTTCAGGCCGAGCTGTTTGTTTTTGTATGCGTCGAGTATGTGCGGTTTGAAGAAATGTCACCTGTTTTATTCCCCCGGGAAGCTTCGGCGCCTCTGCAGCAAACTAGATGAGCATCGATGTCTTTTTCAAAAGGTCTGACGTCGGGTCTTGGGTGCCCGATATTAAGACAGGAAACTTCACTGGCCATCTTGAGGTTTTATGTTTCAACCATCCCCTTCCTCCCACTCTCGTGGGATGGTTAGCTCCGTCAGCTGTATGACCTGAGATAGGTGTCGACATGTATTAACCCGACGTTAAGAAACTGACCCTAGGGAGGAGACCTGTGGGAGGGGAGCTGCTGGACTTTCAGCTTTGAGCACGTGCTCGTGTGGAAGGTGACAGCGGGAAGTGAGATTTACAGTTCAGGGACTTATTGCTCTAAGGTCAAGCCGTTGGCAAACAGGTGTCTTCAGAGTTTCCCCTCACACTGGGGGCGGTTTTGGGAAAGGACACCCATCGCCTCTCGACCAAAACAACCAGCGATAATCACGCCTTTAGTTGACCCCTCTGACCGTGGTCAAGGCTTCAAAAGACGGGCAGGTTATAGTGAGTACAGGTGAGATTTATAGGTTTTTCTCAGGTGGGATCAGACCCAGCAGTGCCTCTTGGTATGGGTCTTTGTCTTATCACTGTGCCCTTAATGACGTCGTAAATTTGGTCCTTGAGGCTGCCACCTGCCACTAGATTCCGGTTCGGACTTTCCGGTTTTGTATTGTTTTGTTTCGTATCATATTGAATCGTATCTTATTGTACCATACTGTCACAGGATAATTTTCTGTGTGAAAGTAAGTCAACAGAAGACACCCAAGCATCTTAAAACATAAAAAACAAAACACACACACACACAAAACAAAAAACAAACAAACAAAAAAAACACCTCTCCCAGCGTTGTTAAAATGCATTTATAGATTGCGTTGGCGCTGGCGTTGGCGTTACCGTTACTGCTTCATATATTTGCTTCTTTACGCTTTCACTTGGCAGTTAGGCTTAGTGCGTGGTTCAGCTGGTTGAGCGGCCAAGCTGGCGTACACAGCGCTGCGGGTTCGGATCCCCGGTGCCCAAAATAAAAAGGGCACTCTCGCTGTTCTCCTGGAGTGTGTCGTCATTCCAGAGGTGTTAGTGGGGCTTAAGATATGTCACCTCCCACTCCGTCCTGGGATGACTGTCCGTGTTGTCCATACCACCTGTCGGTCACACGTTCCTTTCTCCCACCCTCCCGTGTATTTATTTGTTTATTTATTTATTTAAAGAGAAATCAGAGGACGGTTAAAAGTTCTGCAAATGAGCAGGATAGTCTCACTATCCCTGAATTTTTTTTCCTTTTTTTTGCCACCATCAAGATTTTCTCCTATCTTTCTGTTCTTTCCTGTCTCTTTATCTATTTGTTGGGCTTTTTTCCCCCCCATTTTATTGGTGTTCCCGCCACCCCCCACCCCCCATTTTCTGGTTCTATAAAATGTTCCAGGCCATGCAGCATATGAACACATACATGTTGGTTTTACACACACTTAAAGGAGTAGTTCAGAATGTGGACCATATCACACGAGATGGATGTCCACGTTACACCTGAATGGAACCAATTAATTTTACCATTGTTTTCCTCAGTGTTTTTGCTTTTGCAAACGTGATTCCGAATTTTCAGAGCAATATCGAATTGTCTGACAGGTTGTTAACACAATTACAATTCAGCGCAATATCGAATTCTCTCATGGTTTCATTTCTGTCTGCATTCCTCACCTGGACATATCAGGGGTTACATTCGGCATTCGCACTGTCCTCATAAGCAAATACGAGGTCAGTTAGTGCATTTCTTAACGTAACAGAAGTGCCCGCATACCTCCCTTTTTATACCCAGCCACACGGACAGCCACACTTTGTCTTCGGGGGATTGGGTCAGCTTTTCAGGAGGATCAATGTCGTTATGCTGGGAGCTTAGCGTGACTGGGGACAATCCTCACGTAAGACTGCATAGTATGACGAACTGATACAGGCCTTGGGTACAGGTCGTGTCAGGGCTTTAGTCAAGGCCAGCTCTGTGGTATTCTGTCTGTCCTCTCATTTACACTGATAAGCGGGGGGTTTACTGTCAGCGAGTTTTACTGCTGTGACTGTATAGGATTTACACCACTTTGTATGTTTACCCCTTATCTTCGATGTGACTTGTTTTTGCCAACTGTTTTAACCTGTTGTAACTTTGAGTAATAATGACACTTTCACTTATTAATTTTTGTCCTTCGTCTTCAGGTTAGCCTCTATGTTTTCAGTTAACGTGAGTTTGTTTTCATGTCTTTCGTCAGAGAAGATAATATGATATAATTTCATATTCATGAGCAAATAGATTACGAGGATAATCGCTAATCGACAGCGTATCCGTTGTCATCAAAATGAGAATAGAGATTCGTTAGGTATGGATTAAAATGGAGAAGGAGAGGACTGGAAACTGAAAATATACCCCCCCCCTCCACCCTCCGCCTCAATGGCAGCAAACAGTTTCCAGTGGATCTGATGACTCTCTACTGTAGAAGAAACCGTACATTTATACAAGGTTTCAGCTCGAACGAACCGCGGCATTTCTTATTTGTTTAATTTCTCCTGTGCGTTCTGAATGACATGTTCGAGACCAAAAGGTACTGCCCATTCTTGAATGAATGCCAATTTGTCTGCGCAATTCCTGAAGTTGAGTGCCCTTGTCCAAGCGAAAGTTATATTGCACTTTCGATTCTGAAGACACGCCTACGGTGTTGACCATTGCAACGTATGCCCACAGGAATGAAAATACAATATTAATCATATGGTATCGTTTCGGTGGAGTCCGCATCGCAGGAACGTTCTCACCGTCACTGTCACTGTCGATCCCATCATATTTCCATTATGATGACAGTACAAATTGTGTAAGGATAGGTCCCTTCTTACTGCCCATCTGAATGCTTTGAGTATAGTGCTAGATAGATACCTTTTCACTGACCATTTGAATATGTTGTCGTTCTGGTGGTGTCAGTGTTATGTTAGATAGGTCCCTTTTCACTGCCCATTAAGTGAGTTGTGGTGGTGGTGGTGTCAGTGTTATGTTAGATAGGTCCCTTTTCACTGCCCATTAAGTGTGTTGTGGTGGTGGTGTAGGTGAGGTGTTAGGTAGGTCCCTCCTCACTGCTCATATGTATGTGTCGTTGTGATGATGTCAGAGTAATATTAGACGTTCCATTTCATGTCGCTAACTTTATTATTATTATTATTTTTATTGTTGTTGTTGTTGTTGTTGTCAACATCATCATCATCATTGCTATCATCATCATCATCATTAGTATCATCATCATCATGATCACCATGATCATGATCATGGTCGTCGTCGTTGTCGTTGTTGATATTATTATCATCGTCACCATCATTATCATCCTCTTTGGTTCTATTTCAGACCCATGCCTTCTGGCGCAGGTGTCAAGAAAAAGAAGATTCCCGAGCCAGTCTGCTTGAAACCTCATCAGAAGCCTGACAAAAGAGAGCAGCTCCAAAAAACCAAAAAAAACTTGTCAACACCGCAAAACAACCAGTGTGAGTCATCCCTGGCTGTCTGGTTCTCTTCCCTCCTTTCTGTGTCTCCGTGTGTGTGTGTGTGTGTGTGTGTGTTTGCGTGTGTGTGTGCGTGTGTGTTTGTGCTCGCGCGCGTGTGTGTTTGTGCTCGTGTGTGTGTGTTTGTGCGTGTGTGTGTGTGTGTGTGCGCGCGCGCATGTGCATGTGCGTGTATGTATGTGTGTGTGTATGCATGTCTCTCTCTTTCTCTCGTGCTGTGTGCGTGTGTGTATGTGTGTGTGTTTCTCTCTCTCTTTCTCTCTCTCTCTCTCACTCTTTCTCTCGTGCTATCTGTGTGTGTGTGTGTGTGTGTGTGTGTGTGTGTGTGTGTGTGTGTGTGTTTCTCTCTTTCTACCGTGCTATCTCTGTGTGTGTGTGTTTTTTCAGTTTTTATTCTATTTTATTGAACGTCTCTGTCTTTTCGGTCATAATTTACCAGCACATCCCCCCATCTCTCTCTCTCTCTCTGTACCATAACCTCAATCATCTGATCTACACCATCATGCCACATTGCAAAGTTTCTGATAGAGATATATGGGATACCGAGACCTCTCACTCACACAAAGTATCATTATTACACACTTCATATTGATATAAGGATTGTTGTATCATTTCCTGTTCCTGAGAAAATTGTATATTTCCAGCCACATCTCTGACCAACCAGAATTGAAGAGGGTAGCGAATTACAGCCGTTTGTCTTTATGGCAGTGGTTTCAGATGAGTCACAGTAAACACACAGAAAAAGAACTGGATGGGGATGTATCGTTCAGAATATATCACTATGCCGTGAGGCTTTTGCTCGTTATCCATCTCCACGCTTCCTTACAGACTGACAGAATACGTTGTGATTCTAGTATTGTAGTGGCTGGAACATGATCCATTGGCAGATCTGCAGAACATAACTGGTATTGACAACGAAATACTTTCTTCTAGTCCTTGCCGCCGGTAGCCATGTGATTGCCCCTTGCGATGAACATGACTCCACGGCGCAGCCATTCTCTCACTGGGCATGCTCCGTGACCTGTGCAAAACGACGTCATAAAGCAGTGCCACCTGTCGGGATAACGTGGCCGGGACGTCAGGGGCGGTAACCGTACGCTACAGGGGGGAGAACTTATCTGTTGTCTGGGCGATCAGGGAGATCCGAAACGGTATCTGTTCGGCGTGACGGGCCCAGTGGATCGTGACTGATGAACCGTCGTAAATCGTGGTCACGCTTCACAGAGCAGACGCTGGTGGTGTTGGAGGTTGGTGGTTGGTGCGCGAAGGTGGTGCGGAAGCTGGTGTCGTTTTCTGTCTCCCCTGCCCCATGTACTCTCCAACCAATACCATTACTACCACCACAACCACCACCACATGACCACCATCACCACCAACACCACCTTCGTATTGTTTTGGTGGGAAAGTCTGTCCCTCACAACAGAAACGTTGATGATTTAACAATGTGCTATTGGCTGGTATGCTTACGACTGATCGTCTTTCAATAAGGATGCTTTGTGGATTGTCATATAATCTGCAAGGTAAAATAAACAACAAAAAACAAACAAACAAACAACAACAAAACATAAATAGTGAGAGCTGTAGTGTCAATGGTTTCTCCATTGCAATGGGAAATTATTACAGCTTTGTCTTTTGTAAAGGATTATAACTGAAACTAGGAGGCAAAATTGCACTGGCTCTTAGTGCTGCAGCCTTGGGGTTTAACTGGCCTTTTGGAACCATCCCAACGCCGACTGTCCTAAAATCCCTCTTAGCCGAGAGAGCGGGGATGTAACTTGGGCAAGACACTCACCACTTCAATCAAATTCTAGCCCAGATAGTCGGGACAGCAGTTGCCTCCAGTGCTGTTCTGATGATCATAGTCGGACACGACTGACTGTCATACATGATTATTATCATTACCATTATTATTGTTATGAACTAAAATGACTATTAGTGAGTTACGATTGTGTGTTGTAACTTGTGTGCGTGCGTGTGCGTGTGCTTGTGTGCATTGTGGGCGTGTGGGGAAGGGGAGGGGGGATGAATGATTTTTGTATCTTGTGTTCAATTTTTTCCCCCTCTTTGATGTTTACATGTTTTCTATTTGTAAACACCTATTGCTTATTTTCAAGATCAGGCGTAAATGCTCATAATAATGATGATGATAGTTCTAAAAACACCTCTGTAGTTGGGATTGGCTTTTTAATCTGTGTGGGTGGGGGAGGGTGGGGGATGGGTCGGGAGAGGGGGGTGACAGAATGACGTGATAAAGGTGAAGGAGAAAATTAGAAAGGAGCAAGTGAGATAGAGACACGGAGAGAAAGCGTCTCGCCCTTGCAAACCTGTTCAAGTCAAATGGAAAAGCAAGCAAGTGCAAAAGATGTTATCACAGCAAAACGTGGCCAAAGATCTCAGTTTGCAGGTTGTGATTCTGTTATGACACAGCAAGAGACTGAGGGGCATACCAATCATGTGGAAAGGCACGAGAGAGAGAGACAGAGAGAGAGAGAGAGAGAGAGAGAGAGAGAGAGAGAGAGCTGTTTACTGCCAGAAATCAGATGGTAAAGTAAGCGTGCGTTAAAGATTGTATCAGTTTGCACCTTCCGACAAGACAGTAAGAGAACACCAGGAGACATTCACACACACACACACACACACACACACACACACACACACACACACACACACACATACACACACACGTCACGCAGAGTCTGGTTGACTGTCTTCCCTCCCCGTGTCCCCCCTCCCACGCCCCCCCCTCTCTCTCTCTTTTTCTCTCATCTTCACTTGAACTGCCAATACAGAACAATCTAAGGCTATATTATTATCTTGCCACATAAAAGTTCTTCATCCGACTCCTGATAAATTGCCTCCAGTCAACGGAGTCATACTTTCTGGAATGAAAAAAAAATGCATTCCTCGATCATCCCCTCTTATCAAAATATCATTCCGTAACACGTAATTTATTGATATAAGGATTGTATTACATGCCTATCGTGGAATAATTGAAATTTTTAGCAGAACACTAAACAACAAGAGTGAGAAGCACAGTTGAGAGGGGCAACTGAATTATAGCCATGTTTATGATGGCGGCTTCATATGGGGCACGATCGATAAAACACACGAAAAAGGAATTGGATAGGATTGTGTTCCTCAGAAATCATGGTCATATAGTGTGGCTTTTAATTCTTTGCCTCCACGCTTCCGTACATACAGGCAGAACTACTTTTTGATTGTGGTTCTGAAGTGGTTGGAACACACTCCATTTGCAGTTCTGCAGGTCAAAACGGAACAAGACACTTTCTTCTAATCGTTGCGGCCGGCAGCCATGTGATTGTCCTTGCGACGAACTTGACTCCACATCCCGGCCATTCTCTCACTGGGCATGCTCCGTGACCTGCGCAAAACGACGTCATAAAGCAGTGCCACCTGTCGGGATAACGTGGCCGGGACTTCAGGGGCGGTAACCGTACGCTGCTGGGGGGATGGGGAGGAGGGGAACTTATCTGTTGTCTGGGCGATCAGGGAGATCCGAAACGGTATCTGTTCGGCGTGACGGGCCCAGTGGATCGTGACTGATGAACCGTCGTAAATCGTGGTCACGCTTCACGGAGTAGATGCTGGTGGTGTTGGTGCGCGAAGATATGGAAGCTGGTGTCGTTTTCTGCCTACCCCATTAACTCCCCCCAACCCCAACCCCTATAACCCCCTCCCTTTACCGTATCTGGTGGGGAATTCCGCCCATATCGACACGGGTTTCGGTGATTAGAGATCTGCGGTTGGCCGGAAAGTTTTGTTACTGATAGGCTTACGAACTGGACGCTGTACTTTCGGAAAAATAACCAGAAAATGAACCTGAAAACTTCTATCAGTTTGCACTTAGGATTTTATTTTTTCTTTCTTTCTTTTTTCACGAGGGTGTTAGGCGTGCGGGTGAGGGCGAGGGACGCCGATAACAAAATGGTGTAAAACGGGTGGAAGAAGAGAAGAATTAACGGGGTGTAGTTGAGGGAGAGAAAGTCGGGGAGGGAAGGGATGTAGAAAGAAAGACAGAAAGATTGATAGATAGATAGATTGATTGATTGTGTGAATGTGTGTGTGTGTGTGTGTGTGTGTGTGTGTGTGTGTGTGAGCAGACAGGAGAGAGAGAGAGAGAGAGAGAGAGAGAGGCGTCTTTACCTGTTCAAGTCAAACGGAAAGCCAAGCAAGCGAGAAAGATGTTATCACGGTGGGGACGTGGTTAAAATTCCCTGTATGCAGGTTAGGGCTTTGTTACGACACACACAGAGAGAGAGGGAGGGAGACAGACAGGCAAAGAGAAACTGAGAGAGAGAGATAGAGAGAGAGAGGGAAACCTGTGCCACCAGAAGTCAGATGGCTACGCAAACGTGCGTGAAAGATCGTATCTGTTTGCACGTTCCGACTTCACAATGCCAGAACGCTTGAATGAGACACTTTACAACCATACACGCATACAGAGAGACAGAGAGAGAGAGCGGTGGGGGATTGGGGGGGAGGGGGCAGAGAGAAATGAATAGAGAAACTGGGAATGAGAAGGAGAGAGAGAGGGGTGGGGTACACACACACACACACACACACACACACACAACACACGCACGCGCGCACGCACGCACGCACTGACACACACACACACACACACACACACAAACACACACACACACACACAGAACGTTACCAGTTACACAAAACGCATGCAAGCGCGAAAGATCAATCTTGGTTTCCAGGTTCCATCTGTGTAGTGTAAGAGCGGAGAAAGAGGGAGGGGGAAGTATCAGGTAGATATTGGTGGAAAAAAACAAATTCGAGAACAGTTTTGCCTCAGTCAGTATGCAGGTTACGTCGCTGTAATGACAACCCAAGTCTAAAGGAAACAACATCAAACAAACAAACAAACAACCAGCCTCAGCGACAGAACAATTGTTGTCAGCTCGGGGCTCAGCAGGGGATGTCCAGTGTATGTGTATGTTGAACAGGCTCACTGAACACCTCGGAGGTGACTCAGTAGCAGTGCAGGGCCACATCCGGTTGGGGGCTTCATGGCGACAAAAAATTGATTGCTTCCTGAGGACTGCCAGGACTGAGACTGGGGCTGGGTGAACATGGATGTGGATGTGTATGAGGGTTGAACGGCCTCGGGGAAATAGTATCAGTTGTATCGTATCGTATCTTATCTTATCTTATCGTTTTGTATCGTATCGTATCCTATGGTATCGATATCATATCGTATGGTATCGTGTCATAATATAGTATTGTATTGTACTCTATCGTATCGTATCGTGTCATATAGTATTGTATTGTACTCAATCGTATCGTATCGTACTGTATTGTATTGTATTGTATTGTTTTGTTATATATTGCATTACTTTCTGTCACAACAGATTTCTCTAGTGTATGAAAATCAAGTTGTAAGCCCGCGCCACGGCCGGTGCACTGACATTTTTCTGCCTGCAAGCGCATTGTTTTTCTTATCAAAGCGGATTTTTTCGACAGAATTTTGCAAGGGACAACCTCTTTGTAGACGTGAGTTTTTTTTAATTTTTTTTACTTTGTTGTTGTTGTTGGGTGTGTTTGTGTGTGTGTGTGTGTGTGTGTGTGTTGGGGGTGTGTGGGGGGAGGTGGGGGGGGGGGGTTGCTGCTTTTTGTTTTTAAACAAGTGCATGCTGTACACAGGACCTCGGTTCATCGTCTCATCCGAAAGACTAGCACCCACACAACCACTCAAGGTGAAGTGGGGGGGAGGAGGGGATAAAAATCCAGGTCCGGTGGTAGACTCGAAACGTGGACACTTCCCTTCCCGGAATGGCGCAGTGACATCAGGCCACCACTCCACCCAGTTTCAGTTTCAGTTTTTCAAGAGGCGTCACTGCGTTCGGACAAATCCATATACGTACGCTACCACACATCAGCTGGGCAGATGCCGAACCCGCAGCATAAACCCAACGCGCTCAGTCAGGCCCAGAGTGCATGCGTATATAATTATATCTGTGTACCAATCAGAGTGGATGTCTTCTACAGGATTTTGCCAGAGGAACAACACTTTTGTTGCCATGGGTTCTTTTTCAGTGCGCCACGTGCGTGCTGCACAAGAGACCTGGGTTTATTGTCTCATCATGACTAGACGCTCAGTTTGATTTTCCAGTCAAAACTTGGGAGAAAGGGCGAGACTGGGTCCATTCACCGACTGATTAATGCCACTGGAACGGCGCGTATGGTGGGGCACGAAGACACAAAAACAAAGAAACAAAGCAACAGCAGGCAGGGTATGTAATCTGTAAGTGGTTACACAGGTCCTGGAAAATACCACTCGAAACAAGAAAGAATGATTTGGTTGTGTAAGATTAGACAACTAAAAACAAAAACAAAAACAAAACAAAACAAAACAACAACAACAACAACAACAAAACACAGGGCAAAAACTACGCGTATAATTGCTTTCTCAAGTGGACGAAGAGTAGATTGCATCAGAACAAATTTGTAATGTAAACAAAACACCGAGTATCTCTTTGAAGACAGCTGGTCAACATCCACGGTGTTGTTGTTTTCCTCGAGCTGAACAGTTGTGCAAAACGTGCAGATAAAAGACACTTGCACGTGCTCTCTCTCTCTCTCTCTCTGCCACGCACCTCACCCCTCCCCCAGCTCCACAACTTTCCCCCCCCCACTCTACAACTCCCCCCACCCACCCACTCCCACACCATCTATGCACATCCCTTCCCCTCCACCACACACATGTTCTTCAGCAAAAAGAGCCCCAAAGGGCAAAGTTCTCACTGCAAGAAAAAAAATAATAAGACCCCCACCCCCCACCCACCCCTACCACACCCTTCCCTTGTCAGGTGTACAAGTTCTCTCCCCCTTCATACCCGAGGAGTGGTGGGGTGGGTAAACACTCTGACACCTTTGTAGCCCCCGGGGTCCGCTGGGGGGGGGGGAGGGGGTTGGGGGGTGCCGGGGAGGGAGGGGGGGGGGGGGGGCCTGGGGTCTGGCGACAGCTGCAAATCACCCGGGGTATCTGTCAGTTGGCTGACGTGTCAATTGCTGTTTATCCAGACTCTGTTTCTGTGCCTTGCTGCCAGTGCGCTCCGCGCTGACTGTCGGGTCCGGTGCTGCCGTGTGCAAATTGCCACCCCCCTCTCTGTATTGACCCCCCCCCTCCTTTCACGTGGAGTTATATGTGGTTATGTGTATTTCCAAAGGGAATTTGTTGTTCTGGTATGTCACAAAAGAATTAACGAGGAGACATAGACATAATAGGGAGCCATATGGATTGTTTTCCTGAAGAAGAGAGAGTAGATTGTTCCCACTTTCTTGTTGTTGTTGTTGTTGTTGTTGTTGTTGTTGTTGTTGTTGTTGTTGTTGTTGTTGTTGTTGTTGTTGTTGTTGTTGTTGTTCTTCTTCTTCTTCTTCTTCTTCTTCTTCTTCACTGCCCCCCCTCCCCACCCATCTTCTTCTTCACTCTTCTTCTTCATGTTCTTGTTCTTCTTCTCTCCCCCCCTCCCCCCATCTTCTTCTTCACTCTTCTTCTTCTTCTTGTAGTTCTTCTTCTCTCCCCATCTTCTTCTTTCTTCTTCTCCTTCATTCTTCTTCTTCTTGTTCTTGTTGTTCTTCTTCTCTCTCTCCCCCTCCCTCCCCATCTTCTTCATTCTTTTTCTTCTTCATTCTTTTTCTTCACTCTTGTTCTTCTTCTTGTTCTCTCTCTCTCTCTCTCTCTCTCTCTCTCTCTCTCTCTCTCTCTCTCTCCCTCCTCCCTCCCCCATCTTCTTCTTCATTCTTTTTCTTCTTCTTCTTCACTCTCCTTCTTTTGTTTCCCCCCTCCACCTGCTTAACTGCTTGAAGAGTCATTGGGGCACAACACTGAGGAGCTACTCACCAGACTCCTCCAATTCTGTCCGTTGCATGTCAAAGATAGTGTCCGGCACTGCGCTTTCTTCCATACTGAGATTAATAAACAAGGAGCATGATATTTTGGTTTTGTAAACTTGCCCATGATACTCCAGTAAACGAATATGAGGTTTCAAAATATGATATGCCTGTTGCATTATTATTCTGGACACATAATGTTTGACACGTTTATTGGTTTCCCGATATAGGATAGGCTTTACAGCGAACGGTGGACAGTTTGTTCTGTTTTGCATGAATTGGAATTCCGTTTTAAGCATTTGGCTTATGTCGTGTTTGTTGATTGAAAGCGAACAAATTAAGTGTTAAAAATGGCCCAGAGACTAATCGTAAGTTAGCGGTACTTGTTAAGTAATCTATCCATGCAGTTTAAAAAAAAAAGAAGTTTTTCCTCTCTTGTTATTGGCGTTTATTTTGTTTTAGTGTGTATTTGAAAGATGGAGGAAAGACACAGAAAACATTTTTTGAAGAGTGATTACTATAAAACTTGTGGGTAATATGAATTGATAAACTGATACCGAGGGAGAGGTGGAGAGCGAGTGCGCACATGAGTTTGTGTGTGTGTGTGTGTGTGTGTGTGTGTGTGTGCTACGGCAGGTTTACGACCGAGGGTAAGAACAAAAGAGAGGGGTAGACACTGACTGTGACACCGGTTCCCGTGTCTTCTACGTTGCGCTGTTGGAATAAACATGCGGCCCCTGCTCTCTGCTTCTGTTGTGTTCTTCACTGGAAGGAATTCCTCTCATTCCCCCCATGCCCCTTACTTCCCCCCCCCCCAACCCCCCACCCCGCCCCATCCTCGCGTGTATGGTGCTTCTCTTCTCCGATTTTATACAGGTAGGTTTGGCACCGGATGTCTGTGTCTGTCTGTCTGTATCTCTCTGTTTCACACACACACACACACACACACACACACACACACACACACACACACACACACACACACACACACACACACACACACACCCTAAACTCAGGATATGACTGTGGCTTCTGCCATTCCGTCAATGCTTTCCCCTTAAAACAACAATGAACAAACATGAACTAAAACGAGAACAATAAACTAAAAAAAAAAAAATCAACAACAACAACAATAATAACACTAATAATGATGATGATAATAATAATAATGATAATAATAATAATGATAACAATGGCGATGATGATAATGATGATGATAATCCAGTACTGATATCGTCATCCACACATACATAAACATGGACATACTCAGTTGAAAGAAGCTAATATGCAGCTTCCATCTCCTGGGTGCAAAAACATAAAATCCAGTACTCCCCTCCCCCTTCATTACTAAACCCCCCCCCCCCCCCCCCCCGATACCTCCACCCCCATCTGCACCCTTCTCAACATCCTTCAAGACAAACAATAAGAAAGAAAAATATAATAAAGACGGGAACAACGAAAGCGATAGGAAAAACGGAATTTCTGACACATGTTCTGCAGATGTGGAGAGCGTTAAAAATTCATATGTGTGTGTGTGTGTGTGTGTGTGTGCACGCTTTAAAAAATCCGTTTGTGTGAGATGGGGAAACTTGGAAGAGTGGATGTGAGAGATGGGGAGGAAGAAGGCAGAGGGGGCGGAGGAGGGAGACTGAATGCAAGGGAAGGGGGTGGGGTGGGGGTGCGGGAGGCTGGCTGGAGGTGGGGGGTCAACTCGAAACGGGGGGGAGGGGGAGGGAGGGGGGGGGGAGAAAAGAAAAAGAAAACAACATGAAATATGGAACAGATTTTGGCACGTGTCTGCCAATGTTGTTTCCACGCCCCGTTTTCACAAAAAGGCAGAAAGAGAACACATTCTCTCTCTCTCTCTCTCTCTCTCTCTCTCTGATTCTCTTTGTATGTTTGCTTGTGGTTAGAACAAAATGGTGAACCCGTGTTTATCTGAAACACACAAACGAATTAAAACTGAATGGATAAATGGGTAAAAACAGAGACAAAGCGAATAAATTTATGAATGAATAATCCAATGAAAAACAAAAATGATTAGGAAGTAAGCAAGTAAACGAAGCAGACCGAAAACTGAAATCATACAGAAAAAAAAAGACTGAAGCGAATCAGTTTATGAATGACCATATAAGCAAATGCAAATACTATATTGGATGATGAAATTAAAAACAAACAACAACAAAAAACAAAAACACAGCAGACCAAAATGAGTAGATATACAAACAAAAGCAGGATGAATAATGAATTTCGAAATGGCTGACTTCAAATAAAATCTCATAAATCCTTGGGTTCAAACCATGGCAGAAATTCGTCTCGCGAGAGGAAACAACAACAAAGACAAAACGAGTGTTGAAGTAATTCCTTTGAAATGTTGCCGCGGCTCACCGGAATGTCAATGTCGTTCAGGATGAATGATTTGATTGGTTCATTCCGCTTGACGGGGTCTCATTATTTGCGCAACGTAAGCCTCGACATTCAGAGTGTTCGTGTTTCTTGTCAGAAGACGCAAATATCAGGCTGATAGGCGTTTCAGTCGAAACACATAGGATTTCTTAATAACAGCAAAACAAGAGGTATTATCGTGCTATTTTATGTGCTTTTTCTCCTTTACTTTCTTAAAACGTCTTTTCACACTCGTGTTTTCAGACAGATAACAGAATTGGTCATCAGTGTCATGGTATTAATGTATGCATAACATGGAAAAATAATTGTAATGAAAATAATGATGACTGTGTGTGTGTGTGTGTGTGTGTGTGTGTGTGTGTGTGTGTGTGTGTGTTGTTAATGCTGTGTTAAGTGTTCATACCATTGTAAGAGTACATCTTACAAGCTTCTGGTTGTTGTGCTAAGCGATTTCATGATTAAGCTTCTGGTTGTTGTGCTAAGTGATTTCACGATTATTTCCGCACTGTATTCTCCCTGATAGAATACGAATTGTTTTAACCAATGCTGATATTCATAAATCGTGAGTCATGACTCAAGCTGTCCTGGCCAGGCATGCAAACCGAAATAGTAGGAGCAGGGAGTTGAATTGTGTGAATGTTCCCATGCATCAGCAGTAGCACGCGATCAGCTCACACAAACAGCCTGCGAACCAAAGCAAAACAAAGCGAAAAAGCTCGTGCAGCAAAACAAGCACGTGTCATCGTTTCCTTTCTCATGACTCTCCCTGTCTTTCACGCCTGCACTGCCGGGCCTTTCGCTGTTTGCTGGTTCTGGTCCGTGTCTCTGTTTGTCTGTTCTCTCTCTCTCTCTCTCTCTCTCTCTCTCTCTCTCTTCTTTCTCTCTCTCTCTTTCTCTTTTTCTCTCTCTCTCTTTCTCTCTCTGCAAAATTTTACAGGTATCCTGGACAACTACGCTCAAATTTACTTATGGCTTCTTTTAATAAAAAAAAAGGATTGTGAAGAGTTTTTTTCAATTCATTTATACAAAGCATTTAAGTTAAAATCAATTATGACTTCATGATTTACTATGTTCATTAAGATTCTTATTCTAGTGTATTGTTGTACACCATTTACCCCATTCATGAGGGGCAGCGGCCTTGTAAAACCATCCATCCGTCCATCCATCCCTCTCTCTCTGTCTCTGTGTTTTCCAACCTCCCTCTATTTCCCTCTGTTTCTCTCTCCCTCATCACTTTCTTTTTCATGACCGTCTCCCTGTCTGGGCCGGCCTTACGCTGATTGTTGCTTCCATGTCTGTCTTTTGTCTCTTCTCTCCTTCTGTCTGTCTGTCTGTCTCTGTCTTTCAGTCTCTCTCTTTGTCTGTCTTTGAGTCTGTCTTTCAATCTCCCTCTCTCTCTTCCCCCCCCCCCCTCTCTCTCTCTGTCCGTCTGTCTTTCAGTCTGTCTCTTTCTCTCCCCTCTTTCTCCCTTTCTTTTTTTCTCATCCCCTGGCAGGTGAAAACGAAAAAAACGGGAGGAGAGAGAGAGAGAGAGAGAGAGAGAGAGAGAGAGAAGGGGGTAGAAAACACAGGATATCACAGAAAGAAGAAATAGACAGACAGGCAAACAGACAGACAGACATACAGAAGATGCAAGTAAAGGGGAAGGAGAAGAAGAAGAAGAAGTTAAGAGAGAGAGAGAGGAGCAGAAAGCAGAAAGCCCGGGGATGAAGCCCGATACAGCTGACGGTCTTTGCTCTGCTCGGGTTCCGCACCTAGGACCTCCTATTGACATTCCTGCCTTCTTAGCGAAAACACAGCGCTAGGCCCTGGAATCCCCAGAGGTGTGAGGCTTGGGGGAGGAGGAGGAGGAAGAGGGGGAGGTGGGCTGGGGGGGGGGGGGGGGGGTGGAAAGGAAAGGAGAAGGGGGTTGATGGGAGGAGGGAAGAGTGAGGGGGAGTTGGAGAATGGATGGATAACGCGGAGGGAAGGTGTACCACGAGGGTGGGGGTGGGGGGAGGTGGAGCGAGGGATGGGAGGGTGTGGGGTTTGCCTGTCTCTTCAGGAAACCTTTGTCAGACAGTAATGAGTTCACCTTCTGGTTTCGTCTTATTATTTCCTTGTTGTTTTCTTTTCGTTCTTTTTTTCCTTTCTTCTTTTTTTTTTTTTTTCGTACTTGAAGGTGAAGTAAAAGGAGAATCTAGATCTGTCAAGGAAGGCATGAAGAGGGAGCGAAGCTTGGGGGTGAGGGGTGGGGTGGGGGGGAGAGGGAGACAGAGACAGAGGGACAGGCAGACAGAGGGAGGGAGGTAGAGAGACAGAAAGACAGAGACAGATAGACAGACAGACAGAGGAGAGAGGAAGAGACAGACAGACATACAGACAGATGGAGGAAAGGGAACACACACACACACACACACACACACACACACACACACACACACACACATACAGAGAGAGAGAGAGAGAGAGAGATCCTGTATTTCTGAGGATAACGTGTTTGGCACTGATGTGCTTTTCTTGCAACCATGTCTCGCCATGAGTAATTTGATCATTACAAAAAAACAAAACAAAAAAAAACAAACAACAAAACTGCCGTGCCACAAAAGCATGCGGAGAATACAGCACCAGAAAACGAGTATAATATCAGGGAGAAAGAGAGAGAAGGACGGACAGACAGGCAGGCAGGAAAAAAAAAGAAGAGCAACAAGACTAAGAAATGAAACAAACACGGTCGAACAAAATCAATTTAAGCAAATAGGAATAAGTGAAATGCACTCACGCATGAACTGGAAGAGACAGAGAACTTGAAATCGGATGTTTTATCGAGGGAAAAAGGATCAGCTAAAAGCTTTTCACCACGCTCTCACATAAAAAGAAAACAGCAGATAAAAAAACAAACAAAAAACACAAAACAATTCGCAATGAAGGAGGAGAAGAGGATGAAAAGAGGAGAAAAAGAAGAAAACAACCATCAGCTTGGTGAAATTAACATCACATCTTGAAAAGAACAGAAAGAAGAAGAATAGCGCAGTCAAGACTGAAAAGGGAAGACAAATGTAAAACACACTTGTATTCATCTGATGGGAAAAAGGAAGACGCCGTGAGCTTGATTGAATTAACATCATGTCTGAAGACAGACAGACAGACAGACACAGACGGACAGAGAAACAGACAGACAGACAGAGAGAGAGAGGGGTATGTACGAATATTTGCTTGGAACACACACACACACACCACACGCGCATGCACACACACACACACACACACACACACACGTTCCAACCACCCTTACCCACAGTGAGAGAGAGAGAGAGAGAGGGGGGGGGGGGCTTTTGAAAAACATCTGGTTTCCCTTACAACTGATTTGTCCACAGCTGTGCCCCCCAAAGCAGAAAGCTATCTCAAACTTTTTCAGCTGCAAGTCTGGCTGTCATCTCTTGATCGGGCTACTCACACTTTGTCACACCCCCTTTCTGACTGTCCATGTTGTTTTGAATCCAGCTTCTGCAGAAATCACAAAAGAACAGAAACAACGGAAATCTTTTCTTCTTGTTTTCTCCCATCAACTTTGTGAAGAACCTTCAGGGCGCCGCACAGAAGAACTGGTCACCATGGCCGGGTTGTATGAGGCGATCTTTGCAGCACTAAGTTTGCTTAGAGTTAAAGAATGTTCCTAAGTTTTTGCAGTCAACCGTGGAGTTAGGAATATCCTTAACAATAAGTAAACTCAGCGCTGTTTAGTTCGCTGTGCAACCCACCCCAGATTCCTCACCCCAGGTCTGTTAAGTTCGCTCGTGCAACCCACCCCATATTCCTTCCCTCAGGTCTGTTAAGTTCGCTCGTGCAACCCACCCCATATTCCTTCCCACAGGTCTGTTAAGTTCGCTCGTGCAACCCACCCCATATTCCTTCCCCCAGGTCTGTTAAGTTCGCTGTGCCACCCACCCCAGATTCCTTCCCCAGGTCTGTTAAGTTTGCTGTGCCACCCACCCCCAGATTCCTTCCCCAGGTCTGTTAAGCTCGGTGTGCCACCCACCCCCAGATTCCTTCCCCAGGTCTGTTAAGCTCGGTGTGCCACCCACCCCCAGATTTCTTCCCCCAGTTCTGTTAAGTTCGGTGTGCAACCCACCCCAGATTCCTTCCTTCAGGTCTGTTAAGTTCGTTGTGCCACCCACCCCAGATTCCTTCCCCCAGGTCTATCGGTTGTGTCGTCTCTCAGGAAAACCAACTGAACAGACCTCGGCAGAAATTCTACCAGACGAAATTAAGATGACATCAAACATTGGGAGCTTAATATCTTAGCGTCAGAATACGATGTTTAGTGTGACATGCGCATGCTGTTATCTGTAACAACATCAAGGATAATAAACGACAGCGCTGGTTTTATCTGAAAAAAACATTGTTATGATCATGGTGCTGACGATCGTCACCACGCTCACCACCTTTACCATCTCTCAGAATTTTTTGGTTTTTGTTTCCAGTGTACGTTAAGGAAACAGTGACGATTAGAGAACTGAAGGAATGAATAAAATAATAGTAATAATAACAATAATGATAATAATGACAGTAATAATAATAATACTAATAAAACGATGGGGGGGATGGGGAAACGCAGCAGAAAACAGAAGATGAGCAAGAAAACAAGAAAGCCGGGAAGAAAGGGTGAAAATATGTAAAGAAACGAGTAGCAACATCAAACGAAAAACAGAACACACCATTATGCATCACCTGTAATGCTTTGTGCTGTAGTCAAATGCACTTATGTAAAATAATCACAAGACTGCATACTTTTCACAAACACACCAAGTCAGTTTGAAACCCTGACGTATCATCACATACTCTGAACACTTAAGTTCAGCAAGAAAATGTCCATTAATCAGACATCAGACACACTATGTCATTGAAAAACAGTAGTATATTTCTTGAATAAGATAAAATGAAACAAAATAAAGCAAGATAAAACATAGAAAACGGAGAGAGAGAAAAAAAAGAACAGATAAACAATGAAGACCCAGCACAGAAAAGAATGAGAAGGGGAAGAAAAGGGGAAGGAATCGGAAGAAGAAATGAGCCAGACGGGAGATAAATCTTCCTGTTACGCTTCTTGGCCTTGGCGATTATCTGATCGGGGATTTACGATATTGCTGTGTGTCTGAGCTTCGTTTGTGTGCATCGGACGCGGCGTTTCCTGTTGGTGTCTCAGCGTGTGTGTCTGTCTGTCCGTCTGTATCACTCAAAGATAGTGGCGCTTTATGAGTGGCACCCACTATGGTGAACGCTCTGATATATATATATATATATATATATATATATATATATATATCAGGTGTCCCCCCAAAAAGTGAACCACTTTTTGACAAATATTTTATCAGTGATGGAGAAACCGAATTCATTGAAAAATTTCACACAGTAACCTGAAGGTATCATCAACAAGTCTGCAAAATATCTAAAAGTTCGGACGCAAATTATGCGAATATTGTCAAATTCATAACAGCATGTCAACAAATCCAGTATCAGAGGAAAACTCACTTCAGTTTATGTTCAATGTGGCCTCCATCTTCCTCCACGACTAAACGAAGCCGTTTCTTCCAAGCAGAAATACGTTTACGTATTTCTTCCACCGATATCTCCTCCCATGACATAATTATCCTGTCCTTTACCGCCTGCTCGGTCAGTTTGTCTCTCACTCCCCGGTAATCTTTCTCCTTCAGAGAGTCCCATATGGCATAACCCATTGGGTTACAGTCAGGACTTTGTGGAGGCCATTCATCCTTCTTGATGAATTCTGGTGTAGCCTCCTCCAGATGGGCTAGGGTTACCCTGCTTGTGTGTGAAGGAGCCCCATCTTGCTGAAACACGTAATTGTTTCTAGGATAAAGACGCCTACAATCCGGGAGAAGATTGTCATCCAATAACTGAATGTAGCTTTCACTATTAAACTTGGCTTTATCAGTGTCAATAAAACGAATGCTTGTTTGTCATTTCCAGGATACTCCAGCTCTCATGATAGAGGCGAGATGGCTGAATTTCTCGTTTCCGTTTCCCATAAACGTGATCGTTTTGGCGATTTTTAGCTATTACTAACGTAAAGTCTTTCTCGTCTGTGAAAATGATCCTTTTCACATCAGTGGCCGAATAGCGGTCATTCAAGTTACGGCAGCGAGTTTTTCTTTTCGCTCTAACATTTTGGACCCTCCTTGATACCCGTATCCTCTTGAAGGGCTTCAGCTCCAGTTCTTTCGCCATTCTTTGCACAGAAGACTTGCTCACTTGTAAATTGCGTGCAACTTCTCTAAGAGATTTGTGGGTCCCTGAGTTCTCCTCCTGGGATTGAACCAGTTCCTCAACATGGTCCTTGTTCTCCTCCGAACATGCAGTCTTGGGTCTTCCACTGCCAATTTTACGTGCTACTGACCCTGTAGTGCGTATTTTAGCGATGAGTCTACTTACAATGACATGACTCCGCCCCTTGCCTGGAAATTCCTTTACGATCCTTCTTCCATCCCAGCCTTTCTCTTTAAACAGTTTTCAATGGTAACATTTTCACTTTCACTCAAAGGCATGGTTGATCCTTCCAAACTGAAACTTTGGACAGAACTGATTTTGGAGACAGACGACAATTAAAAAAAATAAATAAAAAAATCAAAAAATCAGTAGACTTGACACCCAGACAGGCTATTTTTAGACTGACACTGTTTGACAGATGCCAACACCTGGCAGCTGGTATGAACATGATGAAGGTCACATTGCAGAGCTCTGATGCTGGATTTTTTTGACATGCTGTTTTGAATTTGACAATACTCGCATAATTTCGGTCCAAACTTTTAGATATTTTGCAGGCTTGTTGTTGATACCCTGAGGTTACTGTGTGAAAAATTTCAATGAATCCGGTGGTTTCTCTATTACTGAGAAAATACTTGTCAAAAAGCGGTTCACTTTTTTTGGGACACCCGATATATATATATATATATATATATATATATATATATATATATAAACACGCATGTGCTTGTGCAGAAAAAAAAACAACAAAAAACGTGCGTGGTTGCACGCGGGCATGTGTGTGTGTGTGTGTGTGTGTGTGTGTGTGTGTGTGTGTATGTTTGAGCGTGCGTGTGTGCAAGTGTGTGTATAAATAGTAGAAAAGTGATGTTTTTTTTTTTTTTTTAAATTGGGGATTGCTTTGCTTCGTTATATGTGATTTTGTTATTGTGCTATATAATATGCATATGTATGCATGTGTGTATGTATGTTTATATATATATATATATATATATATATATATATATATTGCAAACCATCTTTTGTTGTTCTGCTCATAATTTGTATGAATCACAGACTTCACCACAATGTAAACTCTAAGCTGCTGACCGTAGGTGAAAGGTGATCAGTATGGCATCAGTCTAAACTGCAGTCACGAGTTTAGCTGCACTTTGAAAGAGTGCAATTGATTTTGCAGAAGAAAAGTAATCAGCAGTCCGACCAGAAGAAGACCAAGTAAAAAAACAAAACCAACCCAACAACAACAGCAACAACTACAAAAACAAAACAAAACAAACAACAACACAAAAAAACAGTGACTGTGGTACCTTGGTCTTTAAGCTTGATTTTTTCGCAGCGAGACGACAGTCTTCTCTGACGCGTATACTTTTCAGCGGGGGGGAAAAAAAAGATGTAGGTTTCTCTAGCTGGAATGATAAAGTGGTTCTGTTTGTGATTCTTATTCTGTCACTTCTGTCTGCGCCGCTCCACTGTCTTTCATTCCACCTCCACCCTCCGCTCCAGCGACACCCCCCTCCCTCCCATCCTCTTCCCCGAAAGTATTGGGAACAGAGACTGGTTTGCAATCTGAAGCGAGCCAAGGGAAGCCACTCTTTGATCACATGATCGGGCGGATATTATCGATGGTGGGTTACCGGACCTGCGGGTGTCTGTTCCTGTGATGTGGTGTGGGATGGAGGGTGGGTGGGGGTGGGTGGGTGCTCTCTTCGGGGGCTGTCCGAACAGGCGTTTGATTGGGTGCGGTGGTTAGTAATAATGGATTTCATTCACTCATTCATTCTTTCTTTCTTTCTTTTAATTAATTAATTAATTCATTTATTCTTTCTTTCTTTCTTCGTTCTTCCACTTTCATTCATTTTGTCCTTTTTATGCACACGTTCACCACCAGCACCGTCATCATCATGTTCTTCTTGTTCTTAATAGTGTTCTTCTTGTTCTTAATGTTCTTCTTTTCCTTCTGTGTTCGAGTCTCCTGGAATGGACTGCCACCGGGGAAAAGGATGAAGAGGGGGTACAATGGAAAGGAGGGCGAGTAAAAGCACGAGGTAGCGGAGAAGGAGGAGAAGAAGAAGAAGTGGAGTGATGGCCTGGAGGTAACGCGTCCGCTTAAGAAGCGAGAGAATCTGAGCGTACTGGTTCGAATCACGGCTCAGTTGCTGATATTTTCTCCATCTCCACTAGATCTTGAGTGGTTGTCTGGACGCTAGTCATTCGGATGAGACGATAAACCGAGGTCCCGTGTGCAGCATGCACTTAGCGCACGTAAAAGAACCCACGGCAACAAAAGGGTTGTTCCTGGCAAAATTATGTAGAAAAATCCACTTCGATAGGAAAAACAAATAAAACTGCACGCTGGGAAAAAAAAAGCAAAAAAAAAAAAAAGCGGGGGTGGCGTTGAAGTGTAGCGACGCGCTCTCCCTGTGGAGAGCAGCCCGAATTTCACACAGAGAAATCTGTTGTGATAAAAAAAAAAAAAAGAGAAATACAATACAATACAATACAATACAAGATTGAGGTTTGGAGAGGATGAAAACGAGAGTGTGAAGGATGAATATGAGAAGAAGAAGGAGGAGGAGGAGGAGGAGAAGAAGGAGGAGGAGGAGGAGGCGACGACACGACATAGTGTGAATGAGTCTGAAAATCCTGTTACACTTGTCAGTGTTGACGACGCTGTGATTGATGATTTACAGCACTACCGTGTGTGCGATGCAAGTTAGGGCGTCTGGCGTTGAGCAGCGTTGGGTGTTTGTTTCTCTCTCGCCGCTCGTCTGTCTCCCTGGCTGTCTGTTTGTCTGTCTGTTGTCTGTCTGTATTTCTCCGTTTCTGCATTCTCTGTGTCATTCTCTGTGTCTCTCTCCGTCTCTCTCAGTCTCTTTCTTTAAACTCCCTCTCTCTCCTCCCCTCTCTCTTATACCCTTTCACCCTCCCCTCCATTCTCTCCCCTCACCCTCTCTCTCCCACTTGAAAAATAGATTAATCAATCAATTAATCAACCAATTAATTAATTCATTCATTCATTCATTCATTCATGCTCTCTCTCTCTTTTTCTCTCTCTCTCTCCCTCCCCTCTCTCCTTTTCCTCTCTCCCACCCCTCTTTCACTCACTCTCTTTTTTTTTTCTTCTCTCTCTCAGTTTTCCTCTCACTCTTCTCAGTGCCCGTTCACATGTTTTCCCCCCCATCCCTTTGTGCTACCATCATTCCACCCTTCCCAACCACGAATTTATCATCCCCACCTCCCCGCCCTCTTCTCTCGGCTATTCTATCACTCCATCACCCCCCCCCCCCGCCCCCTGCCTCTCCTCCTCCTCCATTTTCCACACCACCACCCCTCATACCCTTCCACGTTTCCTTCCAACGAAAGGAATTGATTGAGAATCCGGAGCGGTTTGCAATATGAGGCGGGCCAAGGGAAACCACCCTTTGATCATGTGATCAGGCAGACATTCATCGATAGTGGGTAACCGGACCTGCGGGTGTCTGCATTCCTGTGATGTGGTTGTGGGTGGATTGTGATGGTCGGTGGGGAGAGAATAGGGGTGTGATTGATGCGAGGTGGTCAAGGAAAACGTCTTTATTTTTATTTATTCTGTCTTTCTGTCTGTCTTTCTTTCTGCCTTTCTGTCTGTCATTCTTTCTGTCTTTCTTTCTTTCTTCTTCACCCCAGAAGTGTCCTCTTTGCTGTCGGCTGGGCTACAAACAGTATGGTTTGATTCCCCAGTGTTCTTGTTTGTTTTTGTTTTTTTAATTATTATTTATTATTTATTTATTTATGTACGCTTATAGTTGACTTCATCAAGTTTTTGCTCCTTATACATATTATTAGTAGTGGTAGTAGCTTTTAAAAAAAAATGTATTTATCTATTATTTATTCCCCCCCCCCCCTTTTTTTTTTCTCTCAAGGCCTGACTAAGCGCGTTGGGTTACGCTGCTGGTCAGGCATCTGCTTGGCAGATGTGGTGTAGCGTAAATGGATTAGTCCGAACGCAGTGACGCCTCCTTGAGTTACTGAAACTGAATCTTCTTGTTCTTGTTTTTATTCGTCTTGTTCTTCGTGTTCTTGTTCTTGTTCGTCTTGTTATTGTTCTTATTCTTGGTCTTACTGGTCTTATTCTAGGTCTTCATTGTTCTTGTTCTTGTCCGTCGTGTTCTTCATGTTCTTCTTCTTCTTGTTCGTCTTCCTGTTCTTCTTGTTCGTCTTGTTATTGTTCCTGTTGTTCTTGTTCTTGTTCTTCTTGTTCGTCTTTGTTCTTATTCTTGGTCTTATTGTTCTTATTCTAGGTCTTCATTGTTCTTGTTCTTGTTCCTCTTGTTCATCTTGTTCTTGTTCTTCTTGTTCGTCTTGTTCTTGTTCTTCCTGTTCTTGTTCTTCTTGCTCTTCTTGTTCCTGTTCTTCTTGTTCTTGTTCTTCTTGTTCGTCTTTGTTCTTATTCTAGGTCTTCTTGTTCTTCCTGTTCTTCTTGTTCGTCTTGTTATTGTTCCTGTTGTTCTTGTTCTTGTTCTTCTTGTTCGTCTTTGTTCTTATTCTTGGTCTTATTGTTCTTATTCTAGGTCTTCATTGTTCTTGTTCTTGTTCCTCTTGTTCGTCTTGTTCTTGTTCTTCTTGCTCTTCTTGTTCCTGTTCTTCTTGTTCTTGTTCTTCTTGTTCGTCTTTGTTCTTATTCTAGGTCTTCATTGTTTTTGTTCCTCTTGTTCGCCTTGTTCTTCTTGTTCTTGTTCTTATTGTTCGTCTTGTTCTTGTTCTTCCTGTTCTTGTTCTTCGTCTTGTTCTTGTTCTTCTTGTTCTTGTTCTTCTTGTTCGTCTTGTTCTTCCTGTTCTTCTTGTTCTTGTTGTTCTTCTTGTTCGTCTTGTTCTTGTTCTTCCTTATTCTTCTTGTTCTTGTTCTTCTTGTTCGTTTTGTTCTTGTTCGTCCTGTTCTTCTTGTTCGCCTTGTTCTTCTTCTTGTTCTTCTTGTTCGTCTTTTTCTTGTTCGTCTTGTTCTTGTTGTTCCTGCTCTTCTTTTTCTTGTTCGTCTTGTTCTTGTTCTTCCTGTTCTTCTTGTTCGTCTTGGTCTTCTTCTTCTTGTTCGTCTTGTTATTGTTCTTATTCTAGGTCTTCATTGTTCTTGTTCTTATTCGTCTTGTCCGCCTTGTTCTTTGTGTTCTTGTTCTTCTTCATGTTCTTGTTATTCTTGCTCTTATTCGTCTTCTTGTTCTTCATGTGGTTGTTCTTCTTCTTCTTGTTCTTGTTCCTCTTGTTGCTCTTGTTCTTCTTCTTCTTGGTCTTGTTCTTTTTCGTCTTGTTCTTGTTCTTCTTGTTCTTGTTGTTCTTCTTTTTCGTCTTGTTCTTCTTCTTCTTCTTCTTTTTCGTCTTGTTCTTCTTGTTCTTCTTCTTCTTCTTGTTCTTGTTCGTCTTGTTCTTCTTGTTCTTGTTCGTCTTATTTGTCTTGTTCTTCTTCTTCTGTGTTCGAGTTTCCAGGAATGGAGGAGAGGAAGAATGAGGAGGAGTGCTGCGGGAGGGTGGGGTTGGGTGATAAAAAGGAGGAGGAGGGGAAGAAAGGCGATGCGGAAGGAGGAGGGAGATGGAGGAGAAGATGAAGTCGGGGAAGAAGATGGGGGTGACCAAGTGAATGAGGGGTGGGGGTGGGGAGAAGATGAGCACGACGAGAGATAGACGCGACATGGGACCAGTCAGGCTGGAAATCCTGTTACACGCGGTGTCAGCCCTGACGACGATATGATTGGTTGTTTACGATATTGCCTGCGCGTGCCTCGTCAGGTAAAGTGTAGGGAGAAGTGCATAGGAGCGTCTTCGTTCCGGTTTCTGTCTGGGTGTCTGTCTCTCATTGCTTCTGTCGGACTGCAGGTATGACTCTCTCTCTCCCCCCCCCCCCTCTCTCTCTCTCTCTTCCCCCCCCCCTCTCTCTCTCTCTCTCTCTCACTGTCCGTCCGTCCGTCCTTCAGTCCGTCTGTCTGCCTCCCTCTCTCTCTACTTCTTCTTCTCTCTCTGTTTGTGACTCTTTTCTTTTATCTTCTTTCTCTTTCTTCTTCTGTTTGCCTTTGTTTCTGTCTCTGTCTGCCTGTCTATCTGTGTCTATCTGTCTGTCTGTCTGTCAGTCCGTCGTCCATCCCTCAGTCTCTCTGTCTGTCTTCTGTCTCTCTCTCCCCCTCTCCCTCTTCTTATGCTATGGTATGGATTCTTCTTCCTCTCTCTTCTTTTGTCTCTTCTCTTGTCTCCTCTCTCTTTCTCTTTCTGTCTGCTTCTGTCTCTTCCTGTCTCTAGTTCTCTCCCTCTGTCTCTCTCCCCCCCCTCTCTCTCTGTGTCTCTGTCTCTCTCTCTCTCTGTTTCTCTGCTTCTGTCTTTGTCTGTCTCCCCATCCGAGCGGGTTGTAAGGTTTTTCCTGCCTGTCACTCTATCCTTCACCCTCCTCCTATCCCCCTGCCCCTTCTCCCTGCCCCCGCCCCCTGTCCCCCTGCCCTTCCTCTCTCCCAAATATATTGAGAATCGGGATGCTCTGCAACCTGACGCGGTCGAAGGGAAGCCACTCTTTCATCCTGTGATCGGGCGGATATTATCGTTGGGCGGTGACCGGACCTGCGGATATCTGCATTCCTGTGGTGTGATTTCAGGCAGACGAGAATGACGATGCTGGTCTGGGAAGACCCCCACCCCCGATATACGTGTGATTGGTGGGGGATGGTCAAGGGTGATAGAATTGTGTGCTCCCCCCAACCCCCCCCCCCCCCCACTCTCTCTCTCTCTCTCTCTCTCTCTCTCACTGCACCCTCTCTGTCGATTAATGAGTATGATGGTCGCGGTAGTAATGATTCAGGAACAGAAAGAACAGAGACAGTGAAAGTGGTGGAAAAAGAGGAAGAGGTTATCTGTGTCTGATAGAAGGACGCGCAGAGTCGGAAGTGATCAAGGAGGAGGAGAAGACTTGGGAGAAGATGACACAGAATAAGTTCGATAAACCAGGATAAAGATCCTCTTGCAATGGTCGGGCTCGCGATAGTATGTTCCGGGGATTTCCGGTAATCCTCGGCGTCTGATCTTGCACGGGGCGTTTGAGTGATAGCTTTTCTGTGCAGTGTTGTTGTCTGTCTGTTTGTCTGCCTGCCTGCCTGCCGCTCTGCCTCTGTGCCTGCCTGTCAGTCTGTTGCTCTGCCTAAGCCCCCACCCCCCCCCCCCGACCCCCTCACCCACCCACCCCGCACCCCCCCTCCCTCTCCACTCGTCGTGTTTGTGTGTGCACCATCACCACTTTCACCCAACTGCATCCCACTACTGACTGTCACTCATCGTCACCACCACCCTCCAAAAAAACAAACAACAAAAAGAGGGACAGAAAAAACAAAAAAAGAAGAAGAAGAAAAAAAAAAAGAAGGAAACTGCAATGATTATTGAGAGGCAGACCCCCTGTACAATTTGAGGCAGGGCAGGGGAAAGCACTCTTTCATCATGTGACCTGGCGGCCATCATCAATGGCGCAGTTACCGGACCTGCTGCTTCTGTGTGCGTCTGCATCCCTGTGATCTGGCTGAGGATGGGGCGGGGAGGAGAGGAGGGAAGGAAGGGGTGATGAAGTGAGCTGGGCTGGGGTGAGAAGATGTGCTTTGATGGGAGAACTGTATTCAATAGACACGAGATTTGGTGGATGAGATTAGGTGGCGCGCGCGCGCGCGCGTGCGTGCGTGCGTGTTTGTGTGTGTGTGTGTGTGTGTGTGTGTGTGTTTCCATCTCTGAGTTGTATTATGTTTACGTATACCCCCTTCACTAGGGGCTGTGGCCTGATTGTGAATAAACCATTCCAAATTCTTTCTCGTGCCACCCTTCTAGCCATGTCATCCCTACCTCCTCTTTTGCAACATCTCCACTGTCTCCCTGTCTCACACCGAATAAAGTACAAGATCAGCACTCTATGTTATAGATGCATTCACAAAACTGCCCCTTCCTATCTCTGCGGCTGCCCTCACCTCTATACTCCATCTTGCTCACTACGATCGGCTTCGGATCCACTCCAGATCCAAACACTCGACTGTTGGCCGCCGTTCTTTCTCTGTCTCTGGACCCTGCGATTGGAATGAACTTCCTCTTTCGCTTCGTCAAGTCTCCACACTCAGCTCTTTCAAGTCTGGTCTTAAAACCCACCTCTTCCCAAAATAGCCTCCCTTGCCTGCCTTTCCTTGTCTTTAGTTTCTACAGTTTTAGAGTTATGCATGCGTGTGAATGACTGGTGCGAAAGCGTTTTGATTTGTCTCTGCATAAGATTCAGCGCTATATAAATACCATTATTATTATTATTATCACCCACACCCTTCCTTCCCCCTCCCTACCAATCCCCCTTTCCCACCCTCGAGCAAAAAGGAGAAATCACGATGCACAGTGTTGCAATGTGAATCGGGGCAGAAGATTCCACTGTGTGATCGTGTGACTTGGGCGGTCATCATCAATGGGCTGATGGTGGTGTTGTTGTAGATGGTGGTTGTGATGTTGTTGATGCTGTTGTTGGAGTCTGCTGCTGTTGTATCTGCTGCATTTCTGTGCTTTGTGTGAGGGTAGAGCACAGAAGTGGAAGACATTGTTCGCTAGATGATAAATCATGTGTGTGTGTGTGTCAGATGGGGAAATTGTGCTGCTCTTTTAGGCAGGAACTAAATCGGTGTTTGACTGATGATTTGGGGGCTGTGTGATGATAATTTTACGAATACTTTCTTTTCTGCTATTCAGTTGATGAATTAATTGATTTATTTGTTTGGTTAGTTTGTTTGTTTAGTCTTTTATTTACTTACTAACTTTTTAGGCTAGTGTTTGATTACGCTTCGGGCATTAGACTGAAAGAATGTTACATCGTGAGACAGTATGGAATATGAACATTTCTGACTTTCTGCGTCATTTTCATTTTTTGTTCTTCTTGTTCTTCTTCAGAGTTTCTGTTCTTCTTCATTCTCCTTTACTTGCTCCTTCTCTTCTTCTTATCATGATTATGATAATCATTTATCGTTGCTATAGTTGTTGATAATTTTTTCACCATTATTCTAATCATCGTCATCATCGTTAAGATGTATCAGGTGTAACTAAACGTACATAAGTAGTGTCCCTGCATTCTGGTAATTCTCCGTTAGTAATTGTGCAGCTCATACTCTCGTATATCATTCTCCCGATTTTTTTTTTTAATTAAAAAAAATTTTTGGTGGAGGAGGGAGGGTGGATAGAGAGGGGGGGGGGATGCGAGATGGAAGATGATCGAGAGAGAATGAGAGGCAATGGAAGAGGAAGAAAAAATGGCTGAAAGAAAGAGGGATAGAGAGAGAGGGGGGATAGAGAGAGAGGGATGGAGAGAGAGAGAGGGATGGAGAGAGAGGGGGGATGGAGAGAGAGGGATGGAGAGAGAGAAGGATGGAGAGAGAGAGAGGGATGGAGAGAGAGGGGGGATGGAGAGAGAGAGGGGTGGAGAGAGAGAGAGGGATGGAGAGAGAGGGATGGAGAGAGAGAGGGATGGAGAGAGAGGGGGGATGGAGAGAGAGAGGTGTGGAGGAGAGAGAGAGAGGGATGGGAGAGAGAGGGGGGATGGAGAGAGAGAGGGGTGGAGAGAGAGAGGGATGGAGAGAGAGGGATGGAGAGAGAGAGAGGGATGGTGAGAGAGGGGGGATGGAGAGAGAGAGAGGGATGGAGAGAGAGAGGGATAGAGAGAGAGGAGGGATAGAGAGAGAGGGATGGAGAGAGAAAGAGGGGGATGGAGAGAGAGAGAGAGGGATGGAAGAGAGGAGGATGAAGAGGGATGGAGAGAGAGGGATGGAGAGAGAAAGAGGGGGATGGAGAGAGAGAGAGAGGGATGGAAGAGAGGAGGATGGAGAGGGATGGAGAGAGAGGGATGGAGAGAGAGAGAGGGGGATGGAGAGAGAGAGAGAGAGGGATGGAGAAAGAGAGGGGGATGGAGAGGGATGGAAGAGAGGGGGATGGAGAGGGATGGAGAGAGAGGGATGGAGAGAGAGAGAGAGGGATGGAGAAAGAGAGGGGGGATGGAGAGAGAGAGAGGGGGATGGAGAGAGAGAGAGTGGGATGGAGAGGGACAGAGGGAAGGAGAGGGAGAGAGGGATGGAGAGAGAGGGGGGATGGAGAGAGAGAAAGAGGAAAGGAGAGAGAGAGTGGGATGGAGAGAGACAGAGGGAAGGAGAGGGAGAGAGGGATGGAGAGAGAGGGGGGATGGAGAGAGAGAAAGAGGAAAGGAGAGAGAGAGAGGGACGGAGAGACAGAGATGGAGAGAGAGGGGGGATGGACAGAGAGAGAGGGGGATGGAGAGAGAAGGATGGAGAGACAGAGAGGGAGAAAGAGGGGGGAGGGGGAGAGAGCGAGAGGGGGATGGAGAGAGAGAGAGAGATGGAGTGAGAGGGATGGGGAGAGAGAAAGGGATAGAGAGGGATAGGGGGATGGAGAGAGAGAGAGGGATGGAGAGAGAGAGGGATAGAGAGAGAGGGGGATAGAGAGAGAGGGATGGAGAGAGAAAGAGGGGGATGGAGAGAGAGAGAGGGATGGAAGAGAGGGGGATGGAGAGGGATGGAGAGAGAGGGATGGAGAGAGAGAGAGGGGGATGGAGAGAGAGAGAGAGGGATGGAGAAAGAGAGGGGGATGGAGAGGGATGGAAGAGAGGGGGATGGAGAGGGATGGAGAGAGAGGGATGGAGAGAGAGAGAGAGGGATGGAGAAAGAGAGGGGGGATGGAGAGAGAGAGAGGGGGATGGAGAGAGAGAGAGTGGGATGGAGAGAGACAGAGGGAAGGAGAGGGAGAGAGGGATGGAGAGAGAGGGGGGATGGAGAGAGAGAAAGAGGAAAGGAGAGAGAGTGGGATGGAGAGAGACAGAGGGAAGGAGAGGGAGAGAGGGATGGAGAGAGAGGGGGGATGGAGAGAGAGAAAGAGGAAAGGAGAGAGAGAGAGGGACGGAGAGACAGAGATGGAAAGAGAGGGGGGATGGAGAGAGAGAGAGGGGGGTGGACAGAGAGAGAGGGGGATGGAGAGAGAAGGATGGAGAGGCAGAGAGGGAGAAAGAGAGGGGGGATGGAGAGAGAGCGAGAGGGGGATGGAGAGAGAGAGAGATGGAGTGAGAGGGATGGGGAGAGAGAAAGGGATAGAGAGAGATAGGGGGATGGAGAGAGAGAGAGGGATGGAGAGAGAGGGGGATGGAGGAGAGAGAGAGAGAGGGATGGAGAGAGAGAGGGGTGGAGAGAGAGAGAGGGATGGAGAGAGACAGAGGGAAGGAGAGAGATAGAGGGATGGAGAGAGAGAAAGAGGGATGGAGAGAGGAATGGAGAGAAAAAGAGGGATGGAGAGAGAGAGGGGGGGGGAATGGAGAGAGAGAGGGGGATGGAGAGAGAGAGAGGGGGATGGTGAGAGAGGGGAATGGAGAGAGAGAGGGGGGGATGGAGAGAGAGAGGGATAGAGAGAGAGGGGGGATGGAGAGAGAGAGGGGGATGGAGAGAGAGAGAAGGATGGAGAGAGAGAGGGGGATGGAGAGAGAGAGAGAGGGATGGAGAGAGGGGATGGGGAGAGAGAGAGGGATGGAGAGGGGATGGGGAGAGAGAGAGGGGGGGATGGAGAGAGAGAGAGAGGGATGGAGAGAGAGAGGGGGATGGAGAGAGAGAGAGAGAGATGGATGGAGAGGGGGGATGGAGAGAGAGGGGGATGGAGGAGAGAGAGAGAGGGATGGAAAGAGAGAGGGGGGATGGAGAGAGATATGGAGAGAGAGATGGATGGACAGAGAGAGAGAGAGAGGGATGGAGAAAGAGGGATGGAGAGAGAGGGAAGGATGGAGAGAGAGAGAGGGATGGAGAGAGAGAGAGTGATGGAGAGAGAAACGGGGGATGGAGAGAGAAAGAGGGGGGTGGAGAGAGAGAGGGGGGGATGGAGAGAGAGAGAGGGGGATGGAGAGACAGAGGGATGGAGAGAGGGATAGAGAGAGAGGGGGGATAGAGAGAGGGATGGAGAGAGAGGGGGGATGGAGAGAGAAAGAGTGGGATGGAGAGAGAAAGAGTGGGATGGAGAGAGAGAGAGGGATGGAGAGAGAGAGAGAGGGATGGAGAAAGAGAGGGGGATGGAGAGAGAGAGGGATGGAGAGAGAGAGGGGGATGGAGAGAGAGAGGGATGGAGAGAGAGAGAGAGGGATGGAGAGAGAGGGATGGAGAAAGAGAGGGGGATGGAGAGAGAGAGGGATGGAGAGAGAGAGGGGGGATGGAAAGAGAGAGAGAGGGATGGAAAGAGAGGGGGGATGGAGAGAGAGAGGGGGGGGATTGAGTGAGAGAGTGGGATGGAGAGAGACAGAGGGAAGGAGAGGGAGAGAGGGATGGAGAGAGAGAAAGAGGAAAGGAGAGAGAGAGGGATGGAGAGACAGAGAGAGATGGAGAGAGACAGAGGGATGGAGAGAGAGAGGGGGGTGGACAGAAAGAGAGAGAGGGATGGAGAGAGAGAGGGGGATGGAGAGAGAGAGAGGGAGAAAGAGGGGGGATGGAGAGAGAGCGAGAGGGATGGAGAGAGAGGGGGATGGAGAGAGAGGGGGGGATGGAGAGAGAGAGAGAGAGGGATGGAGTGAGCGGGATGGGGAGAGAGAGAGAGGGATGGAGAAAGGGGGATGGAGGAGAGAGAGAGAGGGATGGAAAGAGAGATGGAGAGAGAGAGAGGGATGGAGAGAGAGAGATGAGGACGGAGAGAGAGAGGGGGATGGAAGGAGAGAGTTGGGGATGGAGAGAGAGAGAGAAGGGGATGGAGAGAGAGGGATGAAGACAGAGAAAGAGGAATGGAGAGAGAGGGAGAGGGATGGAGAGAGAGGGGGGATGGAGAGAGAGAGGGATGGAGTGAGAGGGATGGAGAGAGGGAGGGGGGATGGAGAGAGAGATAGGGGGATGGAGAGAGAGGGGGGGATGGAGAGAGAGAGGGATGGAGAGAGAGATAGAGGGATGGAGAGAGAAGTATGGAGAGAGAGAGATAGAGGGATGGAGAGAGAGAGAGAGGGATGGAGAGAGAGGGATGGAGAGAGAGAGGGGTGTTAAGAGAGAGGGGGATGGAGAGAGACAAAGGAGAGAGAGAGAGGGATGGAGAGAGAGAGAGGGGATGGAGAGAGAGAAAGAGGGATGGAGAGAAAAAGAGGGATGGAGAGAGAGGGGGGGAATGGAGAGAGAGAGGGATGGAGAGAGAGAGAGGGGGATGGAGAGACAGAGGGTAGGGGCACGGAGAGAGAGGGATGGGGAGAGAGAGGGATGAAGAGAGAGAGGGATGGAGAGAGAGAGAGGGGGATGGAGAGAGAGAGAGAGGGATGGAGAGAGAGGGATGGAGAGAGAGAGAGGGGGATGGAGAGAGAGAGAGAGGGATGGAGAGAGAGGGATGGAGAGAGAGAGAGAGGGAGAGAGACAGAACGGGCAAGGGGCCAGTCCGAATAATAAAAACATATCAAAACTAGACTGGGACTTCATATGTCTTGTTGTTAACTCTATGAATGCGCATAGAACTTTACATTCCAATGGATGCAGACGGCTAGTTCTCAACTCTCTGAGAAGACATAGACCTCCACGTTCCAATGGATCCAGACAACTAATCAGTAACAGCTTTGAGCACAGAGAGACAACAGTGAACACCTCTGCACTGGGGACCCCCACCCACAACCACAACAGAACAACACACCACACATGACACAACCACACACACACACCACCAACACACACAGACACACACACAACACCTACACACACACACACACCCCCCCCACCCCCCACAACACCCACACACCACACCACACACACACACCACCTCCTTCTTCGGGTCTCTCAACAAAGCAGACAGACCTGCAGGCGTGCCCGCATACAACTAATCCGAGAACAGGCAAATTTTATTCATCGCCTCATGTTCATAGCCTACTGGCCCTTGGCATAGCTGGTCTGTGCAGACACCAATGGTCTGAGTTTCCTTGCCGTGGGTCACGTGCGTGTTCTGTGGAAGTCCTCATAGTACTTGTGTCTCTGGAACAAACAGTGCTCAGCCTTCACGTCACCACAGAGAGTACTACTGTGTACAGTTGAATGATCGGGAACTGTGAGAGTGATACGTAAGGAACCCTTCACACAGTGTGTGCGTGTGAATCAGTGTGAATGTCTGTACACACACACACACACACACACACACCCACACACCACACACATCATATATATATATATATATATCTACATACACACACACACATAAATGTGTGCGTGTGCGTGCGTTCGTGTGTGTGTGTGTGTTTGCACGCTCTAGGTAGGGGGGTAAAAGTTTCCTTGGCAAATATGTAAATACATGTACATGTGTGTTGCTGTAAAGCGTTATTTACGTTATTGTATTTTTGATTGTATTACATTTCACCAACATCAGTATGGCTTCGCCCGATATACTTACCTTATTTTCATTTCCTTCTCGAAAATATATGTAAGGGTAAAGCTGAATTTGTTTTTTTGAAAATGCTTATAGACATTTTTGCCAATTAAGATAAGTAGATTGATATAGTGATAATTTCCCTTTATGTGCGAATCATTTTTTACTCCAAATAATATATCTATATTTGATAGTTTTAACTTGACATTAACTGAGTAATGAATTGTCCCTTCAATAAAACTCTAAAGTTTATATAGAACTGGGCATTCACAGAAAAAGTGTTCGATATAATCTACTTTGTCACAACAGTAAGCGCACTTGTTGTTTTCTTTAATTTTCATTTTATTTAGAATTATATTTGTTGGGTAGATATTGTGAAGAATTTTCCAATGCAAAACTCTTAATCTGGTTTCCTTTGTGACTTCCTTTGCTCTTACCCAAGCTGATCTATCTAATTCAAAATTAAGTTTTCTGTGCCAAAAATAAAAAGCTGATGGGGTGTCTGGTTCCTTATTAGCCGCTAACAGTTTCTTGATTTGTTTTGGTTTCGTGTTAAATCGGTTTACGTCACTTGTCTGTTCGTCAGTCTGTCGTTTTCCTGTCTGTATCCACTGAACCCAGGAGTTAGGGATGGAATTAATTAGAACATTGTACTGTAGCATTATACTCGCTCTATTTTGACCAGTTATACCGATTACTTCATTCAATGATAACAGTCTGTCCTCTGAGTGATGCATCATGTGTTTGATTTGAATAATCCCCTTTTTTTTGCCAGTGTTGGAAGAAGAGTGGAGTATTTTTTGTGTGTTATTAATGAATTATTAAACAATAACTGGTTTTGGAAAGTAGTTTGCGTAACTTCTAGTTTCGTGCATGATATTCTTGTAAAGTAAGTAAATTTTGATCACGTCTTTCCAGAATTCATTATCTATTCTATCTAAGCCCTTTATTTTTTTTTCTGTTTTACAGTTAATCTGAAAAAGATTGTCGTATGGTGCGAGTTTTCCAATATGCCATTTCGGTATCAGACTCCAGCAGTGATGTTCTTTGGCATCAAATAACTTACCTGCCCACTGTAGCTGCAAATATTCTTGTCAATTAATCATATTGGTCATATCAAGGCCTCCTTCTCCATATCCAGACTCCATTACTTTTCTTTTTACTTTTTCAAATGCGTTTCTGTTGCTATGTTGTTGTTTTTTGCCAAAGAAATTTATATAGATACGTATTTATTTTACATAAGACTGTGCGTGGTAGACCAATAGACTGCATGACGTAAACAAATTGACTAATTAAGAATGTTTTTATTACAATAACTTTACCTTGTATGCTGAGATCTCTTTTACTCCTTTCTCTTATTAAGTGTTTCAAATGTTCCATTCTACTTAACCAGTTTTCTTCAATGTTTTTTGCCATATTATCTGATTCGAAATATATTCCTAAAATTTTTACTTTATTTACTACTGAAATTGGAATGTCTTCATCTTCATTTTTTTACCTATCTTTCAAGGCTTTCGTTTTTTGTATATTCAACTTTAGTCCCGAACATGTTTTCAAACATTCTAAATATTTCCCAAGGCTTTAATGATATCCTCTGTCATTTAGGAATAATGTTGTATCATCAGCCATTTGCTTTATTTTTGAATAAACTGCGTCTCTCTCAGCAGAAGTTGGTTGTTTAATACCTACTATTGTACTATTTCTAATCCTAATGGCTAACACTTCTACGGCTAAAACAAAAGCTAAGGGGGAGAAAGGGCAACCTTGTCTAATTCCGCAAGAAAGATTGAAAGGTTCAGATATCCATCCACCGTGGTTAACAGAACTTGAGATATAATTATTCAAAACATAAACCCATCTCTGAAAATCAGTACCAAAACCAAATACTTGAAATACATGTTGCATAAAAGTTTTAGAGACAGAGTCGAAAGCTTTAGAAAAGTCAACTGCAAGTAAGTACCCAGCTTTATTGGTTGTGTTTAAATAATTAATCGTGTCATCTATTGATCTTATAACTGTGGCGATATTCCTACCTCTAATGTATCCTACCTGATCCTCGTTTACTAGCTTATATATTACATTATTGAGCCTCTCTGTTAAAACGTTTGCTAATATCTTATAGTCGGTGTTAGTAAGTGTTATTGGTCTCCAGTTGTTGAGTTTGTCCCTATCTAAGACGGGCGCCATAGCCGAATGGTTAAAGCGTTGGACTTTCGATCTGAGGGTCCCGGGTTCGAATCACGGTGACGGCGCCTGGTGGGTAAAGGATGGAGATTTTTACGATCTCCCAGGTCAACGTATGTGCAGACCTGCCAGTGCCTGAACCCCCTTCGTGTGTGTACGCAAGCATGAGATCAAATACGCACGTTAAAGATCCTGTAATCCATGTCAGCGTTCGGTGGGTTATGGAAACAATAACATACCCAGCATGCACATCCCCGAAAGCGGAGTATGGCTGCCTACATGGCGGGGTAAAAACAGTCATACACGTAAAAAGCCCACTCGCGTATATACGAGTGAACGTGGGAGTTGAAGCCCACAAACGCAGAAGAAGAAGAAGTCCCTAAGTCTTTACCTTTGTGTAACAGAGTAATTATTCCTTGCTTTTGAGTGAATGATAGTTCTCCTTTGTGAAATGACTCGATGAAAGAGTGTAACAATATGAGCTAATTTAATCCCCCCCAAACTTAAGAAATTCGACAGTAATTCCGTCACTTCCAGGTGCAGCACCATTCCTTAATTTTTTCAGTGCATTTGTTGTTTCTTCTACTGATACCATACCTTCACACAGATTAGCGTCATTTTCATCTAGGCGTGGAAATGTTTCGTCTTCTATAAATGTGTTGGCTGCTTCAATGACATTTTCTACTGTAGTGCTTTGGTTGTAAAGATGTTTGTAGAATGAGACCTGTTCGTGTAAAATGTCATTCTTGTTTGTTGTTACTTCTCCTGTATCTTTGTGTAATCGAGTTATAATTTTTCTTTTCCCCCTGGATTTTTGTAGACTAAAAAAATATTTTGTGTTGCGCTCACCCTCTTCAATCCACTTTACTCTTGACCTAATCTGAGCTCCTTTTGCCTTATCCACCTGTAAGATTTCTAATTTTTGCTTTAGTTGTAATAGACTTACATTTGCTTCTGTATTATCTGGATTCTTACTTAATATTTCTTCTTTTTCTTTTATCTGTTTTTGTATATTTTGAGAATCATTGTGTTTTTTACACGAAAGTTGTTTTCCAAATTCACTGCAGAAATTTCTAATGTCTACTTTGCACAGTTCCAATCTACTTATGCTAGATGAATATTCGTTACTATATTTATCTAAAGATGTCTCAAGAAGGCTATTCATTTTTTCTACAAAATCTTTGTTTTTCAGGAAGCTATTATTAAACTTCCAGTATCCGGGACCTCGTGTAAAATCGCTATCGTTAAATTCTATTTCTATCGCCTTGTGATCAGAACCAGGAACATACTGGAGTTCGCAGGAGACACAGAAGTGCATCATGCTTTCTGAGGCAAGGCAATAATCCAGTCGTCTGGCAGTGTATGGGTTTATTCTGCTCCAACTATGATCTTTTTCGGTATGATGGAAAATTCTCCATGAATCTATTAACTCTAAAGATTTAATTATTTCATTAAACTTGTTCACCTCAGCTTGACCATGATGTTGGCCTGAAATGATATCTAAGTCATTGCTAAGCACACAATTAAAATCTCCCAAGAGCAGAAGGTTCTTATCCACTTAATTGTTCCTGTAGATCATCAAAGAAGGCTAGCTTATCCCTGGAGTTGTTAGGTGCGTATGTGTTAACTAAAATAAAGTCATACTTATCATTTGTTACTGATGTGGCTAAGATTCTATTTTGTGCCAGTTTCAAATTAACTTCACCATTGAAGTGTTTGGATACCAGTGTAACTTCTCCCTTGCTCCTGTTTGTTCCTTCGTTATAGAATATCGCCCCCCCCCTCCCAACCCATTGCTTTTCTCAAATTGGTGCATCAGTTTTAGTGAAGTGAGCTTCTTGAATGCAAATGATATCGTAACGTTTGTTTTTCAGATAATTGAATATGGAAGTCCTTATAAGTTTATTTTTCAATCCCCTAACATTTATCGAAGTAATTCTTATCTTATCCATCTAAGCAGATTATATTATTTCATTGTATCTCATGTACAGTAACATTCGTGCAAACACAAATATTCATTCATCGCATTCATAAATCGTAGTCCATCAATCGAAGCCGGGTCGTCAAGGATCTGGGGGACTCAGGCAATGACTTGAGTTGTCAGTCACATACCTCGTCATCCTCGTTGTCAGAGACCGGGAGAGAAGGCCTGTCGGATATCCCTCTCGTCTTCCCAAGGCTGCTTGTAAGAGGTCTCTGGGCTGCTGGTATCCCCTGACCTGCGACGTTTGGGCGTCTCCAAGCGACGTCTGGGAGAGGAGCCGAGTTGCAACGACCAGCGGAGCGTTCTTCTGACGCGCCTTAGAACGCCCTCTGGCCTGTTTGACAGAGTCTTTTTTCCCTGTGGCATTTTTACCCTCTCTCTCACGCTCGGTTCTTCTACTCTCATTCTCTCTTCTATCGCGACCACTCTCTCTTTCCTTTCTTTCATCATTCATGCACTCACTCTCTTTTTGTGAATTTTCTACATTTTCAAAGTCACATTGTGGATCTCCCTGCTTGTGACCTGAACGTTTACATGCTCTGCACACCACCTCCTTTGAACATTGTGATGCGTGGTGGTCTTTCTCCAAACATTTTGAACAAATTACGGATTTTTTAACCAGTTTTTGTTCTTTGTGGTAAATTTTTGCGATGAAAATGTTAATTTTCATTGTCTTTTCCAGTGGAACAGAAGGGACAGTTATGAAAATAAACCTCCTCCCAGTCAGAAATCTTGTTAGCTTATTATCCGAGTCCCTCGCTCTCTCCATTTTTACAGAGGAACGAAGCTCACACCCTGCTTTACTTAGCGCATGTTCTATTTCAGAGTCTGCCACAGGTATGGGAACATTGTCTATCCAGACCTTTGTCGACAATTTTTCCTCACCAGAGTCACTGCGAATGATAAAAGGGTTAAAGTCTTTTACCTGTTGGGCGGTACCCCTTATCCGTACTCCTTGCACCAGAATAGTCGACCTGGCCTCCCTGGATGCTGGGTATATACGCCAAAGTCCATTCATCAGCTGGGCGCCAATAACTGAACTCTGTCCTGCCGTTCTTTCTGCAGCAAGACATCTCCAGCACAGAAACAGGACGATCGCTGGTTACGTTCGGAACGTCTTTGGACTTAAGAAATACTGGGTTCACTCCTGTAGCCATGGCCGTGAACAAGAAGCCAGCGAGAGAGCAGAAAGAATGAGAAAAAAGAGAGACAACCACAACAGAGGCAACGACAAATCCCGCAGAAGATAGCCGTTTTAGAAGACCAAAATAAATAAATAAATAAAATAAAATAAAGGGTACACAAAAGAAAATAGCTAAGCAGGAACACTGATTAAGATAAACGAGCAGGAATAAGCAGGATACCCGAATCAAACAAACGTAACAACACAGAAGTGTAAACACACGGAACTGAAGACTAAGTCCAGCGAACTTATCTCAGTCCCACTCGGCTTGAGAGAGCAGAAAAAGCGTGACCGCTCGCCACGGTGATCGCTCACTGAGTCCCCCCCAAAATGACCGCTCTTGTTGTTGTGTTAGAATATCAGATCCAAGTGCCAAGTTTAGAGAATAAAAAATATGAATGCAACAGTAAATTCAGTTTGCATATAATCTGGCTTCTTTTATTTTTTTTGGTGCCCATCCCAGAGGTGCAATATTGTTTTAAACAAGATGACTGGAAAGAACTGAATTTTTCCTATTTTTATGCCAAATTTGGTGTCAACTGACAAAGTATTTGCAGAGAAAATGGCAATGTTCAAGTTTACCACGGACACACACATACACAGAAACACACACACACACACACACACACACACACACACACACACACACACACACACACACACACACACACACACACACACACACACACACACACACACACACACACACACAGACATCCGAACACCGGGTTAAAACATACTTTGTTTACACAAGTGAGTCAAAAATCAAGGGAAGCAAATGGTGCCACTTGAACTTTGATGCAGTGTGAAATAGCCGATTTGACCGGGGGCGGCAGAAAAAAAGCTGGTCTGACAACGTCAAGGAATGGACCAAAATGACGATGCCAGATCTCCTCACGACAGCTGCCAACAGAACGGCGTGGCGAGCTATGACATCTTCCTCATGTCCCCCCAACGACCCCAGCGGTCGAGGGAATGAGTGAGTGAGTGAGTGAGTTGAACGAATTGTGCGTGAGAGTGCTGGGAGAATTTGAGAAAGCATGTTGGTGACAGACCAGAATGTCAGTTTTGACAGGAATCGTCAAAATAGTGTCGTTTGCAAGTAGACCTTAGGGTATTTTGAATGAACGTATTGCGAACGATGCTGCACATTTACTGAGCGCTCTCAAAAGGGTGTTTTTGTGGAAGAGGGGGTGGGGGGAGGGGGGTTAGATGTGTGTTTATGTGTGTGTGCATGTGTGATCAAAACCAACAATACAACAATCTGATGTGATGCCTAATGAGTTCAAGACTTTGCTTTTTTAATTGTCCACATGTACCCAAAACCCATCGTTCGGAATTAGACTTGCCCGTTCGTATTTACCCTCGGGCACCCCTGTTATTTTAACTGTTGGAAAAAACGTTGAAAAGAAGTAGACGAACCTTTCCTGGTGCAACCAATCGAAGAAAGCCTTCAAAAACAGAAGTGTTGCATTTGACGATCGTACAGCCTGTTATCTATACAATACACACATTAAGCTGGTCGCTTTGACTGGATCTTTCGGAATTAGGCCTACACTGGAATGATGGGGAAAAGTAAAAGTGATATGTTATGAAATTAACTGATAATAATTATAGTTGTGTTGCCTGATAATTCATTCTGCTTTTAATGCATTCGCCCCTGGATCATGTAGCAGATATGTTTGGTTCAAGTGAAGGAAGCACAATTACTGTGCGAGAGAAATCTTTCACCCGCCCTACATCCCTCTTTCTCTTTCTGTCTGTCTGTTTCTCTGTCTGTTTCTCTGTCTGTTTCTCTCTCTGTCTCTTCTTTTTCACGTTCTCCCGCCATCCTTCGCTCTTGACCAATTCTTTCCGTCTGTGATTGCATGTAGTGAAAATATCAAAACCGAAGAACATACACACAGACACACATACATGCATGCACGCACGGACGCGCGCCCACACACACACACACGTGCGCGCGGCCACAGAGCATCTCTCTCTCTCTCTCACTCTCTGACTCTACACCCACACACACACACACACACACACACACAACACACACACACACACGTATGTATATAATTATATATACTTATTGATACGAACATAAACCGAAGATACAAATTTGTGAGCAGCAGACTCCTCACCATACATGCAGTAACTACCATAGTCCAGGCAGTAGTTTCTTTGGTCAGAGAGTTGTGCACGCAGGGACAAACAGAACACAGTGGTCAGAAATTAAGGCTGTATAAATACCATGAGCAAACAGTATGATCATGCATGTGCGATCTCTCTCTCTCTCTCTCTCTCTCTCTCTCTCTCTCTCTCTCTCTCTCAGTCTGTTAGACTCTCACTCTCCACCCCCTCTTACTCTCTCTGATAGAGAAATTGCTGTTTCTTAATCTGATGAAAGACTTGTAATAATTATTTACGTATGTCATTCAGTCCTTTTGTTCATGATTATTTATAACTCGTTAGATATTGCTCACATTCCCCTTCACGAGGGGCTGAGTTCTAATGTGAATAAACCATCTTCAGTCTTCAATCTTTCGCATTCTGTGTCTCGGCCACAACAAATAAACATCAACACTTTAACTGCTACTGATCAAGAAGGCTAAGACAACGTGCGGCGTTACACACACACACACACACACACACACACACACACACACACACACACATACACACACACACACACCTCTCTTCTTCGGTCTCTCAAAAACAATATTGAAACGCTCAAGTGCACATACAGTTTCAGAGAAAAGGCAATTTCTTTTTGTCGCCTGTATTTTTTTCACATATTCTGCACTGAGTATAGCTGGTCTGTGTAGACAAAAATGGTCTGTATTCCATTGGCCGTGGTGTGCAGAAATCAAGAACCTTCTTGCAGTTGTTTCTTTGGCCAGAGTTGTGCACGCAGGAACAAACAGAACGCAAAAATCAGAACTAAGGCTGAAAAAAAAAAAACCATTATGATTTTATGCATATGTGCACCTCCCCACTCTCTCTCTCTCACTCTCTCTCCACACACACACACACACACACACACACACACATATATATATATATATGTGTGTGTGTGTGTGTGTGTGTGTGTGTGTTGGACACAGCTACAGAAATATTGTACTACAACTGATACAGCAAGCAAAAACAAGACATGGCGTAACAAAACGCAACATCCAATAACATAAACACATGGAAAAAAAAACCCACATCAACGACATGAAGCAACACAACACAGCGTAATACAAGGTAAGACAAAAGGAGAAATTGGTTTCCTTACCTCTGATTGAGCTTCTCAGATGGATCACGAACTGAAAGAACGAGGATACAAACCATACAGTTGATAGAAAGACGGGCAAGTTATTTTTCAATGCATGTATGATAGTCAGATTGTCCGACTATGACCATCAGAACAGCGAAGGAGGGAGCTACTGTCCCGACTATCTGGGCTAGAATTTGATTATTTGCAGAGTGTTTACTATCATGATAAACGTCATCTCCTTGTCGTTTTGAAACTGTTTCTGTTTGTCTTTGCCCTTTCTCTTTTACACACACACAGACGAACCTAACCTCCACCTTCACCAACTCACCCACGTACTCATTTCCCACATGTGCATCTGACCATCTGTGTGGGCTAAAAAGAAAATGAGCACAATTTTACATCAGTTAGTCGCGTCAGTTCAAAACTTTCAGATATTTGCAAGGCTATGCTGAACATATGGGATATATCTCTCTATCTATCTATATAATATATACATAATTCATATATATGTGATATGTATACATCCTTATCTATCTCTCTATCTGTCTCTCTCTTTCTGCCCTATTTCTTACACGAAAGTGCATGCCTGCTGACACCTGCTGATACACATATGACCTAGCAACGTCATCTGCAATCTGTTCGCTGGTGACAGTTCTTTTCATTGTAGCGACTCCGACATCAGTCTGTTACAATCATCGCTACAACAGGGAATAAATTACATCTCAGAATTGTGTTAAAAAACCCCCAACAACAACACATGGAACGTAACCACGTGACCAGAAGTATGGCACTGACATCAAGACAAAAACACCAGCCGATGCCTCTCAGTTTAAAGCTCGAGGTAAAACAAAAACTTAACCAACCATGTTTGTTAACACAACGTTCTTGGGGTAATCACTGGTAAAGAGCTGAACTGGCAAACTCATATGAACCAAGACTGCAAACATTTAGCTCATAATCTGTTCTTACACGTTACAGTTAGATATTATGTAGATGTCTCAACCCGATTTTTTTCTTTTAACACATTGTCTTTTTCATATCATTTACGCATCTACAGTCTGCAGCAGTCTGTAGTCCCACAACCAGCTATAAATAAATAACTCACTGCACAGACGAGCAGCTAAGGTTTTTCTACCCGACCACTCCCAATCAATCAATGAAAAATAAACAAAACTTGAAAAAGTACTACTGTACAAACAATATCACATCACTACAATGGAATGGCCCTCATGGTCAAAATACACAGCAACATGTCACCGCCATACCTCAGTCTCTCTCCCCCACCTGGACCATCTGTTTGGAACTCTCTTCCATCGTTTTTCACTGTTCATTATGGTCCTTCAAATCGAGCGTACGAAAAATCATTTACATTTTTGTGTATTACTTTTCGTCAGTTTATTTGCTGTTTTTGCCAGCAACATTAGCATCGTCGTTTTCTTTGCTATTGTATATGATTATGTATAATGATATAATTGTGTTTCTCTGTGGCTTTATGTCCGTTCTCTGTCTTTCACTTTGATCATGTCTCTGCCCTTGATTCCGTACTGTATTTAATTCACCTAACGTCATAATCACTTTACTTCATGTCTTTCTACATTGCATCTAAATATATATTCTCTGTATCTGCCAACATACTACATATATGCTCTATGATATATATATATATATATATATATATATTGTGTGTGTGTGTGTGTCTGTATATATATATATATATATATATATATGTTCATACACACACACACACACACACACACGCGCGCGCGCGCGCGCGCGCGCGCGTGTTGTCCTGTGAATAGACCTTAAACTGAACTCAGATAAGTTGTCTCCTTTTTTATTTTTACGATTATGATGATGTTTATTATCATTGTTATCATCGTCATTATTATCATTATTATTACTGTTATTGTTATGGGTCACGTTGTTACTATCATCAGTATTGTTGTTGTTGTTATTGTCGTTGCTGTCACAGGGACATATGGGAAGACTATACAGTACCTAAAAACTTTGTCCTTTCGTCCGTTTGATTCTTGAGTCTCATGAACGTCTCATGCATTTAGAAAAAAAACAAAAAAAACCCCTAAACTTACCGGTAGGAACAGCCCCTGCTGAAGCCAGGAGCAGGCAAAGAACGAAGAAGGGAGCAGACCTCATGATGCTGCTGTTAGCGATTTGAATCTGCACGTCGAGATGAACACTGTCAGACTGTGAAGTTCGTTTCGCGGGGAATGACGATGGCACCAACTCAGTCAGCCTGATGGAGTCTAACGACGTACTGGCTGACGACCTGAAGGTGAAGGTGATCGGGGCTGTGGGCTGGCTCCGTGGAAGGTGGTGTGGTTGGAGGCGTGCGGTCCTGTATGATGGCACACAGCCACTGTATTTATATAAAACTGAACATGACGTCACAACTGTCACGTGATTGACGAGGCCCACGTGGCACATATTGCAATCGACATGATGTCATAACTGTCACGTGATTGAAGAAGGACACGTGGAACGTCTTGCGATCGACATGACGACACAGCTATCACGCGACTGAAGAAGCCCGCGTGGAGCATACGGCAATCTGCTCACACCACAGATCGTCACAGACATAGACACGGAGTCTGTTGATACTGCCAGCAAAGTGTGCAGACAGACTGCTCACAGAGTGGTTCAACCAGTGAAAGTCTGCAGTCTGAAATCATCCTGTCACAATAGTCACATTCAAGTTATTCACAACATCCATTCAGAAAAACTGTTGTGAAAAATATTCCAGATTCTGTGTGGTGTGTGTGTGTGTGTCTGTGTCTGTGTGTCTGTATGTGTGTGTGATTGGTAGAGTACAAAAGAAAGTACTTGACTGTATGATTGAACGAAAGAGTGTTTGGGGAATGGAGCGTAGAAAGTTTTCGTTTATCTTTATGAGGTCTGGTCATATTAGAGAGACAGAGAGAAGAGACAGACAAGGTGTGTCCGTGTGTCAGAGAGAGAGAAAAGGGAGGGGGCGAGGTGGTAAGGCTGAGAGACGAAGAGAGACAGAGAGGCGAGGAGAGACAGAGAAAGACAGAGAGAAACGAAAGGAAACGAAATGAAAATTTATTTTACCAGGGTGATGAGATAAGCAAATACATACGCTTTTTTTTCCACCCAGCCCTGGGCATACAAAACACCCACCCACCCACACACACACACACACACACACACACACACACACACACACACACACACACACACACACACAGACACTCACACACACACACACACACACACACTCACACACACACACACACACACACACACACACACACACACACAAACACAAACACAAGCAAAAAAAACCAAAAAAAAACCCACTTCATTTTCAATTCTTTCTTGCTTCTGGAAGCTGCTTTGAGAAAGTGTTGTGGGCCCTAGTCCATATTCTTCTTCTTCTTCGTTCGTGGGCTGCAACTCCCACGATCTCTCGTATGTATACGAGTGGGATTTTACGAGTATGGCCATTTTTACCCCGCCATGTAGGCAGCCATACTCCGATTCTTGGGGTGTGCATGATGGGTATGTTCTTGTTTTCATAACCCACCGAACACTGACATGGATTACAATATCTTTAACGGGCCATGTTTGGTGCATATCTGTTATGCATCTGTGGGTGTATGTGTGAATGTGTGTCTTCATGTTTTACATTTATTTGCTTATTTATCATCATTGTTGTCTTATTTATTCATTTATTTATTATTATTATTATTATTATTTTATTATTATTACCATTAATTCACCTTCACCTTCACCTCTCCCGTAGTCTGGGTTCAGACCGTTGGGGCACCGCTGCTGACCTGACCACCACCCCTCTCCACTCTTCACGGTTTTCTGATTTCCTCAGGGCGTCACCGAGCGTCAAGCCTGTCCACCCCCAGATGTTGTCTTCCCATCTCTTCTTCTGCCGTCCTCTCCTTCTGCCTCCTGGTACGGTGCCTTGCAGGAACGTTTTGGCAAGACCAGATGATCGGGAGATGTGTCCATACCACCTAAGTTAGCGTTTCTTCACTATGGACAGAAGGTCTTTGTAGGGTCCAATACTTTGCTTGATTCTGTTCTTCACTTCCGTGTTAGTGATGTGGTCTCTGTAGGAGATGCCAAGTAGTCTACGAAAGCATCTCATCTCGACAGCTTGGATTCTTCTCTCGATGTCTGCAGTCAGGGTCCAAGTCTCGCAGGCGTAGAGCAATATTGATATAACCAGGGAACGCATCAGTCTGATTTTTGAGCTGAGAGCGATGTTTTTGTTGTTCCAGATGGTGTTCAGCTTGTTGAGTGCCGTTGTTGTTTGGGCAATTCTCGAGAGTACTTCTGGTTTAGATCCTTCATCTGACACGATTGCTCCCAGATATTTGAAGCTGTGGACTGTTTTAAGCTTTTCGTCGTTGACTTTGATGTCAGTGCTGATGCCGTTGGTGTTGTTAGTCATCAGTTTGGTTTTCTCCGCACTGATTTGCATTCCATACGATGTGGAGGCTTTGTCCAGATGTTTGACCAGGCTTGCCAGTTCTTCTTCTTTTCCAGCCAGTCCATCAGTGTCGTCGGCAAAACGTAGGTTTGTGATTGTTCTGCCGCCTATGCTGACTGTTCCTTCATGCTCTTCCAGTGCGTCAGTCATTATTCTTTCTAAGAAGATGTTGAAGAGTGTTGGGGAGAGTAGACAGCCTTGTCTCACTCCGACTGTGGTTCTGAACCAGTCCCCGATGCTATTGTTGAGGTAGACGGCGCTGGTGGCTTTGTCATAGAGGTGCTGTATCAGTCTGATCAGGTTGGCGTTGATGTTGTACAGATTCATAGTAGCCCACAAAGCTGCATGCCGGACCCTGTCAAATGCCTTCTTAAAGTCAATGAAGACGTGGTAGAGGTCTTGTTGGTGTTGATGGTACCTCTCACATAGCAACCTCAAGTTGAAGATTTGTTCAGTTGTGCTCCTTCCTGGTCTGAAACCTGCCTGTTCTTCAGCAATGATGTTTTCTGCTTGTGGTTTCAGTCTGTTAAGCAGGATCTTCAACATGACTTTGCTGGGATGACTAATCAGGCTGATGGTGCGGTAGTTTTGACACTGCTGGAGATTGCCCTTTTTGGGAAGGGTGATGATCAGTGATTGTGTCCACGGTGTGGGCCATTCCCCTGTTTGCCAGATCTTGTTGCAGATTTTCAGTAGCACATCTATCATAACTTCACCCCCTGCTTGGACCAGTTCTGATGGGATGTTGTCCACTCCTGCCGATTTCCCTTTTTTTCAGCGATGCTATTGCTGCCTCTATTTCTTCACGGAGTATGGGGTGATTACTGTTATCAGTGGCTGGTGGAACATTCAGTATTGCTGGATCACCTGTGGTCTGTATGTTGTATAGCTCTGAGCAGTATTCTGTCCATCGCTTTAGGATGTCTTGTTCTTCTGTTAGACATTTTCCATCCTTGGTCTGGATGTTGGACATATTTCTACCTTGCCTTGTGTTGGTAAGTTCTTTCACAACTTGGTAGGCTTTCTTGCTTTTGTTTCTTGTCAGGTTTTACTCTATGTCCTGGCATTTTCCTTCAATCCAATTCTCCTTTGCCTTCTTCATGCTTCTCTTGATTTCGGTGTTAACTGTTTTGTACTGTTTTGCCCCTTCTTCTTCATTCTTTTTCTTTTTCAGGTCTCTACGTTTGTCACACAGCTGTAGGATGTCGTCCGTGACCCAGGGCTTCTTTTTGATGCGTTGTTTTCCAAGAGTTGTTTGGGCTGTTTCAGTTACAGCTGCGTTGAAGTCGCTTACGAGTGTATCCAGGTCGGCGTCATCTGCATCGAGAGTGATGAGTGGCGCGAATTTCCCACCAATCATGGCTTGGAATGCCTCTTGTACTTCAGGATCTTTCAATTTTTCCAGGTCGAACTTCAGTCTTGAGAAGCTTTGTTTCTTTGTTTTCTTCAGTTGGAGTTTGAAGGTCATCATTACCAAGTCATGGTCACTTGCAATGTCAGCTCCTGGGAAACTTCTTGTCTTGGCAATGTTCACGCTAGACTGGAAACGTTTCTTTACCATGATGTAGTCTATTTGGTTGTGGTGATCTCCTCCAGGGCTGTGCCATGTCCATCTTCTGGATGCTTTGTGTGGTCCAAATGTGTTTGTTATCTTCAGGTTGTTGAAGCAGGCAAATTCCAGGAGTCTCAAACCTCTTTCATTTGTAGCGTTGTTACCATATCGTCCACATGTGCCCTTCCAGGTGTTGTAGGAGTCTTCTCCGATCTTGGCGTTCCAGTCACCTTGTACTACTATGATGTCTTTCTTTGGTGTCTGATCAAGGGTTTCTTGTAGTTGTTCGTAGAACTCCTCATCTTCATCATCGCTGTGATCAGATGTTGGAGCATATGCTTGTATGATGGTGATGTTGAATGGGGATGCCCTCAGGCGGATGGTAGTAAGCCTGCTGGATATTGGTCGGCAGCCCATGACAGTGTTAACAATGTCTTTGTGGATCAGGAACCCTACTCCATGTTCGTGTTTGTCCTCTCTACCACTGTAAAATAGTCTGTGGCCTTCAAGTGTGGGTATTTCACCGATGTTTTTCCATCGTGTTTCACAGAGTCCTAGGATGTGCCAGCGATATTTGTTCATTGCGTGTGTCAGTTCTTCCAATTTTCCTGGCGCCCTTAGTGTTCTGACATTCCACGTGCCAATAGAGATGTTCCTGGCCCGGAGCTTGTTGTTGTGTGGTCCACCAGTAGCACATTTGTCACCTCCACCCTATTACCATTACTACTACCTTTTTTATATCATGATTATTATTTATTTATTTATTTATTCATTTATTTATTTATGTAAGCGTATCTATTATTTATTCACCTTTTTTTTCTTTTTTTCTCAAGGCCTGACTAAGCGCGTTGGGTTACGCTGCTGGTCAGGCATCTGCTTGGCAGATGTGGTGTAGCGTATATGGATTTGTCCGAACGCAGTGACGCCTCCTTGAGCTACTGAAACTGAAACTGAAACTGAAATTAACGGGCGTATTTTATCTTCTGCTTACGTATACACACGAGGGGGTTTTAGGCACAGTCAGGTCTGCACATATGTCGACCCGGGAGATCGGAAAAATCTCCACCCTTTAGCCACGTAAGGCGCTTCTCAGATCGAACCCGAGACCCTCAGATTGAAAGTCCAACGCATTAACCACTCGGGTTTCACGCCCGTCATTCCACATTCAACTACGCTGAGATCTAGTGATTGATAGAGCTGGAACAGGTGGCGTTGTTTAATGCCTTTTGCTCCCATTGCCTTTAAGAATGAAAGCCCCTTTTTGTATTTCAGAACAGTGCTTTCAGCACATTTCTATTCTCATTTTCATTTTGCCAAATCATCTTTAGCCCTCCTTTGCAAAGACGAGGTTTAAAGGTTTTCACTACCAACACGTGTTTTGTCCAGTTTCTTTGAACAACGTTTTGACTGTCACTCCTATTTGGAAGATTTTCAGGTATTCATGTGAAGAATTCCTCAACTCTCCCATCTTAAGCAACAGAAGATGCAGGGCTATGGAAAAAAGGTGTTTATCATCTGAATTAATCTTTCATTTGTTTCAGACCAAAGAGGTGGATGCGACCATACTTTCACATTGAACGTCATCTGGTTAAGCGTTTTGCACAAATCCACATGATCCGACCATTTTCACGAAATCATGTACAGGACAGCTGTTGCCTTGAACAGAACGGACAGAAAGAAAGAAAGAAAGAAAGAAGAGCGAATCCCTCAGTGTGATTGCCCGCATGATTTCTGAAGGCAGTCATACAAAGGAGGCATCAGCTAACACACTGCTGTAATACAGCTGTGACTGTCATTGTTTGACTGACTTTGTCTTTCCTTGTTTTGAACTTGTCTTTTCGATGCTTTTCTTTTAAAGCTGAACATAACATAACATGTGGTTTTCAGCGGTCAGTCGGGTCATGACGATGTCGGGCCATGAGGATGTCTCTGTCTGTCTCTGTCTTTCTGTCTGTCTCTGTCTGTCTGTCTGACTCTGTTTGTCGGGCCATGAGGATGTCTCTGTCTGTCTCTGTCTTTCTGTCTGTCTCTGTCTTTCTGTCTGTCTCTGTCTGTCTGTCTGTCTCTGTTTGTCTCTGTCTGTCTGTCTGTCTGTCTCTCTTATTCCTTTGTTTCTTTTTTTTGTCTCAAAGAAACGTATGTTTGGTACCACTCATTTAAGGACGAATTCCAACCAGAGAAGTATATCAGTGAAATAACGGATAGAAAGGAGAGTAAATGGCATCGGGATACCTTCCCAAGATGAAGAACAAGATCCTTGAAGATGGTTTGATATAGACATTTCTGCAAGCGCTACATATCCCATATGCTCAGTTGGTATTGGTGATGAAAAGCTTTTTTTTTTCTTTTTTCTTTTCTAATATGATGTTTTACGTTCGTCCTGTAACTTTTTTTTGTGAAACATGACATTTAGAAACAGAACGCAGTGAGTATAATCTCATCATCAAACAATGGTATCATCAAATCACCTGCAAAGTTTATCACCGAAGCATCTAAACAGAGAAAAAGATCTTTTCTTTGTTTGTGAATAGTATTCTAAAGGCAACGTCATATCAATACGATATATCGCTTACCATTTTTACCTGAATTACTGTGGGCTGGTCATTTATTACGTCCGTTACTATTGTGAAACAAGGCTGACCTTCTGAAAGTGACCGCCGTCACTGTTACTTACATAGGAGACGGAAAATAGATCTGGCAAAGTTTACATCCCTTTGACTTAAATGTTTCGTTATTTTTAGTTTTATACATCTCTTGCTTTTTTATGATAATCCCCCCTCTGTGTGTGTGTGTGTGTGTGTGTGTGTGAATATGTGTATATATATATATCTATATATATATCTATATATATATATATATACCTTCTTCCCCCCTCTCTACTTGTCTGTCTATCTATCTGTCTATCTATCTATCTATCTATCTATCTATCTGTCTGTCTGTCTATCTATCTATCTATCTGTCTATCTACCTCTCTGTCTATCTATCTATCTGTCTATCTACCTGCCTGTCTATCTATCTGTCTGCCTATCTATCTGTCTGTCTATCTATCTATCTGTCTATCTATCTGTCTGTCTATCTGGCTGTCTGTCTGTCTATCTATCTATCTATTTATCTGTCTGTCTATCTGTCTCGGTCCTTTTCTGTTTCTCATGTGACGTGTTTGTCTCTCCTCCTCTCTCTCTCTTCTCTCTCTCCTCTCTCTCTCTCTCTCTCTCTCTCTCTCTCTCTCTCCCTTTTGTCATGTATAAGTACTTAGGAATTATCATGTCCACCAGACTTTCCTTCACGCACAGTTTGAATGACATGGCAAGTCGAGCGAAGAAAGGAGTCATTACTATATTTAGATTGCTGTGGTCATTAGGAGAAAAATCACCTACTATATTCTTCAAACTTTTTGATGCTCAGATCCAGCCAATACTTAGTTATGGGGCTGAGGTTTGGGGAATCATTGCAAATGTTGACACTGTGGAAAAGGTACACCTTTTTGCTTTGAAAAGATTCTTGAATATTAGTTTAAGAACACCTAACATAATGGCATATGGAGAACTTGGACGGTTCCCACTGTATGTTAATCTATACCTAAAGAGCATTAAGTATTGGTTGAAAATTTTGAAAATGCCGCCCCATCGCTTACCACACAAAGCTTATAAAATGCTATTATACTACCATTACAGTAATAAAAACACTTGGGCATCATCAGTCTGCTTTTTCTTATATAAATTTGGCTTTGGGGAGGTCTGGGAAAACCAAGGGGTCGGTAACGAAAATGAATTTTTAAAAGTCATGAGAAATAAGCTAATTGATGAATACAAAACACAGTGGTCTTCTGATATGCGGTAGGTAGGTCTAATTGCGAACAGCATGTTACTTCGATCGATTCGTGTACCGCCCGAGATCGAAGCGTTCTCCAATCTTCAATCTTCAGTTTGGAAGGTCAGCCGTCATCATTGACTATTGCTGACCTGTGTTCGCAGCAGGCGTAAGATAAGACATAAAAATAGGTCTATTTGAGACAACAAAAGGATAGAAGAAGGTCTAAAGCAGCCTCAGCACCCCAACCGCACACCCCTGAGTTCAGGGCAGCGTGTTGCGGCAGGCAAAAAAGAAAATAAAAAGGGGGGGTGGGGGGGGGGGCGTGGGGGATAGGGGGGGGGGACCCAACTAGCCTAACCTGGTATCTGGACAGGCTTATCCGGTAATCGTAGCGACCCCCAGGTCAAGACCTGGACCGGCACAACCCTATCCTTCATTTACCGCGGGGCTAGTTGGATGGAGGTCTAAGCTGGGATTTTGATGAGCTCCCTCTTGAATGATACTGAGGAGGGAGCCTCTACAGCTGTTGCAGGCAGGGAGTTCCAGGCAGGAATTGTTGACGGGAAGAAACTGAACTTGTATGGGTCAGAGGAGGTGCCGAGGTGTACAAACTTGTGTCGGTGATTTGATCTTGTTTTGGTGGATCCTTTCTTGATAAATTTGTCTGGAGGGATGTCCACAGTGCCATATACAATCTTGTGCATGAAAGTTAGCCTCTGCCTGTTTCGTCGTGATTCAAGGGGTTCCCATCCTAGTTCTTGCAGCATGGATGTTACGCTGCTGGTCCAACCACAGTCATTGTATACATCACGTGCTGCTCTTCTTTGTACCATCAGGCCGATTCTGGATGCACAGCACTTCCCACACGCTTCTCTTTAATGGCCAGCGTTCTCTTGTTTTCAAACGTCCTTATGCCACTAGAGCACAACATCCTCCAGTGAGAGCGGTCAAGGGCATCAGTTTCCCAGGAAGCGATTTCTATGTCACAGGCTTTGAGGTTTGTCTTCAAGGTGTCCTTGAAGCGCTTGTAGAGTCTTCCAAGTTCACGGTGGCCTTCGTTCAGCTGGCCATACAAAAAGGCTCTTCGGGATCCTGCTGTCTGTCATGCGGACAACATGTCCTGTCCAGCGTAGCTGGCACTGGATCAGCAGGCTTTCGATGCTGGGCAGGCCGCTCCTCTCTAGGACTTGGGCGTTGGAGACCCTGTCTTGCCACTTTATGCTGAGGATCTTTCGTAGGCATCTTTGGCCCATGTTTCACAGCAGTACAACAAGGTGGTCAGCACAACAGCTCTGTAGGTTTTGATTTTGGTCCTGAGACTGATGCCTTTGTTGTTCCACAGCCTGTTGTTGAGTCTGCCAAAGGCGGAGCTGGCCTTGGCGATGCACAGCGTCACTTCCATATTAAGGGCTCCGTTGCTGCATAGGGTGCTACCCAGGTCTCTGTATCATCGATCTTGATTGCAGGTGGGGGGGGGGGGGGGGGGGTGGCGGGGGGGGGGGGGGGGGGGGGAGGCACTGGCGTTCTGTGAGTTAGCTGGTTGGTACATGGACTCGGTCTTGCTGAGGCTGATGGTGAGTGCAAAGCGCCTGCAGGAGGTTGAGAACCTGTCCATAATGAACTGCATATCCTCATGGGTGTGTGCAGCAAGCGCGCAGTCATCAGCGAAGAGGAACTCTCTCATCAGTGCCTCAAACACCCTGGACCTGACATGGAGTTGCCGCAAGTTGAAATGTTTGCCGTCTGTGCGAAACTGAATGTAGACGCCCCGGTCACAGTCTTGGAAGGCGTCAATCAGCATGGCAGAGAAGAGAATGGAGAACAGTGTGGGTGCCAGGACGCAGCCCTGCTTCACTCCATTTACCATAGGGAACGGATCCGACATGTCAATATTTCCTGTACCCTCGCCTGCATGCCATCGTGGAATGACGCAATAAGCTGGATTAGGCTCTCTGGGCAGCCAAACTTTAGGAGGATCTTCCACAGACCACGGTGGTTCACCGTGTCGAAGGCCTTAGTCAGGTCTACAAAGGCCATGTGGAGCTCCTTGTTCTGCTCACGGTACTTCTCTTGCATCTGGCGTATGGCAAACACCATGTCGCATGTTCCCCTGCCTGAGTGGAAGCCGCACTGTGCTTGAGGGATGACTGGGTTGGAAACATGGTCAACCAGTCTGTTCAGTGTGATTCGGGCGAAGATCATGCCGGCGATGCAGAGGAGAGAGATTCCACGGTGGTTATCGTAGGATGTTTTGTCTCCATTCCGTTTGTAAATGTGGACAATTGAAGCATCCTTGAAATCCTTGGGGACCTCCCCTCTCTCCCAGATCGACTGGAACAGGGTGGTCAGCTTGTCTGTCAGCACCTCGCCTCCATACTTGTAGATGTCGCTCCTGGTGCTTTTCCTGACGTTGTCAGCTTCAGGGTCTTCCGGGTCTGGGCCTTGGTGGGCGGGGCAGCTAGCGAGTCATTGACTGGTAGCTGTGGGAGGGCTGCAATTGCCTCGTCAGATACGGACGAGTCCCTGTTGAGGAGGGTGTTGAAGTGCTCTGCCCAGCGGGCAAGGATGTCTTTCTTGTCTGAAAAAGGGGGTGCCAAGGCTCGACGGGTCAGATCCTGTGACTCTGCCCCCTAGTGGCAGCTCGGAGGTCTTCAAAGAATAAAAGGAGGACTGGAGGGTTTGGCCCTGGGGATTATGTGACCACAGCCTACTGTATCTGTAGTTAACGGTTACTCTCGCACCTAGTCGAAATGGACGAACCTATCATATTTCAGGGCTATGAGATCGAGGTTCTCGATTTAGCTCTTTGATGTCTGAGAGCGAGTGTTCTCCTGTCGGCCGGTTCCAGCAGATTGTGCGGAAGTCTGAACTGTATGGAGCGGGTGGATGTATGCTGTGGATTTATCTTGCTAGGTGGTCTCTGTAATTGATCTGGTGGCACAGTCATACATCTTGGCATTGAAAGTACCTCTGCCTTTTGCAACGTGTAAGGGATCCATCTGTTCCACATGCGATCGATCCAACCAGCATTGAACTCACGGGCTTTTGTCCAAGGCGTTCCTTGTCACAGCATCCATACGCTTAAGGCAGCTCCTGTTAAACTGCCCTTATGCATAAGACTCCTCAGTGGGCGTAAGGCATATTCGAAAGCGATCCTGACTTCACAGCTAGTTCACAGCCTAACTAAACTCCCAAGTCACGGGGCTTGTCATCGCCATCAAAGGCTCTCGACCCTGTCCAGCGACAACATGTCCATTAGTATATGATATAGACTTTCATGTGCAAGCTCTCTTACTTTGCGTGACCGTTTCAATTTAGCTCAGTCTTTCGTGCATTTAGCCATTTCAGAGTTTCAACAAGGTAGCAACAGCTACTAAGTTGGATTAGGCTGAATACCTTGTTACACGTTGTTGATCTGCCACAGTCTCCTTGCTCCTCGTCTTCAATTCAGGCTCCGTCTCATAGTCTCCAGGTTGAATCTCTTTTCAAGTGGGGGGAGGGTGGAATATGGTGGGGGGGGATCAGGCTTTGTATTAGTGGTTTATGACTCGTCTTGAGATATTGTCAACCCTCAGGAGGGAGACCTCAATGTGATACATCTTAGTGTCAAGCTCGTCATCAGCGATGGCCCACAATCAGCCTAAACACCGGATGAAGGATAGGCACGCGTGAGTTCCCCAAACAATAACCCCCACACCCTTGGGGCTCAAAAGATTGAAAGCAGAGATGCGCATGGACATGGTTGCAGAAAGCGCTTGCTTCTCCATTTCCATGGATTTCACAAGTCAAATACTGTACTCGTCCGTCCCAAAATGGTCTGACCACAGTGGCCTGTGTCTGGCGCAAGCTTAGACTTGTCCTAATGGAACCACACCTGGTCGCACCTTAGTCAGGTAGAGGTCCTATGGACCAGCTGTTTCTCACGGTGACTCCTGCACCGGCGTTGGCAACACCATCCACATCCAAGTTGATGCCGCATGTCCTTTTGACGATGACTGTGAAAAAGGTACACCAGCAGTACAGAACTATTCCGATATCATTGCGGTGCGAGGGGCATTCACGTGTTACGTAGGATGCTTTTCCAATTCGTCTAAGTACAATAAGCACAAACAGGGACCACACACATGTACCAACGAACTGAACAGTTAAAATAACCATTTGACTGTATCTGACATATGGTGATTGCTCTGGTCATTTCGACGTGTTGCTCAGGCAACGGTCAGTTTGGTGGGCACCAACAGTAATGATGTTTGGTAGAGCTTAGATTCTTGAATGACGATGAGCCATGTGAGCAGTTTCTGAAGTGCTCTCCCAAAAGGGTCTTTTTGTGTCAGGGGTGTGTGGTCCAGTTGGCGTGTTTATCTTGTGTCTGTTTGCATCAAGGACCATCATGAAGGCATCTGTGTGAGTCAGAGTCAAGTGCTTTGTTTTTCAATTACCATGATCCAACCTCGTTTATATTGATTCGTTGCATGTCTCCTCCTGGCCTCTTATTCGAATGTTGATCTTCAAAGAAGAGTCTCTGGTCAAGTCTCTGTAAACCTAAACTGGCTGTCTGTCATTTGACGATGTGCACTGTATCTGTACAATCTCTACATTAAGTGGGAATGCTTGGAGACTTTGATCACTCTTGATGTATGGGAGGGGTAGTTAGTGCTAGGTTATGTTCGTTGTTTGGTTGCTGAATTGATCATCTTGCTTTACCATGCCCCTGGTCAGTACAGATAGTTGCTCCTATCATGCAACACATGTATGTACGAGAACCTCTTCCCTGCCGACAATCACATTCCTTGTGTCTCGTCCGATGCCGGCATTGTCCAGTATCATCCTGTCCTTTCTGTCTCACGTAATGCTACGGCGCTCCTTCGCTAAGCCATTCTTTGATGTATTATGTGTTGAAAAATATCAAAGCCGAGAATCAAAGCACCTTGACAGCTTCACGCAGGACGCCCCACACACACACACACACTCACCCGCACACACACACTCACACACCACACTCAGACTATATTCTCTCCACTCTCTGACTCTACACACACACAACACACACACACACACACAAGTATGTATATAATTATATATAATTACTATACTACTTTAGAACATACCGAGTACAAATTTGAGCAGCACTCCCTGCAGTCTTTACCATAGTAGTTACTTTGTGCAGTAGATTCTTTGTCAGAGAGGTGTGCATACAGGGACAAACATAACACGATGGTCAGAAATTAAGGCTGTATAAATACCATGAGCAACAGTATGATTCATGCATTGGCGCTCTCTCTCTCTCTCTCTCTCTCTCAGGTCTGTTAGACTCTCACTCCTCACCCCGTCTTACTCTCTCTGATTGAGAAATTGCTGTTTCTTAATCTGATGAAAGACTTGTAATAATTATTTATGTATGTTATTCAGTCCTTTTGTTCATGATTATTGTTAACTCGTTAGATATGCTCACATTCCCCTTCACGAGGGGCTGAGTTCTAATGTGAATAAACCATCTTCAGTCTTCAATCTTTCTCATTCTGTGTCTCGGCCACAACAAATAAACAACAACACTTTAACTGCTACTGATCAAGCAGACTAAGGCAACGCGCGGCGTTACACACACACACACACACACACACACACACACACACACACCTCTTCTTCGGTTTCTCAAAAATGATGTTGAAACGCTAGAGTGCACATACAATTTCAAAGAAAAGGCAGTTTCTTTTTATCGCCTATAATTTTTTCACAGATTTTGCACTTGAAAATAGCTGGTCTGTCGTAGACAAAAATGGTCTGTGTTCCAGTGGCCGTGGTGTGCGTGTTCTG
>NC_134897.1:9101258-9118758 GCF_041734735.1 Babylonia areolata | reverse complement strand
TCTATGTATACACATAGACCTCCACGTTCCAGTGGATCCAGAGGACTTGTCAACTCTATGTATACACATAGACTTCCACATTCCAGTGGATCCAGAGGACTTGTCAACTCTATGAATACACATAGACCTCCACATTCCAGTGGATCCAGAGGACTTGTCAACTCTATGTATACACATAGACCTCCACATTCCAGTGGATCCAGAGGACTTGTCAACTCTATGTATACACATAGACCTCCACATTCCAGTGGATCCAGAGGACTTGTCAACTCTATGTATACACATAGACCTCCACATTCCAGTGGATCCAGAGGACTTGTCAACTCTATGAATACACATAGACCTCCACATTCCAGTGGATCCAGAGGACTTGTCAACTCTATGTATACACATAGACCTCCACATTCCAGTGGATCCAGAGGACTTGTCAACTCTATGAATACACATAGACCTCCACATTCCAGTGGATCCAGAGGACTTGTCAACTCTATGAATACACATAGACCTCCACATTCCAGTGGATCCAGAGGACTTGTCAACTCTATGAATACACATAGACCTCCACATTCCAGTGGATCCAGAGGACTTGTCAACTGTATGAATACACATAGACCTCCACATTCCAGTGGATCCAGAGGACTTGTCAACTCTATGAATACACATAGACCTCCACATTCCAGTGGATCCAGAGGACTTGTCAACTCTATGAATACACATAGACCTCCACATTCCAGTGGATCCAGAGGACTTGTCAACTCTATGAATACACATAGACCTCCACATTCCAGTGGATCCAGACGACTAATTCTGTAACAGATTTGAGCACAGAGACAACGGTGTTCATCTGAACTGGGACACACACACACACACACACACACACACACACACACACACACACAGACACACAGACACACACAGACACACAGACACACACACACACACACACACACACACACACACACACACACACACACACGCGCAAACACACAACCTCTTCTTCGGTCTCTCAAAAATGCAGGAGTGCACGTACAATTTCAGAGAAAAGGCAAATTTTATTCATCGCTTATGTTCTGTTGAACAGATGAACAGATTCTGCACTTGAGAATAGCTGGTCTGTGTAGACACCAATGGTCTGTGTTTCCGCGGCCGTGGTAACGTGAGTGTTCTGTGGAGTCCTCATAGTACTTGTGTTATCTGGAACAAACAGTGCTCAGCCTTCACGTCACCACAGAGAGTACTACTGTGTACAAGTTGAAATGATCGGGAACTGTGGGAGTGATACGTAATGAAATTAACTGATGATATAGTTGTGTTGCCTGATAATTTATTCTGCTTTCCACACTTTGGACTGGGTATCATGTAGCTGGTGACATAAAAACATAGCGGATTTGTTCGACTTACGTAAAGGAGGCTTAATTACCGTGTGTGAGAAATCTTTATATATATATATATATATATATATATATATATATATATATATATATATATATATATATATATATATATATCTAATTGTAATGTGTTGACGTGAAAAAGTTACCCCCTTGTCAAAATACCTGTGCAGGCAATGACAATAAAACATTTCAAGTTCCCCCTCTCTCTCTCTCTCTCTCTCTCTCTGTGTGTGTGTGTGTGTGTGTGTGTGTGTGTACACATATATGCATATACTTACTCGCAAGTGTATTTCCCATTCCAGTGCCAGGAACAATACTTTGAGCAGCAGACTTCATCAAATTCGCAGTATGCACCAGAAGGCTCGAGATTCTTGCAGTCATGGTTTCTTTGGTCAGAGAGTTGTGTACACAGGGACAAACAGAACACAAAGATCAGAATTAAGGCTGTATAAATACCATGAGCAACATTATGATTTTATGCACATGTGCTCTCTCTCTCTCTCTCTCATACACACACACACACACACACACACACACACACACACACACACACACACATATAATATATATGTATATATATTTGGTTTGTGTGTGTGTGTGTGCGTATGTGTGTTGGACACAGCTACAGGAATACTTCTACTATAACTGATACAGCAAGCAAAGACAAGACGTGGCGTGACAAAACACAACATCCAATAACATACACACAAAAACAACACCTCAACAACATGAAGCAACACAACACAGCGTAATACAAGACAGGACAAAACAAGAAATTGGTCTTACCTCCGATAGAGCACGAACTGAAAGAACGAGGATAAAAACCGTTGAAATTATACCAGTTTGGTACAAGTCCCTTCCTCAGTGATGTAGAGAATTCCTTTCCCACATGACACATCACCATTACATACAGTACATCACCGTTACATACAGTTGATTAAAATACGGCCTAGTTATTTTCCAATACATGTTTACTATCATGATAAACGTTATCTCCTTATCTGTCTCAAACTGTATCTCTGTCTCTCTACGCCCTGTATGGTTTTCATCAATATTATTACTATTGATGCATGTTGTTATTTGTATTTTGAACCCCCATGTCATTAGGGCTGTAAAGCTGTTGACATTAAAGTGTTCAGTGTTCTCTCTCTCTCATATACTTACTCGCTATATATATATGTGTGTGTGTGTGTGTGTGTGTGTGTGTGTGTGTGTGTGTGTGTGTGTGTGTGTGTGTGTATGCATATACTTACTCGCAAACAGAATTGTTTCCATTCTGATCCGGGTAGCAATCATGTGAGCAGCATTCTTCATCAGACGTGCAGGGTTCAGAAATTTGTTTGCAGTGAATTCTGGTCAGAGAGGTAGTTGTGCACGCAGGGACAAACACAGCATCATGATCAGAACTCTAGGCTGTATAGATACCATGACTAACATGATTTTATGCATGTGTACTCTCTCTCTCTCTCTCTCTCTCTCTCTCTCTCTCTCTCTCTCTGTCTCAATCTCTATCTCTCTCTCTCTGTCTCTGTCTCTCCCTGTCCCCCATTCAGGTGTGTGCTGTGTGTGTTTGTTTCTTTAATTTTGTTCCTTTTTTTCCCTATGTATTTTACTAACAACATGCTTGTGCCTGTGTGTGTGTTTGTGTGCATGAAGATATATATATTCTTAAACTTAACTATTTTTTTCCCCTATCTTATGCATTTCTATTAACACATTGCTTTGCTTTAATTTCTATTTAGTATTGTGTAGTGTAGACCCCATTCAGGGCGGGGACTGGATGTAAAAAAACAACAACAAAAAAACAACACCACCAGTGCTTATTTGTTATCCTCCAATTAAAGAATTTTGTCTTGTCTTCTCTTTTCTTGTCTTTCAGTATATGTATCATCAAAACACACACACACACACACACACACACACACACACACACACACACACACACACACACACACTAAAACAAAAACAATGCCAACAAAAAACAAACTCAACGACATGAAGCGACACGGCACAGCGTAATAAGACAAAACAAGAAATTGGTCTCCTTACCGCTGATAGAGCTTCCCAGATGGAGCACGAACTGAAAGAACGAAGATAAAAACCATTGATATTATACAAGTCCCTTAGTCAGTGATACAGAGACTTTCTTTCCTACAGGACACACCACTATTACATACAGTTGATAGAAAGACGGACTAGTTACCTTTCCAATATATGTTTACTATCATGATAAACGTTATCTCCTTGTCTGTCTCAAACTATGTCTCTGTCTCTCTACGCCCTTCGTCTTTCACACACACACACACACACACACACACACACACACACACACACACACACCTAACCCCACCTTAACCAACTCACCAATGTACCCATTTCCAACATACGCACATATGTGGACTAAACTGAAAACTAATATCACAATTTTCCATCAGTCAGACGCATTAGTTGAGCACTTTCAGATATTTACAAGGCTATGTTGAACACAAAGATATATATATATATATATATATATATATATGTATGCATGTATATGTGCACACACGCACACACACACACACACACATTATATATATATATATATATATATGTGTGTGTGTTTGTGTGTGTATGTATGTATGGATGTATGTATGTATCATGCTTGATAGTCAGTCGTGTTTGACTATGACCATCAGAACAGCAGAGGAGGTAACTGCAGTCTTGCCCAAGTTACATCCCCACTCTCTAGGCCAAGAGGGTTTTAGGACAGTCGGCGTTGGAATGGTTCTCAAAGACCAGCTAGCCCCCAATGATGCAGCACTAAGAGTCAGTGCAATTTTTCCTCCTAGTTTGTGTCATAATCCTTCACAAAAGACTATGCTGTAAATGATTTCCCATTGGAATGGTGAAACCATCGGTGATACAGCTCTCTCTGCTGTTGGCCTAAATGTAAAGTGTCGTCAATCTGTGACATAAGCTGTGTCGGGCCTGGCTTATTTCTTTAAAAGAGGTGGGTTTTTTCTCGATTTGAAGAAGGTTTTTGATCTCGTTGTTCTCAAAATACTGATAAAAAGATGAAATGAGTATACTCACAACCAGTCAGCTCTCTCATTTTTCTGTTCATCTCTGCAAAACAGAACACACGGTGTTTACTTAAACGGCACGTGTTCTCCTGAAGGACATGTAGATTGTGGTGAATTGCAGGGCTCCATTATTGCAACGATATTCTTTTGCATTTATATAAACAACTTCCGATAAACGTATTACCAAGCAAAGTTATCTGCGATCTGTTCGCTGATGACAGTTCTTTTCGTCGTAGCGACTCCGACATCGATCTTATACAATCGTCGCTACAACAGGGAATAAATTACATCTCAGACTTGTCTTTTCACAAAACAGATGGAAAGTAACCACATGATAAAGAGTATGGCACTGACAACACGAAAAGCCCCCCACCAAACTGAGCTTCTCAGTTTAAAGCAAGCAATTAGTTCGCAATCTGTTCTTACTCATACAGTTAGATATTTTGGAGCACATTGTCTTTCTCATATCAGCTATACATTTTAAGTCTGCAGCAGTCTGTAGTCTCACAACCAGCTTAAAAGAATTAAGTCATTGCACAGACGAGCAGCTAAAGCTCATTCCACCGGACCACTCCCAATCACCCAATGAAAATAACAAAACTTTAACGTTACCACAGTACAAACAATTCGACTACAATAAGTTAGTCCTCATGTTCAAGGTATGCAGCAACATGCTAACGTACTACTATAATTATGCTCTGTTACATATAGAAATATGTCACACACACACACACACACACACACACACACACACGTGCACGTGTATGTTTGTTCCTTTTGTTTGTTTGTTTGTTTGTTTTTACAATTATGGTAATGCCTATCATTATCATTAGTCACGTTATTACCATCGTTATCATCATACCATCATTATTATTGTTGTTGTCACAGGGACAGATTGGAAAACTAGACAATGCCTAAAATCTTTGTCCTTTAGGTAATTGTTTTTTTGGTACTTGAATCTCATGAATCTCTTACACAATGACAATAAATAAATAAATAAAACAACTTACCGGCTGGAGCAGCCCCTGCAGAAGCCAGGAGCAGGCAAAGAACGAAAAAGGGCCAGACCTCATGATGCTGCTGATAGCGATTTGAATCTTCACGTCGAGATGAACACTGTCAGACTGTGAAGTTCGTTTCGCGGCGAATGACGATGGCACCAACTCCGTCAGCCTGATGGAGTCTAACGACGTACTGGCTGACGACCTGAAGGTGAAGGTGATCGGGGCTGTGGGCTGGCTCCGTGGAAGGTGGTGTGGTTGGAGGCGTGCGGTCCTGTATGATGGCACACAGCCACTGTATTTATATAAAACTGAACATGACGTCACAACTGTCACGTGATTGACGAGGCCCACGTGGCACATATTGCAATCGACATGATGTCATAACTGTCACGTGATTGAAGAATTGCTTTATTGTATTGTAGTTTGTATGCTAAGGGAAGGATACCAAGTGCAATATAGTCTTCGGGTGTCAGTGTAGAAGATTTTCGGAGTACAACTTCAAGAGCTCGCTTATGGATTCTAATGGCTTTAAAGTACTGGTGCTGCTAAGGTCAAATAAGGTAGATGCATAATCTATTAAAGACTGAATGTGTGCGTGATAAAACGGTTTTCGTGCATTAAGATCAAGAAAATGTTTAACTCCAGATTGCTGGAACACTTTTTGGGTATCTCGTTTGCATAAACATTCGATGTGAGGTTATTATGTATGGTAACTCCAAGAACTTTGTGACTACTTACTTCATCTATCTTCTTATCACCTGTATAAATGGACGGTTTCTTCTTCAATGTCTGTGTTTGACTTACTTTGCTTTTCTTTGTTACTCCATGTGGTTTCCTATTAATGCCCCAGGTGTCCAGTACACAATGCCCTTTCCCAGGCAGGCCGTGGGAGATTTTTCATTCTATTTCCCTGAGAGTTTGTTCAATATGTCACCCAAAACACTTGTCAAAATACTGCCAAAAATGAATTACAGTATGTGTATACCAGTGTATGGTAACATTTCGGTTTTGTTTTAATTGGAGTTTTGTCTAATATCCTGTTTGTATAACTACATTTTATATTTCTGAGAACTACAGATTTTATATTACTGACCCAAAGCCCACAGTCTCCAAGTGTCGCATCACCGCAGTTTACAGCAATGTTTCGTTTTGTTAAAAAGCATAATCAACAATGCTTCAGGTGTCCATGTACCCCACTTCCTGAGCAAAAGGATTAGTCACTGCACTTGCTGTATGATTTGGTCAGTTTTTCCGTTCATAATCACCTGTCTCACATAATGTCAATAACAGCATGGATTCTGTTATAACTGTTTAAAAACAAAAACAAAACAAAAACAAACAAACAAAAAAACAAAAAAAACACACACACAAAAATACAACAGATAACGCTGGGACTGTGACAGACGAACCTAGGCGTGTCCGCACAAGGAAGGACTGGGAATGAGCGGCTTGGGAGTAATGTCACTGGAACGGTGCACATAATGGTGTAGCAACAAACAAAAAAAAGCCCTGCCCTGAGCTTGTGAAAGTGCGTTCAACAAAAATAATAGATAGTTTAGAGTTAATGACAAATGTGACTCCAGTCATTCTTCTCGAGTACTTGAAAGAATCGTGTACTGCCAAACTCCACCGCCTTTCTTTTCTTGCAAACCTCTTTCTTGTACTTCGCACACAAGTAGCAGAATCACTTGATACGTTCTTGCAGGTTTGTTGAGGTTCTGTTTACTGGGAACTCCATTGTGGCCATTGGTTTCCTCGGAGAGTTCCTCTCCACCTGATGAGTCTTTTAAAGATCAGTCTCATCACTTCATTTTGAATTCTTTCTTGCTTCTGGAAGCTGCTTTGAGATAGTGTTGTGGGCCCTAGTCCATATTCTTCTTCTTCTTCGTTCGTGGGCTGCAACTCCCACGATCTTTCGTATGTATACGATTGGGCTTTTACGAGTATGGCCATTTTTACCCCGCCATGTAGGCAGCCATACTCCGATTCTTGGGGTGTGCATGATGGGTATGTTCTTGTTTTCATAACCCACCGAACACTGGCATGGATTACAGGATCTTTAACGGGCGTATTTTAGCTTCTGCTTGCGTATACACACGAAGGGGTTTTAGGCACAGGCAGGTCTGGACATATGTCGACATATGTATCATTTTCCTTCACAAAATATATCAGAAATGTTGGATATCTGGAAGTGTACCACAGATATGGAAAAGATCGATAGTGGTGCCAGTTCTAAAAGCAGGAAAACCTAAACGTAAGAAAAATAGCTATAGGCCAATTGCTTTGACCTCGCATGTCAGTAAACCAATGGAAAAAATAGTCCTGCTGAGAACAATAAGTTACTGTGAAAAATAAAATATCATTCCAGTGATCCAGGCAGGTTTTAGAAAAGGAAGATCAACAGTCGAACACCTAGTAAAAATTACAACTCAAATAAAACGTCAGTTCGCCCGTAGAAAAAGTGTCTTGACAACATTTTTTTTTTTATGTTAAAAAAGCCTACGATCAGGTTTGGCACAAACGTCTGCTATACAAACTGAAATCAGTCGGAATATCTTGTAATCTCTATGAGTATATAAAAAGCTTTTCATCTAATAGAACTGTCCAAGCGAGGGTGGGAACACATTATTCTTTGCCACATAAACTTGACATGGGAATTCCACAGGGCTCAGTTATAGCCCCTATACTTTTTAATATTCTTATTTAGGATCCCCCAAAGGTATTGTCAAATCATGTAGTTATAGTACAGTATGCTGATGACATTTGTATGTGGATGGGTGTTACTCTAAAAAAAAAAAAAAGTCAACCCCACAAAGAGCACAGAATTACATACGGCGTTTGTATCAATCTGATCTTGACAACCTTGGTAACTGTATGTTTGAAAATGGTCTAGCCTTGTCAACAGAAAAAACATGTATGATGTTGTTTAATTCAGGTGGTAACCCATCTAGCATGTCAATTTTTAAATTACTTCGTGGCGTCATTGATTATAAACAGGTGGTGAAGTTTTTAGGTGTTTATCTTACTTCAAAACTGACATGGAACATTCACTTTGATTACATCTTAACCAAGGCAAGGAAAAGTATCAATCTAATGAAAATTCTAAGCCGCTTAACTTGGGGAATGGATGCAGAACCATTGATCCATCTTTCCATGGCTTTTATAAGATCTAAGTTAACGTATGCACAAGAAATACTTTTTAGTGCACCTAAATATTTATTACAAAAGCTTCAAAGTGTAAACTGTAAGGCTATCAAAATTGCCCTCGGAGTGCCCTTTCATGCATCCAACCAGGAAACATACAAAACAGCCGGAATTCTTCCTTCAAATGAGCATCGTGAGTTAGCAACAGCAAAATTCGCTGTAAGATACACTTCTATGGCAGAAAATTTCATTGCTGATGAACTGACAGTAAAATCTGACATTGATTTTCCAAAAAGAGCTAAAGCTATTTCATCACAAGAAACAGTTGCAACTTACGTTTCAAATCTGTTAAAAACAATCTGGTGTTAACATGAACGAGTTAGCTATAAAACCATCTTATATTCCTATTCCTTTTTGGGAAATGTTGAAAGCATATTTTGATATCAACTATTCTGAAACAAAAAAGGAAGAAAACATCAATATCACGACGAGTACTGCCAGAATACACATAGCAGAAAAATACCAGAATCATCTCCATATATTTACAGATGGATCCGTTCTTGATGACAAAAACACTGGCGCGGCTTTTTCTATTCCCGCCTTTAAAGTTGAAAAATCTTACTTTATTGGAAAGAATCTTTCCATTTTTACGGCTGAACTTGTTGCTATTATACAAGCTTTGAGCTACTTGGTGAGCCATCAAATAGTTTTCTTGAAAATAGCATTCTTTGTTGATTCCAAATCAGTACTTTATACTCTGGAATTATTTAGCCTTGAAACAAAACCTGACTTAGTTATTGAGGCAAATCATTTGGTACATTGTTTGAGGATTAAAGGTACTGATGTCAGTTTCTTTTGGGTGCCTTCTCATTTGGGCATTTATGGCAATGAAACTGCTGATAAAGCAGCTAAAAGAGGAGCACAAGATTCAGAAAAATCGACAAAAATACTTGTGCGACTTTCTGTGAAAGAAGCATACACTATGTTAGAAAAAACAGCATGATGTCGATTTCATAAACGATGGAAGGCAGAGTCTTCAAAACAGAAAGGGACATTATTCCCCGAACATATTATTAGCATATTAATAACATATTATTAAAGAAAAAATACAGAATTCATCAGCTTGCTATACAAGATTAATAACCTATACTTTCTTCCGTATAAAACCCGACGTACTGAAGACAAAATATAGTAAAAATGTTATATGCATTTGTGATAAGCAGTTCGGCTTGCATCATAGTTTGTTTCAATGTTAGCAGTTACGTATCTTCTTGCCCAAGTATTTCACAGATAGTGACTATTCTGCAGATCATTTGGGGAAAGTTATTTCTAACGAGGTTCTTTTAGAAGAACTTTCAAAGGTATTAGTTCATAGCCCTATTTCTACATTCCTTTAATGTACTTCATAATCATGTTAATGGTTTTAGTTATTATCATCATTATTGAATTGTTACTGTTAAAGCTAATTTCATGTTAGTTACGTATTTCTTAGTAGTTTTCTACCTTTTCTGTATTATCCTGACTTCTCTTTCCCCTCTCCCCACCCCACTTTTTTATATATTTTTTTAATCGTCTAATATCACTAATAGTGAAAAGACGCTAAACTAAAGAACGAACATATGTCGACCTGGGAGATCGGAAAAATCTCCACCCTTTAGCCACGTAAGGCGCCGTTACCGAGATTCGAACTCGTTACCCTCAGATTGAAAGTCCAGCGCTTTAACCACTCGGGTTTCACGCCCGTCATTCCATATTCAACTACGCTGAGATCTAGTGATTGGTAGAGCTGGAACAGGTTGCGTTGTTCAATGCCTTTTGCTCCCATTGCCTTTAAGACTGAAAGCCCTTTTTTGTATTTCAGAACAGTGCTTTCAACACGTTTTTATTCGCATTTTCATTTTGCCAAATCATCTTTAGTCCTCCTTTGCAAAGACGAGGTTTAAAGGTTTTCACTACCAACACGTGTTTTGTCCAGTTTCTTTAAATAACGTTTTGACTGTCACTCCTAATCGGGATTTTCAGGTATTCATGTGAAGATTTCCTGAACTCTCCCATCTTAAGCAACAGAAGATGCAGGGATATGGAAAAAAAAGGTGTTTATCATCTGAATTAATCTTTCATTTGTTTCAGACCAAAGAGGTGGATGCGACCATACTTTCACATGATTAATTAAACGTCATCTGGTTAAGCGTTTTGCACAAATCCACGTGATCCGACCATTTTCACGAAATCATGTACAGGACAGCTGTTGCCTTGAACAGAACGGACAGAAAGAAAGAAAGAAAGAAAGGAGTGAATCCCTCAGTGTGATTGCCCGCATGATTTCTGAAGGCAGTCATACAAAGGAGGCATCAGCTAACACATTGCTGTAATACAGCTGACAGTCATTGTTTGACGGACTTTGACTGTCCTTGTTTTGAACTTGTCTTTTCGATTCTTCTCTCTTAACTGAACTTTTAACATTTCATGGGGTTTTCAGCGGTCAGTTTGCCTATGAGAAATCTCTCTCTCTCCCTTGCAGTTTAAAGTTTTTCAATGCCAACATAATATGTTCTTTATGCAGTTTCTATTAACTCTATTCATACCAAGGTTTGAATGCCCCTCTTAATCAGGATTTTCAGCTACAAGTCCGACGATGTCCTGAACCTTGCCATCAAAACCAAACGAAAATGCACGGCTATGGAAAAAGAAGGTGTTCATCATCTGAATTAATCCTTTATTCGTTTAAGACCAAAGAGGTGAAGAAGAGCGAATCCCTCAGTGTGATTGCCCGCATGATTTCTGAAGGCAGTCATACAAAGGAGGCATCAGCTAACACACTGCTGTAATACGGCACGCACGCGCGCGCACACACACACACACACACACACACACACACACACACACACACACACACACACCACGCGCGCGCGCTCCGTGAAATGATGGTTTAGCAGTTTATTTTGCAGATAATTTGGGGGGTCAGCTTTATGTTTACCTAAGTCTTTGTTCCCCAGAATTTTCCTTCAGCCAGCTACAAGTTCATACAGGACTATATTCCCCCAGGTCTGTGTTCCCCTAAATTTACGTTTTCTGGGTCTTTGGTCCCCTAGGTCTTTGTTCTCCCAGTCTATATTCCCCCATGTCTTCTTCTTCTGCATTCACTCGTATGCACACGAGTGGGCTTTTACGTGTATGACCGTTTTTACCCCGCCATGTAGGCAGCCATACTCCGTTTTCGGGGTGGTGCATGCTGGTTATGTTCTTGTTTCCATAACCTACCGAACGCTGACATGGATTACAGGATCTTTAACGTGCGTATTTGATCTTCTGCTTGCATATACACACGAAGGGGGTTCAGGCACTAGCAGGTCTGCACATTTGTTGACCTGGGAGATCGTAAAAATCTCCACCCTTTACCCACCAGGCGCCGTCACCGTGATTCGAACCCGGGACCCTCAGATTGACAGTCCAACGCTTTAACCACTCGGCTATTGCGCCCGTCATTCCCCCAGGTCGATATTCCGCCCAAAACGTTTTTGGTAGGTCCATGTTCCCCCAGGTCTATATCACTCCAGGTCTATGTTCCCCCAGGTCTGTATCCCCCCAAGTCTATGTTCCCCTAAACATATGTTTGTTTAATCATACATACACTTTTGGGTGCTTGTCAGCAATGGTCAGCAGTAGTCAATGGTCAGCAGTCAGTAGTGGTCAGCAGTGCTCAGTGGTGGTCAGTGGTCCATAGTGGTCGGCGGTGGTCACCAGTCAGTGGTGGTCTGTGGCGGTCAGTAGTGGTCAGTCATGCTCACTTGTAGTCAGTAGTATGTTGTGGTCAGTGGTCGTCAACAGTGGTCAGTGATCTGTAGTGATCAGTGGGGTCAGTGGTCAGAAGCGGTCAGCAGTGGTCAGGCGTGGTCAGAGGTCAATAGTCATAAGTGGTCAGTATATAGTGGTCAGTGGTTGGTTCTGGTCGGTCAGTGGTCAGCGGTTGTAAGTGATCAGTAGTGTTAGTAGTCAGTGGTAGTCAGTGGTGGTCAGCTGTGGGTAGTGGTCATTGTTGCTCAGCAGTAGTCTGTGGTCATCAGTGGTCAATGGATGTCATCGGTGATCAGTGGTCAGTAATGGTTAGTGGTCAGTATATGGTGGCCAGCAGTGGCCAGTAGTGGTCAGTGGTTAGCGGTGATCAGCAGTAGTCAGCGGTCAGTGGTGGGCAGCAGTGGATAGCGGTCAGCAGTGGTCAGTAGTAATTGGTGAACTGTAGTGGTCAGTAGTGGTGAGTGGTGGTCACTGGGTAGTGGTTGTCAGTGATCAGCAGTGGTCAGCTATGATCAACGGTCAGTGATGGTCGGCGGTCAGCAGTGGTCAGTTTGCAGTTAATAAAATATAAAAACAGGACGTCTTGATAATGCAGAAATGTGACAAAACAAAGCAATCTGAAGAATTTGACGTAGTGGTCAGCAGTGGCAAGTAATGGTCAGTAATGGCCAACAGTATAGTGAAATCCTGCTAAAAACGTTGCAATACTGCATACAATGTGACGCAAGCTGAACCCTGATAGTGGTCAGTAGTGGTCATGCAGCGGTCAAACATCTTCAAAGACATAATATACAACATAATGCAGTCTGAGCACTCTTGAACTGTGGTCAACCATGGTCAGCTGTTGGGGAATATAGACCTGGGGGAACTTAGACCTAGGGGGATATAGACCTGGGGGAACTTAGACCTGGGGAAATATAGACATGCTCCCCTGCACTGCATGTCAACTAGGTCACTGTTAACCTCTCTGATGTTGTCTGAAAGTGAGCATGATGTGAGCGGGCGTGGCATGGCACGTGAAGGACATACGTGTGTCTGTGGGTGGGTGGGGTGATGGTGTGTGTGTGTTTGTCTGTGTGTGCGAACATAGACGCTAAGGTCAACAACAAGATCGCCAAAGCCAGTGCCGCCTTTGGGAGACTCCTTGAGAACGTCTGGGAGCGGAAAGGACTCAGCTCTACCACTAAGCTGAAGGTCTACTGCGCAGTGATCTTTACCACCCTCCTTTACGCCAGCGAGACTTGGACTGTCTATAGCAGTCACACCAAATTGCTCAACCTGAGCTGTCTGTGCAGACTCCTCCACATCATGTGGCAGGACAAAGTCCCCGACACGGAAGTCCTGGGACGAGCTGGCCTCTGCAGCGTCTAAACCCTTCTGCAGAATGTCCAAGCCAAGTGGGCTGGACATGTGGTCAGAATGTCAGACAGCTGTCTGTCTAATCAGCTGCTGTGCCAGGGCAAGCGCTCAGTTGGAGGACAGAAGAAACGCTACCAAGACTGCATCAAAGCGTCCCTCAAAGTCTTGGGCGTCGACATCAACTCGTGGGAAACACCTGCTCTGGACCGTCCAGCTTGGCAGCATTATCACCACAGAAGCCCGTGCAGCTGAAGCCAGGCACATCACCGAAGCGCACCGAAAGCGTGCTCTGCGCAAGGCCCGAGCAGCATCCACTGCCACAACAGCACTCACTCACTTGTGTCCCACATGTGGGCGAGACTTCAGGGCCTGGACTGGCCTCACGAGTCACCTCTGGACCCACAGCCACTGATCTTCCATCTGACTCTTGAAGCCATGGTCATCTTCGAATCTGAAGGACGAACATCATCACATCACTTTTTGACGAACATCATCACATCACTTTTTTGCATTAATTGGGAAGTGGCTTGAAAGTTGGAAGGAATTATATAAATTCCCATTATCATCATCATCATCATCATCATCCCATCATCATTATCATCATTAATGTAAATGTGATACAGACTGGTTGGGTGAGCGAAGTGTACACATGGGGGGTATATTCCAACCAGGAGGAGTACGAAATGACCTAGGCTACTTCGTACCCGGGATAAGAACCAGCCAGGGATAAGTTTCGGCCTGTTACAACGGGACACCTTTGGAAGGTTTGGAACAAGATCCTCAGGATTTTTTTTTTCCGAAAATAAGATAGATAAGATAATTCAACAGAGACATTTCTGCAAGCGCTACGTATCCTCAATGCCCAGTTAGTCTGGAAGGTGTAAGCCGTATGTATGGTTTGAATATGATGTTTCACGTTCGCCATTTAATTTGTTTTATTTATTTATTTGCTTGTTTGTTTGTTTATGTATTTATTTGCTTGCTATTTTTTTAGGCTGGAGTTTGAATACATTTCCGGCATTAGACTGATTGAAAGACTGTTACATGGGGCAGTATGGTGTACAAACATTCCTGACTTTCTGCGTCATTAACATTTTTTTGCTCTTGCTCTTCTTCAGAGTTCTTGTTCTCCTTTCCCTCCCCTCCTCCTCCCCCTCCCCCTCTCTTCTTCCTTCCTCTCCTTATTGTGGTTATGATCATCATTCATTGTTGCTGTTGTTGTTGCTGATGGTGTTATCAGTATTCAGATCATCGTCATCATCGTTAGGATGCATCAGGTGTCACTACACTTTTGTAAGTAGTATCCATGCATTCTGGAAATTCTCTGTTAGTAATTGTGCGGCTCTTTTTCTCTTTTCTTTTTTTTCTGTTTTCGTCTTCACGTAAAAATATAGCGTGAGTGAGTGAGTGTGAGTGTGTCTGTGTTTGTTTGCTTGTGTGTTTTCGGGGCGTGGGGCGTGGTATTAAAGAGGAAAGAGAGACAGATAGAGAGAGAAGATAATCGAGAGAAAGATATTGAGAGAGAATGGGATGCAATGGAAGAGGGAGGGGGAGAGACAGGGAGACGAGACAGTGATGAGAGAAATGATGCGAGAGAGAATGGAAGGCAATAGAAGATGAAGAGAGAGAGTGAAAGAGAACAAACTGAGTAATTACAGGGAGAGAGGCAGCAAACTGCTTCATGGACAGCTGTGAGCAGATCAGCAACATCACTGTGTCAGAGGACAGAAAACAACAAGTCCATGATGAAATGAAGAATCATCAGGATGACCAAGACCAACCTGAATATATGGACAGGCCTTTCAAACTGAAGGAGTTTGAAGAAACCGTAAAGTCTTTGCAGGACAAAAAATCTCCAGGTCCTGACAAAGTCACCAGCGAAATGCTAAAACACCTTGGCACCAAAGCAAAGACCAAACTCCTTGCTCTCTTCAACAACAGTTGGAAGGCGGGGCATGTTCCACAGAGCTGGCGAGAAGCTGACATGGTGCCCATCCACAAGAATGGCAAAGACAGAGCCAGGGCTGATAGTTATTGCCCCATCAGCCTCGCCATCTGAGTGGGCATGCTCCTAGAGCGTATGATCAACTCGCGCCTAGTTTGGCACCTGGAGAAGAACAACATCATCACTCAAGAGCAGGCAGGCTTCCGCCAACATCATTCCACTGAGGACCAAGTGACCTACATAGCCCAGAAGATCGAGGATGGCTTCCAGGACAAACAGTGTACACTGACGGTGTGGATAGACATGGAAAAGGCATACGAGGAAGCTCCCAGAAGAGTGGTGTTACTGGCTGTATGTACCAGTGGATCTCGCAGTACCTGAACAATAGGAAGGCCCGAGTCCATGTCAATGGGGCATAGTGTCGGAAGAAGACACTGAGAGGAGTTCCTCAAGGAGGTGTCCTCAGCCCTACAGTATTCGTCGTCTTTATGAAAGACATCGTCAAAGATGTGCCACGCAAAGTCCAGGGAGCCATCTATGCAGACGATCTTGTCCTATGGTGCTTGGAAGAACACCTCACAACTGACAACTACAGACTACAGCAGGCGCTGAATGTTCTCGAAAGCTGGACAAAACAATGGCTGGTGACAGTTAATGCCAAAAAGACCACTTACACTGTTTTCAGCCTCTCAGCCAAAGAACAGAAGGCCAACCTGCGCATCAATGGATAAACTCTGCTAGCTGAGAACAACCCCACGTACCTGGGAGTCACTTTTGACAAACGCCTGACGTGGAAGAAGCAAGCAGAGAAAGCAGAATCGAGAGCAAAAGTACGACTTGCCCTCATGAAGAAGCTGGCAGGAACAACATGGGGCGCAGACAACACGACCCTCAGGAGGCTGTACACTGGTACAGTCAGGCCAGTGCTGGAGTATGGCATGACTGCATGGGGCACTACGGCCAAGTCCAACTTTGAACGGATCAGCAAGGTTCAGAATCAAGCTACCCGTATCGTCACAGGGGCCATGCGGTCTACGCCAATTCAGGAGCTTGAAACCATCACAGAGCTCCAGCCCCTTGAGGACCGCAGACACGCCAAACTCCTGACCCAGGCTGCCAAGTTCACGAGGTTGCAAGGCCACCCCATGAAGAACAGACTGTCCCAGCCAACAAAAGGACGGCTGAAGAGAGGGAGCTTCGTACACCAGAGCAGGATCCTAGAACGACAACATCAAGATATCCTTGACCATGCCCCCAAAGTGATATCCCGGTGTCTTGCCGTCCCTGCCTGGAGCAAAGGAACCCTTCCTCTCATCCAGTGCAGCATCCCTGGTGTTGGCCCCAAAGTTTCCCAAACACCCAGTTCCCCAAAGAGTTCTGGACTCATGTCTACACTGACGGCTCTGCGGCAGATGCCATTCGGAACGGAGGGCAGGAGTCTATGTTCAGTATCTAGGAGGCAGAGAAGAAAAGAGCTGCCTCGCTGCCGGCCTGTACTCCACCAATTACAGAGCCGAAGCAGAAGCCTTGAAAACAGCAGCAGCCCACACCGAGTCAGCCCCTACACCAGCCACAACGTTGTCTTCCTGACCGACGCCCTGTCCATCTTGCAGGCCCTTTGGTCCAACAGAGATCCAGAACTCAACGATCTGTCCCCGTCTATCGCCTCCCTCTGCACAAGTCACACAGTCACCCTGCAGTGGATTCCCTCCCACTGCAACGTGCTTTGCAACGAGATTGCTGACTCCCTGGAAAAGGAAGGCACTACGAAAGAGCAGACGGACAGGTCTACCAGCT
>NC_134897.1:9093758-9096258 GCF_041734735.1 Babylonia areolata | reverse complement strand
TCAATTTTAAAAAAGCACATTGACCGCTTATTTCATTACTTTTTATATATGGGTAAAAAAAAAGAAGGGAAAATGTCTACGGTGCTGAATTTTTAAGTTCCTCTCAGTTTGTTCCTTTCTGGCCTTGATTCACTTTGCAGTTTGAGTAGGGTTGTGGTTATGCTCCCTTCTCTCCCTGTGCGCGCGCGCGTGTGTGTTCGTGCACGTGCTTTTGCTGTGTTTGTGTATGCGCGCACGCGCGCGTGCGTGTGTGTGCATGTGTGCATTTCAGTCAGTTTCCCTCTCAATCTTCACTTTTCTCTCCTCTCTCATTCCCTCTCTTTCTCTCTTTGTCTTCATGGCTCTGTCTGTCTGCCTGTCTGCATGTCTGTCTGTGTGTGTCTGTCACTGTCTCTGTCTCTCCCTCAAAAAAGCAAAAAAGGTGTACCAGCTGAACAAAATAAAGCATTTCTTAAATGTTCATTCTAGAAAAAAAAAAGTTCTTTCATGCATACATTGAGTCTCACATTAATTATGCATCCACTATATGGGATTCTGCAAGTGAAAACATTCTCAGGCCACTGTTTAGTCTTCACAGACGTGCAATAAAATTAGTTCTCCTGAAATCCTCCACATTGACACCAGACGACTTTACTGTGTTGGATATTCTCCCATTGAAATGGAAATTGAAATACAACAAAGCAGCTTTTATGTTGTGCCCCACTCTCAATTGTCAGTAAATTTCATACAAACGAAGATCGCCACGTCCATAAGATTATGTTACCCCGTCCGAGAATTGAGATGTTTAAATTTAGTTTGTCATACTCTGGCGGTTTATTGTGGAATAATATATCAGCAATTCTCAGTGTCCAAACTAGTCTTAATGTTTGGATTTTTTTTTTTTTTTTTAATGTTCCATTCAGAACTCATGAAAGAATTTGCAAATACTATGTCTTAACCTTTACACTCTCACACTCTGTGTGTCTGCCTGTCCGTTTCTATGTCTGTCTGTGTGGTTCTCGCTCTCTCTCTCTGTCTCGGTCTCTCTCTTCTTTCTTCTTCTCTTTCTGATCGAAGAATTATCTGTGGATGTACTTATGTTGTTGTTGTTTTTCTCTTCTTTTTTCTGTTCTTTTTCTTTTCTTTTTCTCTTCTTCTTCATATTTTTGGACATAATTTGAAATTTATTCATTTAATGTTATGTTTTTGTATCTATTTTCCCTTTTCATGAAGGCAAGATGAAAACAAGCCATTTGTGCTTATTCTTTTTTTCCCCTCAATAAGAAAGGTTCGTTCGTTCGTTCTCTCTCTCTCTCTCTCTCTCTCTCTCTCTCTCTCTCTCTCTCTCTCTCTCTCTCTGTCTCAGACGCTAGTAACTTGGAGACAGTGGAAACTCAATACTGATGATCGGTTCAAATAATTAAGAAAAGAAAGACAAAGGGGGAAAAGGGAGGAGGGATAGAAAGATGAAGTGAGAGAGTAGTTGGGTTTCCTTAAATATAATTCCTGCACTTCGTGATAAAGTCATAATAACAGAGGTGGAGGGGAAAGAAGGAAGGGGGTGGGGAGCCTGGGGTCGGGGGGAGAGTGAGGGAGAACAAAGACAGATAAAACCCAGAGCCACGCATCCTTGGCTCCAGAGCAAAAAGACGGATGACAGGTGCGAGCAGCCCCCCCCCCCCCAACCCCCCACCCCCGCTTCCCATCCCCTCTCCCCGCCCCCACTCCCCACCCCCGAACCCCTCCCCCACGACAGCAACAAGGCAGAGAGCCAATCAGATTCCTAGCCCACGCCGTCCCCTGCAGGCAAAGGGGAGTCATTACGCATTGAAGACGGAATTATCTACTATGGTGGAGAGGTGCCGCCACCTGTGGCAGCCGCCGCCATTACAGGAGATGATCAACTTCCGTTTCAGTGTGTGTGAGAGGATTCATTTTGTTTATCTCCTCTCGCCTTTGATGTCGTTGGCGTTCTGAGCCCCTGGGCTATTAGACAATCAGCTTAGCTCAACTTCTGGAGACGTTTTCCCTTGCAACACCTGTGGGAAGTGCTGCGCATCCAGAATCGGCCTCTTCTCCCATATGAGGACACACACCGACAGATAAGCCTGCCTGCCTACTCATCCGTCGGACCGACGAGAGACTCCATCATCGTTAGTTCTACAATAATATTTTTTTTTTAAACCCACCTTATTTGTCCATCAAGACGCTAGGAATATTTATATCACATTAATCACCATATGAAAATAGAAAACACGACACAGACTTTTTGAGAAATGCCATAGTGAGAAAGACCTTGGAATAATGGTCGATAATAAACTATCTGATACACATATAGATAATGTTATAAATAAAGCCAATCAAATGATTGGTGTAATTAAGAGAACCTTGAATTACCTGGATAAAGACATATTTCTCAAACTGTATAAAGCATTAGTTAGATCACATGTAGAATAAGATAATACTGTGTGGCACCCATGCCTTAAGAGACAATCTACAGCAATAGAAAGGGTCCAAAGAA
>NC_134897.1:9083758-9086258 GCF_041734735.1 Babylonia areolata | reverse complement strand
ATGACTGTCAGCAGCATGTTTTATTTTTTCGGGTGAACCCAGAAATCATTCAAAACTATCAGAGAGCAGCATTTAAAAGACTGATAGGTTTCAACGAATTCTCAAACCCTTAAAATTCCAAGGAAACAACAGAATAAAAGAATATTTGGATGACCCCCTAGATCATTCAAAACTTTCACACATCTCACAAAACTACAACTTGATGGAAAAACTGTTCACATGACCCCCCCAACCCACCCACCCCCACTCCCCTCCCCCCACCCCCATCGTCCCCCGACCCAAATCATTCAAATCTCTAAGAAAGCAGCAGAGTGAAACAGTATTCAGACTCAAACCATCCCCAAAATTTGTTAGCAGTATGAAAATTATGTTCAGACGAACCTTCAAATCATTCCAAACTTTTTATCTAATAAATTAATAAATAGATCAAGTATTTAGTAGAGTGATCTAACCATTCAAAACTTATTGATCCTCAAACATCCGCAGAATTTGTCAGCAGTAAAAAAAAAAATTAATAATAATAATATATGTATATATATATATATATATATATATATATATATATTTTTTTTTTTTTTTTTTTTTTTTTTTAAGATATTAAGTTATTCAGTTGAACATTAAAACCATTTAAAACGTGTTAGGAGTATGAAACAGTGTTCAGATTAAATTTCAAATGTAATTCAGCTCTTGTATTTGTGTATGTCTGAGCAAACACCGAACTTTCCGCTGTGAGGGATTAATAAAGTGATATTGCATTGCATTGTACTGCATTGTATTGTATCATACTGCATTGTATTGCATTGTGTTGTAAAACACTATTCAGACGAACCCTCAAACCATCCCGGCAAAACCTGTTGGCAAACAACATTCAGACGGCGAACCCTCGAACCATGCTAACTTCGCCCCTTTCCATCCACACCCCCACCCCCACCCCCCCAACACACACACACACACACACACACTCCACCACCACCACCCCCACCACCCGACCACAGACCAGAGACCGAACAGGACCATAGATCCATCTGCAACTGATTGGAGGGGTCCAGCAGGTGGCGCGCAGGTGAGGTTGACACGGCCGTTCAGCCAATCACCGCCCCTCACGCGCCGCTGCTTCCGGTGTGGGCGACCCTGGCGGCGCGAGGGGCCCTGGCAAGGGAGATGATCAGGAGCACGTGTTTCGGTTTGTTTTGCCGCCAAGTCTGGCTGGTGTTAGCGTTCTTGCTTGCCTGTTATGTGCGGGGATGTGCTCTCGGCTCCCACACGGGACAGGCGCGCGTAGCGTGCACGTGCACGTGCGTGGCTCTGGTGGCTCCTCCGGGTTGCGTTCTGCAGGGGTTTTCAGTCACACAGTTCAACGCTCGGTCTGAGGAACACGTGCGTATGTGTGCGCGCCCGCTTGAGAGCACGCCGAATACATATGTGTGCGCGCGTGCGCATGATCAAACACTCTGGGTCTAATGCTTTCGTTCTCCGTCATAAACAAAAACGCAACAAACAAACAAAAACGGAAGCACACGCGCGCGCGCGCGCGCGCACACACACACACACACACACACACACACACACACACACACACACACACACACACACACACACACACTATCTTTTCAGCGTGTACATTCTTATTAGTGTTTTGTGCTCTTTTTCGGTCGGTTAAATTTCTCCAAGAACAGACAATAATAACCTCTCGCATAGTTGGACATGAAGCATCTCTCTCTCTCTTTCTTTCTCTCTCTCTCTCTCTCTCTCTCTCTCTCTCTCTCTATATATATATATATATATATATATTATATATATATATATCTTTCACACACACACACACACACACACACACACACACACACACACACACACACACACACACACACACACCGACACACACACACAGGAGCGCACGTCTTGAAGCAAAGCATCTTCACTATCTCGCGTCCCACAGGTTCAGAGGCATCTATGCAAATGTTATTCATTTGATATTTCGTACGTCAAGTTGTCTGACGTTAAAGAACAACAGTTCCGCTATTTGTATTATAATATGTGTAACACATATCGAATGTCCTTGTGTATAGTCTGGTAAAGGTTCTTGTTGAGCCATAGTCATTATGATCATACATTGTTCACTGGTGTGACCATGTGTTATTTTGGCTCAGAACATCACCAGCAAAACTGCAGATTGACTGACAAGAATGTTTTTTGCATATTTCTGTATCAGTGCACTTCGCCATAGCTTGTTCTTGTTGCCATCCCATCCCTTATCTAATTTAATGCAGAGTACAGCAACAAATACAACTGCGCTGAGATAATAAAGTTGTTCTGATTCTGAACACAGTTTGCTGTATGATCTCACCTGATTATTCATTAAGGGTTCAACACGATCTCAGAATACAAACGCGAGCCCAGATCAAAAACAAACGAACACGTGATCACCTCAGAGCTATCGACAGGCGGGTAGCTTCCACATTTTCCATAGTTCTAATTCAGAGATCCTCTGTAGAGTTGC
>NC_134897.1:9073758-9076258 GCF_041734735.1 Babylonia areolata | reverse complement strand
TTAACGTCTTTTCACTGTAAGTGATATTAGACGAGGGAAGGAAAAAAATCGAGTGGGAGGAGGGGGAGGGGTGAGGGCGGGAATTACTGTGTACGCATACGAGTAAGTGAAAGTGTGTGTGTGTGAAAATTATTGATTTAAGTTTTGTTTTTAAAAAAATCAACAACAAAAATCGTAACAATATAATATATTTCTAATGAAAAACTAATAACTATAACAGCGAACCAACTGGACTATTTAACAAGGAGTTGAAAAAGTCATACATTAGCAATGGACTGCTGTACCAGTGGGCTTTTAAGTGCATAACCGTTTTTTACCGTGGCAGCCGTGCTTCCCCGGCGTCAGTTTTCATGTGTAACATTTCGGAGGAGGATGACAATGAAGGTGATCATGACTGACGTTGGGTGTTGTTTTTTTTTGACTCACTTGTGTAAACAAAGTGAGTCTATGTTTTAACCCGGTGTTCGGTTGTCTGTGTGTCCGTGTGTCTGTGTGTCCGTGGTAAACTTTTAACATTGACATTTTCTCTGGACATACTTTGTCAGTTGACACCAAATTAGGCATAAAAATAGGAAAAATTCACTTCTTTCCAGTCATCTTGTTTAAAACAATATTGCACCTCTGGGATGGGCACAAAAAAAAGAAAAAAAGAAAAAAGAAGCCTTATTATATGCAAACTGCATTTACTGTTATATTTATATTTTTTGTATTCTCTAAACTTGGCACTTTGACCTCTTATTCTGACACAACAACAAGAGGAGTCATTATTATCATTTTTTGTTCAAACAGGAACTTCTTTTGCTAAGCATGGAATTTTTATTTATTTTGCAAACGTTTTGGTGCAGATAGTAAAAAAGGGAAATTACTCTGTAATTAATGCTAGGGGACTTAATTTATCACAAGTGAGTCTTGAAGGCCTTGCCTCTCTTGTTTTTTGTTGGTTTGCTTTTTTTTTGCTTTTTTTTTTTTTCATCGTGTATGCAAAAGCAGCGTTCATGTCACATCCTCTCTCTCCGACATGCATCAGTCTCCTGTTCTTCCTCCTTATCCACTTCTTCTTTTTCTTCTTTCTTTTTCCACAACCAACATCAACTTGCTGATGACACTGTCGTGAATGACGCTTGCTGGGTATTTTCGTGTCTCCATAACCCACCGAACACTAACACGAATTTCAGGATCTTTAACGTGCGTATTTGATTTTTGGGCGTGCGTATACACACGAAGGGTTTCAGACACAAGAAGGTCTGCACATATGTTGACCTGGGAGATCGGGAAAAAAAAAAAATCTCCACCCTTTTTTACCCAGCAGGCGCCGTTATCGAGATTCGAACCCGGGCCCCTCAGTTTTAAAGTCCAGCGCTTGAACCACTCGGCTATTGCGCGAATCGAAACGACACCTAAACCGAACACAGGAAGGAGGAAGGTGACATCATGTATAAGACGCTTATTTGCCAGTACAGTGCTCGTGAGAGTCTGGGTTCTTCTTCTTCTTCTTCTGCGTTCACTCGTATGCACACGAGTGGGCTTTTACGTGTATGACCGTTCTTTACCCCGCCATGTAGGCAGCCATACTCCGTTTTCGGGGGTGTGCATGCTGGGTATGTTCTTGTTTCCATAACCCACCGAACGCTGACATGGATTACCGGATCTTTAACGCGCGTATTTGATCTTCTGCTTGCATATACACACGAAGGGGGTTCAGGCACTAAGCAGGTCTGCACATATGTTGACCTGGGAGATCGTAAAAATCTCCACCCTTTACCCACCAGGCGCCGTCACCGTGATTCGAACCCGGGACCCTCAGATTGACAGTCCAACGCTTTAACCACTCGGCTGTTGCGCCCGTCAGAGTCTGGGTTCGAATCCCCTTTCTCGCCGTTTCCCCCACGTTTGACTGGAGAATCAAACCGAGTGTCTCGCCATTCGGATGAGACGATAAACCGGAGGCCCCGTGTGCAGCACGCACTTGACGCGCTGTGTGTGTGTGTGTGTGTGTGTGTGTGTGTGTGTGTGTGTGTGTGTGTGTGTGTGTCTCAGTCTCTTTCTCTCCCTCTCTCTCTCCATCCATCTCCATCTCCATCTATCTTTCTCTCTATCTATATATTTCTGCCTGCCTCTGTGCGTGTGTGTCTGTGTCTGTCTGTCTCTCTCTCTGTCTCTCTCCGTTTTTTCTTCGTCCATAAAAGAACAAAACCTTTGTTCCTTTCGTTCGTTCTCATGGTGGTTTCTTGTTGTTGTTGTTGTTTTTTCTTTTCTTTTTTCCTTTTTTTTAGTGGGGTGACAAATTATTACATTGTGATTTATGTGCTCTAAAATTTCCAGCCTGTATGACCAGTCGGACCACATCAAACCAGAAGAGACAGACAAAGACAAGGAAAAGAGAGAGAGAGAGATGGGGGGTGTTGACGCGCTGAGAAAAAAAGAACCCACGGCAACAGAAGTGTTGTCTTGAGGCAAAATTCTGTGAAAGAAATCTGCTCTGGGCTCTTTGACAGGTACA
>NC_134897.1:9068758-9071258 GCF_041734735.1 Babylonia areolata | reverse complement strand
CACACCCTGGCATGAAGATACTAAGTAGCCTTCACGCTCTGTAAAAACGGCTGTAGGCAGGCAGGCAGGCGCACACACACACACACACACACACACACACACACACACACACACACACACACACACACACACACAAACACACACACACAAACACACACACACTCCTTGGCGTGAAGATACTGCCTTCACGCTCTGTAAAAACGGCTGTAGGGGCTTGATAAGATTTCACGTCAGCTTCCAGCGTTATCTCACAAGTTACACAGCGCAGCCGGGCAGTTTGGTTCTGGCTGGATAACAACTGAGGTGGGAGAGCAGGTGTGTAGCGATACTGCCCTGTACAGAAAGTTAACAATCCGTGAGATGGACTGGACAGTTTGTTCTGTGTTTATTAGTCTTTGTTGTTCTTGGTCATCATTCATTTATTTTCTCTGCTTTCGTTTCTGTCTCTGCTCAGACTTGTTTCCGTCCCTTAGACCTTCTTCTTCTTCTGCGTTCCCCGTGATCATGGTCTCAGACTTGCAGTCCTGTGCTGGAGATGAAGGTGGTGGTCTTGATGAGATCTTCTTTGGTGCCCCAGAGCTTTTCTGCCAGTGTGGCTCCACAGGGCCACTGCTGCGCCCGTGCATCTTGATACAGGGGGCAGGACTGCAGGATGTGCTCCGGGGTTTGTGGGCCTGTCTTACACGGGCGGGCAGTCAGGAGTGTGTGACAGCTTTATTCGGTACATGTGGTCTCGCAGGCGGCAGTGTGTAGTCGGAATATGATTGTCGTCCCTGAGACCGAATGAGGATACAGTTATTGAGAAGTGATGCACCGATACTACTTACACACTACACACGCTTTATTGTAAAAAAAAAATAAAAATAAAATAAAAATCTTCGTCGTCTTCATCGTCTTCACCAAAAGAAGGGAAGAATTCTATTTCTGATCAAAAAAAGTTACAAGAAGAAGCATTTTACTGACATAAAAAATAAAGGGAGGACCGAAAAGCAGCAAAAAGTAGAAAGCAAAAAAAAAACAACCAAAAAACAAACAGAAGCATTGCAGAATTTGAGAGTTCTTATCCGACTTCTTCATTTTTAAAATTCATGTATGAGATTCCCTTTCAAGCTCATATTATGATACCATTTTTTACTGTCGTTTTATGACCTCTGCACCGTGTGTTTAACAGCTGTCTGTCAAAAAAAATTACTAATTAAGAGCCATGCAGACTTTGATGCTGCATAGTTGGCAGAGATGGAAACCAAAATAGATAAAGAGATAGCCGGCATTGAATTTGCAGTGTATGTGTCAAACTCTCTTTTTCCGTCTGTCTGTCTGTCTGACTCTCTGTCTCTGTCTCTCTCTCTCTCTCTCTCTCTCTCTCTCTCTCTCTCTCTCTCTCACACAAACACAAACACGCACACGAACACACACACTCATATAAGCGAGCGCGCACGTCACACACGACGTATTCACACACACACACACACACACACACACACACACAGAGAGAGAGAGAGAGAGAGAGAGAGAGAGAGAGAGAGAGAGAGATGGGGTAAAACGACTTCATAATCCTACGTATTTGTACAACTTTCCATCGACACAAACATGTCTCTCAGTCGAGGAAGATACCCCCCTCCGCCACCCCCTTTGTTATCTTTGTAGTTTCCAGACAAATCAGCCTTTCCCCCCCATGTCTGGGACACAGCTTGGCATTGAAGAGAAGAAAGTAAGTTTAGGGAGATGAAGTTTACAGCAGGAAAAAAAAAGAGGAACAACAAAGAATAGAACGGAGAATATGAAGAAGCGGCAAAGTGGGTAAAGCCAACAGAAGTAAGAAAAATAAACATTGATGATGACCCGACATTGGCTTGAGCCTGAACCCCCTTCGTGTGTATACACTGAAGATCAAATACGCACGTTAAAGATCCTGTAGTCCATGTCAGCGTTTCGGTGGGTTATGGAGACAAGAACATACCCAGCACGCACACCCCTCGGAAAACGGAGTATGGTTGCTTACATGGTGGGTTGAATAAACAAAATGGTCATACGCGTTAAAATGTTACATGTCTGTCTGAGAGTGCATGTGTGCGTGCCTGAAATCTGATTGAATGCCACAGGAAACGAATGATGAGCGCCCAGTGGCAGCCGTCAGTCGGCTCTACCCAGGTAGGCAGCCTGTTGTGCAAATGGCCCCGTGTTTGTAAAGCGCCTAGAGCTTGGTCTCCGACCGAGGATAGGCACTATCAAATATCATGAGAATGAATGAATCAATAAACAGATAAAGCAAGGTATGAACAGAGCAGTACCAGGGTAAAAATGAAGTCCAAATCAAAGGGCTTTGTTGCGTATTTCAAACAGTGATTAAAAGAGACACCCAAGAATGACAAAGGAAAGAAGAGGAAGAAAAAGAACGTGACATCGACGGCAAAATATCAACAGTTAGGAAAACAAGCCTCTGATATCCTTGTAATCGATTTTGATGAAGAAATGTTTTCCGCAGAACAACACCACCAAT
>NC_134897.1:9061258-9063758 GCF_041734735.1 Babylonia areolata | reverse complement strand
GCAGACACGTGATATTATTAATTAACGGTGGCAATGTCATCACCAGCTGCTGCCGAGGTTGGCAACGAATGTTTTGTCATGTGCCGTTTAGTTATACTGCTTGCTCGACGCACAACACCTTCTGTCTGTCTGTCTGTCTGTCTGTCTCTCTGTGTGTCTGTCTGTCAATATGTCTGTGTGTCTGTCTCAGTGTGTGGTTTGTCTGTTTCTGTCTCAGCTTCCCTTTGTACCCTCCTTCATAAGGGACAATCGTGTGGTGTATAAATACGTCACCAGAAACCGAATCTGTATCTCTCTCTCTCCACCCCCTCCCCCCGTCTCTCTCTCTCTCTCTCTCTCTCTCTCTCTCTCTCTCTCTCTACCCCCCCCCCAACTCCCCATCTCTCTCACTCTCGCTGTTTTTTTTTAATTATTTCCATTTTCTTCATTTTCTTATGTAACGTGTTTGCCTCTTCTTCTTCTTTTTGTGTGTGTGTGTGTGTGCTTGCAGTTGTGCTTACTTCACCATCCTTGTGAAATAAAGTTTTCGCTTCCTTCTCAGTAAAATTGTGTACGTCTCTGTGTGTGCGTGTTGTGTGTTGTGTGTGTGTGTGTGTGTGTGTGTGTGTGTGTGTGTGTGTGTGTTATGAAACTAACTTTTCTGTTTGATAATGGACTTTTTGATTAAAACACACACGGCGGTTTCAAGTCTTATTATCAGTTGGGTTCAGGACGGCCCCGCCTGTGAGAGTGAAGTAGAATACAGCCAGTTTCCTCGTATGTTGTCAGTATCCGTCCATTGTGGCTGAAAGCAAATGAACAGCCTGCAGAGGTCTCTGTGACTTCCTGGTGAAGCCGTTTGAACACAATGGTATAGTATAGCTTGCTGCCTCCTAGTACGGCAGGCTGCCTTTAGAGTTTGTCCGGCCGGCGGCAGTCACAGTCAGGGTTTTCTTGCCAGGGAAACTTCCTGATTTGTGGAGGAGGGGGTTTGGATGTGTAGGACTGATGGGGGGCGGCCGGGTGGTGGTGGTGGTGGTGGGGGTGGAGGGAAGGCGGTGTCAGTGTGTGTGCGTGTGTGTGTGTGTGGGGGGGGGGGGTTAGGATGTGTGTGTGTGTGTGTGTGTACACGTGTGTGTGTGTGTGTGGTGAGGGAGAAATTGGGGATTAGTACTCAGTATACTCATTGTACCAAAATGAGGATAAAATAATAATAAAAATGAATATCCGCCCCCCGAACTAAAACTGTTTATTTCAGTAGAACAGGAGACGGGCGCAATAGCCGAGTGGTTAAAGCGTTGGACTGTCAATCTCAGGGTCCCGGGTTTGAATCACGGTGACGGCGCCTGGTGGGTGAAGGGTGGAGATTTTTACGATCTCCCAGGTCAACATATGTGCAGACCTGCTAGTGCCTGAACCCCCTTCGTGTGTATCTGCAAGCAGAAGATCAAATACGCACGTTAAATATCCTGTAATCCATGTCAGCGTTCGGTGGGTTATGGAAACAAGAACATACCCAGCATGCACACCCCCGAAAACGGAGTATGGCTGCCTACATGGCGGGGTAAAAACGGTCATACACGTAAAAGCCCACTCGTGTGCATACGAGTGAACGTGGGAGTTGCAGCCCACGAACGCAGAAGAAGAAGTGGAACAGGAAAAGAGAGGCGGCCACTGTTCTTGGATGAATAAATATCTCTTCCAGCCACCCTCCCCCCTACACACACGCACACACACACACACACACACACACGGCACACACACACACACACGAGTTCCCACAGTAGGTCAGTATATCTGTTGGTAATAATGGACACTATAAAAGCTCATTAAGTTGCACTGTGACTTGAACGTAATTCAATGACTTGGAATCCAACAGAGGTGTATGAACTATGGCCCTGGCGTTTTGCTGTCATTCTTGTGGTTGGTGAAAGTGTTGAATCATGTGTAAGTTCCCCGTTAACGACATGATGGTCTTGGGTTTCTCAGCACTTACTTTCGTTGAGAACATGTTGGTCTTTAGTTTCCCACTACAGTTTTCCGTTAAAGACATATTGGTCTTTGGTTTCCCACTACTATTTTTCGTAAAGGACATGGTGGTCTTTAAGTTTCTTAACACGGTTTTTCGTTAAGGACATGATGGTTTTACAAGTTTCTTAACACTTTTTTCGTTAAGGTCATGATGGTCTTTAGTTTCTTAACACTGTTTTTCGTTAAGGAAATGTTGGTCTTTAGTTTCTTAACACTGTTTTTCGTCAAGTCAAGGACATGATGGTCTTTAGTTTCTTAACAGTTTTTCGTTAAGGACATGATGGTCTTTAGTTTCTTAACACTGTTTTTCGTTAAGGAAATGTTGGTCTTTAGTTTCTTAACACTGTTTTTCGTTAAGGAAATGTTGGTCTTTAGTTTCTTAACACTGTTTTTCGTTAAGGAAATGTTGGTCTTTAGTTCTTAACACTGTTTTTCGTTAAGGATATGTTAGTCTTTAGTTTCTTAACACTGTTTTTCGTAAAGGTCATGA
>NC_134897.1:8986258-9056258 GCF_041734735.1 Babylonia areolata | reverse complement strand
TGTGTAGGCGGTGTCTATATCTGCATCAGTTTGTGTGAGTGTCAGTGTGATGCGTGTGTGTGTGTGTGTGTGTGTGTGAGGTGCGCGCGCGCGTGAGAGACTGACTGTGAGAGAAACCGCCGGTGTGCATGCGTGTGCAATCGAGAACATGAACACAATATATAAAAAAAAAATTATTAAAAAAAAGTCGCAATTCATGACTTCCTTCTTCAAGCTTTCACTTTTGATATTTGTTCCCTTGCAACAAAGGTTCCTTTCTTTCATGCAGATGGTCCGAAACACTCAATTAGTAAGGCGCAAATGACGTATATAATTAGATCATCATAGTAATATTCATTGCGGCAAGAGTACAAGTTTGAAATTGTGACCGAGTTTGGCAACGTCAGTGCAGCGTTTTGACATCACAGTACGTGGTGAAGGACTGACTGAGTCCACTGTGTGTGTGTGTGTATCTGGGGTTCAGTTTATGAGGTCAGATAATATGTTTATTGTATGAACCGGTAAGTCGTCCGGATTGGTGTTAATTAATGTTTGGTTGTTTGGCTGACTGACCGACTGACTAACTGACTGCATGGCTGACTGGGCTGACTGACTGATTAATTACTATTGGTTGATTATAAATGAATAATGAATGATTGACAGGCTGACAGAAACTAAGTGACGTGGGGTGTGAACGACGACCATGTTCCCCATGGGCCAAGCGGACAGGGTCTCCTCAGCTTCGTCAGATGGCATAGCGCTTCGACCCGGCAACATCCGTGTCAGATCCAGAAAGGGCAGTGTCAAGGTGAGTATTGATGAGTTAATTAGTAATTAATTTTGTCATCAGTTTGACGTGACATCTGACTGCAGCGTGTCCCTCGTGCGGGCTTTCGTCCCTCACTCTCCAGACTCTCTTTTCAGTCTACCGTGTCCGAGTCATCTTCATCAGTTTTACATCGCTTTTCGTTTCCCTGAGTTCAGCAGTGTGGTCAGAGAAACTACTACATGTCAGTGATGATTATAAAGTTGTTGCTTTCGTGCTTCAAGAGATGGAAAACACACACGCTGCACACACTGACGCACTGGCACACACACACACACACACACACACACACGCACGCACGCACACACCGCGGTGCACACACACACACACACACACACACACACACACACACACACACACACACACACACACACACACACACACACACACACACACAGAGAGCTAAGGAGCAGAGCATTCACTGACTGAGGATCGAGACAGAACGAGAGTGTGTGTCCGTGGAGGCTCTGCTATGTATAAAACCAGAACCACAGAATACCGATGAAGGATTAAAAAAAAAAATTTTTAAGAGAAAAAAGGAAAAAGGATGGGTAGTTTTACACACACACACACACACACACACACACACACATATATATATATATATATATATATATATATGTATGTATACTCACGTGTATTTATTCTATTTTGTTTTTCATTATTTTTTTTTCTTTTCCACATCAATAAATAAATAATCATTAATTTTACAGCACACATCTTGATAGCAGACAAAGCGATGCTCGTGACAATGTGCATTGCCTCCCTTGTAAAGTTCTCGCCAAAAGGAGAGAAGACAAGAGCCGTGAAGTGAGGTCATTACTATTATTGTGGGGTGTGCGAAGCGTGCACACTCTGAAAAGAAACAAGCAAACTGGTGCGAAAAACTCTTTGACGGAAGCGCTATTTTCAAGCCAGCCATGTTGATTCGAGTGTCTATTCCAGGGCACAGAAAAGTGAAAGAAGATGACGACGTTTACACTGTAAGTTGACCCAACTTTTGCTGAACTATTTAGGCAAGCTCATAGGTGAGCACCGCCTCCCAGACGATATGAAACCCCAAATTGTGATGAAACGAAACCATATTGGACTCGAACAACGAACCTTCCACAACACTAAGAAGACCCCAACACTAAACCATTTGACGTGAAGGGCACAAGTCAATTACTAAGTTAGTCATTATATCTTCGTCTTCTTCTTCCGTAAAGTCTCCTCAATCAACAGGCTGATTATTATGGGACTGTGAAACGGGGATCTGCTAAAAAAACAACAACAAAAAAAACAAACAAAAAAAACAACAACAACAAAAACAGTTCTGCTTCCAATTTCTTCAGCACGAGATTACTCTTTCATACCACAAAGTGACCCCCCCCCCCCCCCACCTTACCTACTCACTAGCCTACATACACACAAAAAAGGTAAAAGCTAAGTGCAGAGCTGCCAGCAGGCTACTACCATCGCTTTTCATCCATTACTATGGACTAGCTGACCCCAGGTTGCAGTAGGCAACTCAGGCCTGCAACATCCTTCCACTCATCCATTTGCACAATGAGACAGAAGTATGAAGAACTAGAAGTCTACTGAAGAAGCCAGTTGACCCATGACACAAATGTGTTAGGGGTCTTGGCATCAACAGTATCCTGGGGGAGGGAGTTCAGTCCACAGTTGTTCTTGGGAGGAATGACATCAGCCGGTAGTTGGTATCTGCAGCTATTTCAGTATTTGTGTGAACTGCTGATCGTGACTTCATCGCTGTCTCTTCTTGGGAGGTTGGAGCTGTTGTTTCAACCTCGGGCAGTTGACTAAGTTGTTCTTGATTTTATAGAACATGGAGAGCCTTGCTTTTTTCCTTCTGTCCTCAAGGGACATCCATCCTAGAATGTCCAGCATGATGGTAACGCTGGTAGTACGTTGGTAGTGGTTCAGCACAAAGCGGGCTGCCCTACTCTGGAAGTTTTCTATCTTCACCTTGTGCTGTTTCTCATAGGGGTCCCAGACGGATGCCGAATATTCCAGCAGAGACCTAACAAATGTTTTATAGGCTTTAGTCTTTATGCTAGTGGAGCTGATTTAATCAGACTCCGACTCTATCGAAACTAAAGTGAAAACTTCGTTCAAAAAGTCGTGGAAGAGACTGTCGAAGTGCTTCCACTGGTTCCAGGGTTGAGTTTGTTTCAAGCTTTCAGAAGGCATCTGGCTGGCAATATCCACATTTCCACAAAGAGTACAGGGGAGGAAATGTGGATATGCTTTTATGGGCGAACATTTGTGTGGGCCGTAAAGAAGGGGTGTGGAAACTAATTTGTTTTGTGTTGTGCGTCGGAGAAAATTCCTCAAGAAAGGTTAACAGTGAAAAGAAAAAGAACTGACATTCATTTTCAGTGGCGTGATCTAGTATTGCAATATAATTTGTATCAGTGTATACACATGTAAACTTGCATGTAAACTTGCTGTGCAATGAAAAAGCAAACTGGCTGCAGACAATGAGACATGGACTTGATATGATGATAGTCTCTGTAATCGGCAGGGATATAAAACAGGATGAAAGATTGGGGGGGGGCGGGGGGGGGGGGGAATGTAGTGAAAGGTACATTACACTAACTGTTCTTAATTTTATACTAAATATTTTCACAACTATTAATTTTCAAGGCACACAATCGATGACATGCTATGGTGCTTTCAGAGATACCACCTGTTATGATTTCGCTGTATTTTGTCACGCTCAGTCACAGTTTGTTCTGATGTTAAGCCAATGTCCAAATCGTTCCTGACATTACCCAGACACTCTAGACTTATCGATCACGAGGCCAGGACAGACACAACTAACCGTGGTCTCACATGATGATGCTCAGCTAATGGCGTGCATGTTTTCATTGAAACAGTATGGGGTGGACCAGTCAGCTTAATCGTTTACCCGAACTAGACAGAACTGGCTGAATCAAGTTGCATCTCAGTCAAATAGCGTCTGTGCCTGTTTGCTGATTGGCTTGGAGTCTGAGTGTTCCTACCAAATTCAGAATGTTCCTGATTGTTGAGGACTACAAACACTGGACATGGGTTGGCATCTCTGAGTTTTTTGCTGTCCTTCAGCTTGCATCCTACAGATTGTCAGGGGCTGAAAACTTTGTTACAATGACTGGTTCAAACATATCATTTGGATGGCAGCGTTGGATATTATATTTATATTTCTATAATTTTATGAATTGAGGATTAAGTAGTAATTAATACAAAGGTATGATATAATTCAAACCATGGATACTTGCACATCTCATCAGCTAACACACAGGTAAATATATATAGGTTTATATCTTAGTACCCTGTATTTACCTGTATGCTAGCTGACAGGTAGCACAAGCAAGAAAGGTTTATTATGTGCCTTTGTCAAAAAGATAAACAGTACTCCCAAAAAGCTTTGAATGTATAGAAGTGTTACATACATGAGTGCAAAGGTTTCATAATCCTCTCTGAGTCTGACACACTCTGTGAAGCTGTCCGATTTTGCAGTTTAAAACTGTTTTCCTTGGTCACATTCAAGAACTTCTGTCAGTCTGAACTTGATTGAAACATGAACTGCCACCGCTGAGAATTATTTGTTGTATAAAGTGTTGACGGTGACAAACCAGTGGAATGGTGTGCAGGTGTTCACGGTGGACGTCTGGGTGTCTGGTCGACATCACATGGTGGAAAGGCGCTACTCTGAATTTGAAGATCTGCACAAACAGGTACTGTCACATGGGCAGTGTTCATTATTTTCTGTTTGTCATTGGCTGCCTATAGATGATAGATGTATTATGTACCCAAGACTTGGATCAAGTCGCAGTTTAAATTAATGTATGGTAACACTACATGGTTCCTGTATTGTTGTAAAGAGTTTTAAACTTACTGGCATTGTTCAGAGTCAGTATTATAAACAACTACTGGTAATTGGTCCAGTGTGGAGAGGAGAAAATTATCATGGCGCCTGAAGGAATAAAGATGAATTCATGAGATTTCTCATGATTCACAGGTCAACACATAGACCGACCTGCTTGGCCTGATCCTCCTTCATGTGTAAGCACATGCAGAATCAAACACACAATCCAACATTCACTTATGTACAACTGCAAGTATAATTTTTACATGCATGACCGTTCTTACCCCACCATGTACTATGTAGGCAGCTGTACTCGGCTGTTACACCTGTTTGCTCATGTAATCACTTATTGTTTCAGCATGAATGGCAGCTCAGTCAGTTCATCAGATAAGACTTAGAGTTCTATGTGTTTTGATGTTGACTTTCAGATAAAGAAAATGATGAAGACGCCGGATTTCCCTCCCAAGAAGGTGCTGAAGTGGAACAACAAAGTGCTGGAGCAACGGCGACATGGCTTGGAAAACTATCTGCAGGTACTGTTATAATACTCACATTTTGCATGGCACTGTAATCTGGTCGGCACAGTTTAGAAGACTCTCTGCACACACTTTTATATAAACTAGGTGTGACAGTCATATAGTCACAGTTTGGAAGACTATCTGCATTTAGTTTTATATAAACTAGGTGTGACACAGTCATATAGTCAGTTTGGAAGACTATCTGCATTTAGTTTTATATAAATTAGGTGTGGCACGGTCATATAGTCAGTTTGGAAGACTGACTATCTGCATTTAGTTTTATATAAACAAGGTGTGAGGGTCATATAGTCACAGTTTGGAAGACTATCTGCACACACTTTTATATGAACTAGGTGTGACAGTCATATAGTCACAGTTTGGAAGACTATCTGCATTTAGTTTTAAATAAACTAGGTGTGACGGTCATATAGTCACAGTTTGGAAGACACTCTGCACACACTTTTTTTTTTTTTTTTTAACTTTTTTAAAATTTTCCAAAAACATGTATACAATACAGAGAATAGTATGAAACAAACAATATACAACGAACAGTAGAATCTTCCATTACAGAGAGAGAGATAAGACAAAATAAAACAAAACAGACTATAGCAAGGCAAAACAAATCTAACAACATCATCAACAACAATAACAACAACAACAACAAAAAGAAGATTTGTCCAATCATTCAATCAATCAATGTTTACACCTTAATGATTGTAGTAATCATGGTGATTTAAGATGACATTAATAGTAAATAGCCTGGACCAGTTGTACCATAGCAACAGCATCAATTGTGTCAACTATTACAGTAATGGTATCTAGGGTAAGGCGGAAGCAAGTGGTGGCATTATAATGTCATAATAATAAGGAGCATGAGTATACCACTTCTGCATTATTGGAAAAGAAAGCTTGTAGTTGATCACATTGTAAAGACAACAGCAACCATAAAAGTTCAAAAAATAAACAAATGATACATATAAGAAATATATAAAGACATGTTAGTACAAAGTAAGGACTGTTATACAGAATGGTAACTATGGAACATGCGAAATTATGATTAAGTAACAGTTTCCATAATTGGAAGGTAACTGTTCCACTTTGTACGGAAAGCATGAGGGTTCATTAATATATAAGATGCATGTTCTTCGATTTTGTATCTGTATCTGAGCTGTGTTTTAAATGCATTGAGTTGTGGTGGTTGTTTATTGAATTTGCATTTGTACAGAAAGTTTTTGGCAAGTAAAATAATGAAATCTAAAATTTCATCTGTAGCAAATGCGTGTGAGTTTCCAAATAAAACTAATTCTTCATATAATTGGGCATTGTATACATTATTGCATTTGTTATTAATATCAGTTTGGAAAGCAGTCCAAAATCTCTGCACAATCTCACATCTCCAAAAAAGGTGTTCAGTGGTTTCTGGATGTGATCCACAGAAGCTACATTTATCATTATGAGAGATATTCATCTGTTTCAGTGATTTGTTTGTTGCAATAATCCTATGAACTATTCTTATTTGAAACCATTTTAAGTTAACGTCACATATTTTGTGTATTTTGTGAAATGTCTGTTTCCAATTAATGTTCAGTTGCAACAAATCGTTCCATTTCTTACAGCATTTAGGGGTCGTATTGTTTTTAACTAGAGTATCGTAACAGACTTTTGTTCCTTTTTTCACTGAATATATCATTTGTAATGATTTTCTCATCTGCAAAGCAGTGTTATTATCAATTTTAATGTTTAGGTTTTTTATATAATTTGTAACTGACCTTATGCAACCATTTAAAGTAAGGAAATTTGTTATATTTCCATGCTTTTGACTAAAATCTTCATAGGAAAGGAAACTTCTGTCCCCATGCACTAAATGAGAAATATCCCAGACCCCCTTTCCCATCCAATTTCTGTATGATAAAATCTTACTTCCAATTTTAATATTTTGGTTCAGAAAGATTGGTTCTGCTAAAACTTCTTTGCTACTTAATAGTGGGACCTTCTGACAAAATTCTTTGTAGGCTTGGAAAACATGAATCCAGAACTTATTCTTATCATTAGGTGTTGGTAGACAGGGTCCATATCTATCAATATCTTCGATAACTGGATTGCTTTCTTTTATTATTATTGTCCATTTATGGTTTGAAAACTTTAATTTACGTATCCAGCTCAGTTTAAGACCTTTAATAAATTGTTTGATGTCAAACATTCCTAATCCTCCAAATATTGTACTTTTAATTACTGTTTTTCTACTTATTCGATCCTGTTTTTTGTTCCAAATGAACTTGAAACATGCCTTCTGCAGCTCATCAATATATTCATCAGGTGGATTTGGTAGAAACATCCATAACTGGGTTATTTTTGATAAAATCAATGATTTGAGAACAGCTATCCTTCCTAAAGGGGTAATTGGTCTTTTTATCCATATTTTAAATGACATTCTAATTTCAGACATTTTTATATAAACTAGGTGCGACGGTCATGATTATAGTCACAGTTTGGAAGACTCTCTGCATTTAGTTTTATATAATCTAGGTGTGGCTTGGTCATATAGTCACAGTTTGGAAGACTATCTGCATTTAGTTTTATATAAACAAGGTGTGACAGTCACATAGTCACAGTTTGGAAGACTCTCTGCATTTAGTTTTATATAATCTAGGTGTGGCTCGGTCATATAGTCACAGTTTGGAAGACTCTCTGCATTTAGTTTTATATAAACTAGGTGTGGCACAGTCATATAGTCTCAGTTTGGAAGACTCTCTGCATTTAGTTTTATATAATCTAGGTGTGGCTCGGTCATATAGTCACAGTTTGGAAGACTCTCTGCATTTACTTTTATATAAACTAGGTGTGGCAGTCATATAGTCTCAGTTTGGAAGACTCTCTGCATTTAGTTTTATATAAACTAGGTGTGGCACGGTCATATAGTCACAGTTTGGAAGACTATCTGCATTTACTTTTATATAAACTAGGTGTGGCAGTCATATAGTCTCAGTATGGAAGACTATGTGCATGTACTTTTATAAAGACTAGGTGTGGCACAGTCATATAGTCACAGCTTGGAAAACTATCTGCAGGTGCTGTCATATATATATATATATATATATATATATATATATATACTTATCGCTTTGCACATTCGCTTGGTCGTCACAGTTTGGAAGACTATCTGCATGTACTTGTATATGAACTAGGTGTGGCACAGTTATATAGTCACAGCTTGGAAGACTGTCTGCATGCACTTGCATATAAACTAGGTGTGGCACAGTCCGATTGCCACAGCCTGGAAGACACTGAACAGTTACTTTTATATTTAAAAACATTTTTACCTGGCTTCACCATAATGTGTATGCAGAATGTGGACTTGTTTGACTTGTGAGACTGAATTCAGAGCAACTGAGGTCATGGGAGAGTGTTCCTACATGTTATTGCAAGGATAGACACACACACACACACACACACACACACACACACACACACACACACACACACACACAGACTCGGGCACACACACTCACAATCACTCACTCAATTTCTCACACTCTCACTCAGTCTCTCACACTCTGTCTCATGCACTCACTATCTCTTACACACTCATTCAATCTCACTCACAGTCTCTCTCTCTCTCTCTCTCTCTCTCTCTCTCTCTCTCTCTCTCTCTCACACACACACACACACACACATACACACACACATACACACACACACACACACACACACACACACACACACACACACACACACTCACTCACTCACTCACTCACTCACTCACTCAATGCGGAGAAAACAAAACTACGGCCGATAACCTCCCGGAAGCCAAAACATACTTTTTTCACACAAATGAACATGTGTTAACACATTGTGATTGTTTAAGATAGCAAGTGATGGGTCTTTGCTGGCAGAGGGAGCGTTTTGCAGCTGAGAATTTGTAACTGACATCCATTCATTTCCCTTTCCAACATGTTTATGACCATTACTATTAGAATGATGATTATTGTTTTGAAGTGAGTTGTTGTATGATTGTCAGTTGTGTCTGACAATGACCATCAGGACAGCAGAGGAGGCAACTGCCATCCAGACAATGTGGACTAGAATTTTGATTATTGTGAAGAGTGTCTTGCAACAAGTTACACTCTCTTGGCCAAAAAGGGCTTTAAGACAATCGCTGCGCACTGTTGGTGTGATCCTCAAAAGGTCAAATAACCCCCAAGGCTGCAGCACTAAGAACCAGTGCAGTCTTGACTCCTATTCACAATCCTTCACAAAAGACTTAAGCTGTAAATGAATTCCCTTTGCAGTGGAGAAACTGTTTATCATGCAGCTCTCACTTTGCTTTTGGCCTGGCTATAAGATTATGTGTTTTGGTTAATTTTAGCAAGTTTGTATCTTGATATTTTGTTATGTGGGTGATATGAGAGCTGTGTGTCGTAAGGTTGGCGAGTTTTATGTCTTGATGGTTAACATTTTACTATGGGAGTGATTTGAGAGAGCTGTGTGTCGTAATGTTGGCGAGTTTTATGTCTTGATGGTTAACATTTTACTATGGGAGTGATTTGAGAGAGCTGTGTGTCGTAATGTTGGTGAGTTTTATGTCTTGATGGTTAACATATTACTATGGGAGTGATTTGAGAGAGCTGTGTGTCGTAATGTTGGCAAGTTTTATGTCTTGATGGTTAACATTTTACTATGGGAGTGATTTGAGAGAGCTGTGTGTCGTAATGTTGGCGAGTTTTATGTCTTGATGGTTAACATTTTACTATGGGAGTGATTTGAGAGAGCTGTGTGTCGTAATGTTGGCGAGTTTTATGTCTTGATTGTTAACATTTTACTGTGGGAGTGATTTGAGAGAGCTGTGTGTCGTAATGTTGGCGAGTTTTATGTCTTGATGGTTAACATTTTACTGAGGGAGTGATTTGAGAGAGCTGTGTGTCGTAATGTTGGCGAGTTTTATGTCTTGATGGTTAACATTTTACTATGGGAGTGATTTGAGAGAGCTGTGTGTCGTAAGGTTGGCGAGTTTTATGTCTTGATGGTTAACATATTACTATGGGAGTGATTTGAGAGAGCTGTGTGTCGTAATGTTGGCAAGTTTTATGTCTTGATGGTTAACATTTTACTATGGGAGTGATTTGAGAGAGCTGTGTATTGTAACTTTGGCGAGTTTTATGTCTTGATGGTTAACATTTTACTATGGGAGTGATTTGAGAGAGCTGTGTGTCGTAATTTTGGCGAGTTTTATGTCTTGATAGTTAACATTTTACTATGGGAGTGATTTGAGAGAGCTGTGTGTCGTAATGTTGGCGAGTTTTATGTCTTGATGGTTAACATTTTACTATGGGAGTGATTTGAGAGAGCTGTGTGTCGTAATGTTGGCGAGTTTTATGTCTTGATGGTTAACATTTTACTATGGGAGTGATTTGAGAGAGCTGTGTGTCATAATGTTGGAGAGTTTTATGTCTTGATGGTTAACATTTTACTATGGGAGTGATTTGAGAGAGCTGTATGTCGTAATGTTGGCGAGTTTTATGTCTTGATAACATTTTACTATGGGAGTGATTTGAGAGAGCTGTGTGTCGTAACGTTGGCAAGTTTTATGTCTTGATAGTTAACATTTTACTATCATACTATGGGAGTGATTTGAGAGAGCTGTGTGTCGTAATGTTGGCGAGTTTTATGTCTTGATAATTAACATTTTACTATGGGAGTGATTTGAGAGAGCTGTGTATTGTAACTTTGGCGAGTTTTATGTCTTGATGGTTAACATTTTACTATGGGAGTGATTTGAGAGAGCTGTGTCGTAATTTTGGCGAGTTTTATGTCTTGATAGTTAACATTTTACTATGGGAGTGATTTGAGAGAGCTGTGTGTCGTAATGTTGGCGAGTTTTATGTCTTGATAGTTAACATTTTACTATGGGAGTGATTTGAGAGAGCTGTGTGTCGTAATGTTGGCGAGTTTTATGTCTTGATGGTTAATATTTTACTATGGGAGTGATTTGAGAGAGCTGTGTGTCGTAATGTTGGTGAGTTTTAATGTCTTGATGGTTAACATTTTACTATGGGAGTGATTTGAGAGAGCTGTGGGTCGTAACGTTGGCAAGTTTTATGTCTTGATAGTTAACTTTTTACTATCATACTATGGGAGTGATTTGAGAGAGCCGTGATAGTCTAGTGGTTAGGACCTCGCGTTGTGGCCGCGATAACCCAGGTTCGAATCCTGGTCACGGCATGTTTTTATCCCGGACGAGCCCACTTTTCCTCAAGGCCTGACTAAGCGCGTTGGGTTACGCTGCTGGTCAGGCATCTGCTTGGCAGATGTGGTGTAGCGTATATGGATTTGTCCGAACGCAGTGACGCCTCCTTGAGCTACTGAAACTGAAACTGAGAGAGCTGTGTGTCGTAATTTTGGCGAGTTTTATGTCTTGATGGTTAACATTTTACTGTGGGAGTGATTTGAGAGAGCTGTGTGTCGTAATGTTGGCGAGTTTTATGTCTTGATGGTTAACATTTTACTATGGGAGTGATTTGAGAGAGCTGTGTGTCGTAACTTTGGCGAGTTTTATGTCTTGATGGTTAACATTTTACTGTGGGAGTGATTTGAGAGAGCTGTGTGTCATAATTTTGGCGAGTTTTATGTCTTGATGGTTAACATTTTACTATGGGAGTGATTTGAGAGAGCGACGGGCGCAATAGCTGAGTGGTTAAAGCGTTGGACTTTCTTCTTCTTCTTCTTCTGTGTTCGTGGGCTGCAACTCCCACGTTCACTCATATGCATACGAGTGGGCTGTTACGTGTATGACCGTTTTTACCTTGCCATATAGGCAGCCATTCTCCGTTTTCGGGGGTGTTGGACTTTCAATCTAAGGGTCCCGGGTTCGAATCACGGTGACGGCGCCTGGTGGGTAAAGGGTGGAGAGTTTTACGATCTCCCAGGTCAACATATGTGCAGACCTGCCAGTGCCTGAACCCCTTTCGTGTGTGTACACAAGCAGAAGATCAAATACGCATGTTAAAGATCCTGTAATCCATGTCAGCGTTCGGTGGGTTATGGAAACAAGAACATACCCAGCATGCACACCCCTGAAAGCAGAGTATGGCTGCCTACATGGCGGGGTAGAAACGGTCATACACGTAAAAGCCCACTCGCGTGTATACAAGTGTACATGGTAGTTGCAGCCCGCGAATGAAAAAAAAAAAAAAAATTTGAGAGAGGTGTGTGAGTCAGGAGTGATGTTACACTGTGTTTAAGTGGTTAGCAAGTTTGTATCAAATCTTTTTATATATATATTCCTGTTTCTTATTTATGATAGGTGTATTGTTAAAGGCACCTGGAGCTGCAGGGTAAGCGCTGTACAAATGTAGGTTATTATTATTATTTGTCAGTTTTAAGACAGCAGTGATGTGTTACAGGGAGTGGTGACATATGAAGCAGTGCCCAAAGCAGTACTGGAGTTCCTGGAGATCACCTTGGAGGAGGATGGCATGGAGTGAGTTCCCTTTGGGATATTTCCATTGTTTTTTTCTTGTTTGTTTGTTTTTTTTTCCACTGTGTTGCTGATATGTGTCCATGTTCTTGTGGGTGCATTGCAATGGGATTTAATGTCAGCAGCCATCTTTGGCTGATATGGCAATTGAGAAGGCCACAGTTTTCAGTCTAAGAGCATTTTATAGACATTACTGCAGCCCCTTATTAAAAATAACAACAACAAAAAACAAAAACAGAAACAAAAAACTTCCTTTTGCAAGGTGCATCAAACAATGAAAAGGGACCCCAACTTAATGGTTTGAACAGTTGGAGTAGGTTACAACCGGTAATCTACAACATGGAATCGAGTTAAATGACAAAAGGAAATGACATTACAGTTACACATATGTTTGTGCATAATGTTTTTTTTAGTCATGAGTGGCATTGATCCTTTTTTCTTTCCTTTTTTTTTTCTTTTTTTTTAACCAACATCTCAAACATCCTCACTCTGCTTACACAGCCTGTCGCCTACTCTGGTCATCAAGTGAGAAACTTTCCCAATTCCAAATAGAAACGTGAAATATGTTGGCCAACATGCTTTCAAGTTTAGCATCTGGGCTATTTGGAATTCACTGCCTGCTAGTCTGTGAAATACACCAACCTTAACTGGATGCATACAAAATCTCAGAATATACTTTTTCAAGTAAGGTTTTGTGTAAATATTCATGTGTTTGTTTGTTTCTTCTTTTCTTTTCTTTTTTCCCCTCATATCCCTGCCAGCGTGTTTAGTTTTGTGTGTGTGTAGGTGTGTGTGCGCGTGCGTGAGCACAAGCACATCGAGTTTCTTCTGAAAGAATTGCACTTTATAAAAACCATTTAGTTGATGTATTGATATTGCTTCATGGAGAAGGAATATAGTTACAACACAAAACAAGAGGAAGTGGATACTTGTTTCAGTTTGGAGATCTTCTGCAGCCGAAACAACCCCATGAGAGCCGCAGAACGTACCACGTACGTCCATAGTGATGTCATTGATAATGTCATCAGTAGAAGGGAAATGACTCAGGAAGGCTGAAAATTCACACAGTTTAACCACAGTGGTATATCTCCAGACCATTTTCTCAGTTTTCAGATTTATTGTTTTGGATATTGTTTTGACGGGCACAATAGCCGAGTGGTTAAAGTGTTGGACTGTTGGGTTCGAATCACGGTGACGGCGCCTGGTGGGTAAAGGGTGGAGATTTTTATGATCTCCCAGGTCAGCATATGTGCAGACCTGCTAGTGCCTGAAACCCCTTCGTGTGTAAATACAAGCAGAAGATCAAATACACACGTTAAAGATCCTGTAACCCATGTCAGCGTTCGGTGGGTTATGGAAACAAGAACATACCCAGCATGTACACCCCCGAAAATGGAGTATGGCTGCCTACATGGCAGGGTAAAAACGGTCATACATATAAAAGCCCACTCGTGTGCATACGAGTGAACGCAGAAGAAGAAGAAGAAGGAGGATATTGTTTTATGACTTGAAACACCACTTGCACTGTTTTTCCCCTGGCACTGAAATGGATTTAAATTAAACATACAAAGACTAAGAGATGAAAGACAAGTCTTGTAACTCTCCATCTTGATATGTCTGAGTTTTTTGCCTGTGGAAGACCTGCATCACTTTCTGGTCTTGTCTTTGTGTTGTAACTCCTGTTTCTTCCTCAGCCTGTAAGGTGAGTGCAGTGCTATCCTTTTCTGAAGTTTATGATTTTATGTGATCTCCTTTTCTGAAGTTTATGATTTTATGTGATTGGTTATGTTTGTGCTAAAGTGGAAAAAGTGGTCAACTCAGAAGGCATATCTTGGGTTTATGTTCATGAATCAGTTTTACTGTTCTAGTTTCACGCTTCCTGGAATTTCTCTGTTCAGGCTCCTTATGATTGATGTTCACAGTGTTTGTGTGGGTGGGATTTTTTTTTTTTTTTTTTTTTTTTTTTTTTGTGGGTGGGGGGTTATTTATTTATTTTGAAGAATATTTTCATCCCTGGCATGGCTCAATGCAGCTGGCTGGGTTTAAGCAGGAACAGAGGCAATAATTTTAACACTGAATGGCCTTTGTAGACAGTTGGACTATAAACTTGATATCATTTGATGAATTTTTGTGTAGGGTTGCACCTGAACTGTTACTATGTTTTGAAATGAGTATGGGGAATATCAAAAATCATCATACATATAAAAGACCATTTACAGATATATACAGGCAAACTTGGGAGCTTTGTTTGAAGGTGCTAAACAAATCCTGTTTGAGGGAGAGAATGGGAAGGGAGATAACTCAGACCCCCCTCACCCCTCAAAAAAACAACCAACCATCATGCTTTTTTTCTCATGAGTGAGGAGAGAGAAGAATAAAGCAGAAGGGGGGGGGGGGGGGTTAGGGTTTGGAAGGGGGGACACAACAAAAAAACAGACATTAAGAAAATGTTTTGTTTTGTCCAGTTTTGAGAACCCATCCAACACGTACGTTCCAACACACCAGGCGGTGGTGACATTCACTGAAGACGCTTACCTGCAGGACGTCAACAGAGGTGAGACAAACACCTGACAGGTGTCGCATTTGTTGGTCCATCTGTGTGTATGTATATCGAGGTTACATCCAGTTTGTGGGTGACTGTGCACAGAGATGCCAACGACTTTGTTACATTTGATCGCAGTTTGTTCTGATGTTATGCCAACATCAAAATTGTTCCGACAAGTTTGTTTTTGACTACATAGCATAGTCACATGCTTTCCTGTCCTAACAGTACCCAGACGCTCACGACCTATCGATCACAAGGCCAGGGCAGTCACTACTAACCTTAGACTCACATGATAATGCTTAGCTAATTGCGTGCATGTTTACATTGAAACAGCATTGAGTGGATTAATCAGCTTAATCGTTTCTGGAACAAGAGAGAACATGGCTTAATCAAGTTGCGTCTAGGTCAAGTCTGTGCCCAGTGGATTAAGCTGTGGAGTGCAATGAACAAGTGGCTGGAAACAGAGAATTCATGGACTCCAGTTGTGAAAATCAAGACGAACAAAGACCAGGGAAGCAGCACAGTGCTACAGATGTAAAGAAGCAGCGGCGGGAACAGAAAATTGGGCAAACATCCGAGTGTTCCTACCAAATTTCCTGATTGCTCCTACAAACACTTATTGTTTGCATTTGTGTGTGTGTGTTGTATGTATGTTTGTGCTGCGTGTTTGTGCTGTATGTGTCTGGTATGCGTGTGTTGCGTGTGTGGTTGTGTGTATGTGTTGTATGTGTGTTTGTGCTGCATGTGTCTGGTATGTGTGTGTTGCGTGCGTGGTTGTGTTGCGTGCGTGGTTGTGTGTGTGTGTTGTATGTGTGTTTGTGCTGCATGTGTCTGGTATGTGTGTGTTGCATGCATGGTGTGTGTGCATGTGTGTGTGTGTGTTGTATGTGTGTTTGTCCTGTGTGTTTGTGCTGCATGTGTCTGGTATGTGTGTGTTGCGTGTGTGGTTGTGTGTGTGTGTATGTGTGTGTGTGGTGTTGTGTGTGTGTAGCTGAATGTCTGTGTGTGTTTAGCTTGGGAAGGGGCGGGGGTGTATGTGTTGCATGTGTGTGTGTATGTTGCGTGAGGATTTGTGTGTGTCTGGTGAAATGTGTTGTGTATGTGCGACGTGAGTAGTGTGCGTATGTGTGTGTGTGTGTGCAAGACATATGGTAAGTGATATCAAGTGAAGTGACTATGTGAAAACCATGAGTGACTGGTCACCCAAGAGGCACTCCGTGTGAGTTTAAACACGAGGTACGGCAAAGGTTAAAAGTTTACCACAGGCACGAAAATACATAGCAGAATTTAGGTGATTACATCGATAAGGTTTTATTCACAAACAGCTCAACAACAAACGTTGGAACATAGTAGTAAGAAGAGAAAGTGAGGGGAAAGTGCATCAAGTCCTTGATTTTTGGACTAAGAGTAAAGTTACTACGATTTGTTTTTCTTTCTCTCTGACAGGAACGCTGCCTGACATCATAGCAGAAGGCGTCACCATAGGCCTGTTCGACAGTGACTACACCGCTTTTCCCAGCTAGAAGTGTCTGACATCATAGCAGAAGGCGTCACCATAGGCCTGTTCGACAGTGACAACACCGCTTTTCCCAGCTAGAAGTGTCTGACATCATAGCAGAAGGCGTCACCATAGGCCTGTTCGACAGTGACAACACCGCTTTTCCCAGCTAGAAGTGTCTGACATCATAGCAGAAGGCGTCACCATAGGCCTGTTCGACAGTGACTACACCGCTTTTCCCAGCTAGAAGTGTCTGACATCATAGCAGAAGGCGTCACCATAGGCCTGTTCGACAGTGACAACACCGCTTTTCCCAGTTAGTGTCTCCACCTATTGCACACACTCACTTTTGATACAGTAGTCATGGTCTTCGTGTTGTTGGTGATCACACCATGGAGCGAGGACAGTGTCTGGGATGGCTGGACAGTTCATCCAGTCCTGGACCAGTGTTCTCTGTTGCTCACCTTGCTTTTGGAGACTTGTTGGGGCTGAACTGGCTGCAGTGTTTCTTGTGATATTTTTTGTGAAATATATGCCATGGTGGTATGTTTCATAGAGAGAGAGGTTGCGACAGATAACGCAATAAATGCGTTTCTGTGAGAGAGAGTGAGAGGGAGAGAGAGTGTTATTGTGACTTGCATGTTCAGACCTGCCAACATTTACTTTTTCCATTGTAATTTATCTCACCCGGTTGCACTTGATCCCTCTCTTCTGGCCTTAGAAGAAAAAAAATTCATATTTGCAAAATAAACACAAAATGGCTGTTGAACATGTGTACAGAGCTGCATAGCTGCTGTGTATACAGCCAGTGGAAAGGTAAACAGAATTTCCTGTCTGTAAATTCTGACTTCACTTTCACCACCACCATGATGAATCGTGTATTAGACCATACTCAAGTGCCAAGGACCTTGCCACATTTAACAAAGGGACATTTTTTGCAGAAATGCAAGAAAGCGACCTGAGCTTCTTTCTGGGAAAACAGACAATAAGTCACCATCTGCTGCAAACACTTGATAATGTGCAATATAAGACCGGAAGAAAGAAAAAGTATTTGAACAGTGAAATAAATTATTTGTTCTGCTTTGGATGTAATGCCAAAAACATTCCTCTCAACTTCCAAATATTTTTATTGCTGAAAATATTCCTCTCAAGTCTGTTTAGAGGTTGGCAGGTCTGTTTGTTGAACGCATGACAAAATGACGTGTGTGAGAGAGAGAGACAGACAGAATGAAGCTGTGACATACTTTGTAAAATAATTGCCATAACATGTCTGTGAGAGAAATTCATATTTGTAAATTAAGCAACATAATGGCATGTCTGACAGTAAAGGAGGAAAATGTTTAGTACAGTTGCCATTTATTGTTAGATCCTCAAATGATGAGCGCAGTGGCCAAGTGGTTAACGCACTGGACTTTCAATCTGATGGTCTCTGAACTTATTACAGTGATACAGGATTTATACACTCCTTGAATTCTAAATGCCATTTTCAAGGCCCTTAAAACCCCACAAATTATGAATTGATGATAATTTGCCTTGAAGATTGAAAATACCAGTATATATTTGCCATTGAGAAAGATAACCTTTTTGTCTATTATTTTTTGGAAGAAAAAGACCTACCGCCAAAAGCAGTTGATTTTCTTTTTCTTTTTTGTGAGCGCTGGACAAGAATGCTCTTTGAAGATACAAAAGGAAAAATGGGTAAATCTCTCAATAGTATGAACTTTGGCTGTGACACTACCTTTTACAAATGTTGCCAGCAGTATAATATTAAATCAAGTGTTACATCACTGTTAGTGTAAGTTTGTCACACTTTCAGGTATTGTCATTGTCTCTTGGTCTGTACAAACTCTCCATGAAGACATGACAGTGAGGTGAAGTAGAAACATTAGATGCTGAACATAGTTCAGTTCACGTTATAGCTTGGAATCGTGTGATAGGAATGTGCAGCGCTTTGAGTCATGCCTGACCGACTGGAACACTTGCTAGATTAGCAGGTGTGTATGCATTATGTGAGTCATGCCTGCCCGACTGGAATACTTGCTAGATTAGCGGGTGTGTATGCATTATGTGAGTCATGCCTGCCCGACTGGAACACTTGCTAGATTAGCGGGTGTGTATGCATTATGTGAGTCATGCCTGACGGACTGGAATACTAATACTTGCTAGATTAGCGGGTGTGTATGCATTATGTGAGTCATGCCTGACGGACTGGAATACTAATACTTGCTAGATTAGCGGGTGTGTATGCATTATGTGAGTCATGCCTGCCAGACTGGAATACTTGATAGATTAGCGGGTGTGTATGCATTATGTTTGCTGCTGTTCACTTTGAGTCATGCCTGACCGACTGGAATACTTGCTAGATTAGCGGGTGTGTATGCATTATGTGAGTCATGCCTGACCGACTGGAATACTTGCTAGATTAGCGGGTGTGTATGCATTATGTGAGTCATGCCTGACGGACTGGAATACTAATACTTGCTAGATTAGCGGGTGTGTATGCATTATGTGAGTCATGCCTGACGGACTGGAATACTAATACTTGCTAGATTAGCGGGTGTGTATGCATTATGTTTGCTGCTGTTCACTTTGAGTCATGCCTGCCAGACTGGAATACTTGCTAGATTAGCGGGTGTGTATGCATTATGTTTGCTGCTGTTCACTTTGAGTCATGCCTGCCAGACTGGAACACTTGCTAGATTAGCGGGTGTGTATGCATTATGTTTGCTGCTGTTCACTGGTTCACTGACTGACCAACAAGCAAGCTGTTTCAACTGTTGTACACTGTTCTCTGTCTTTGTCTTTGTCTCACCACAAATGTATTATTTTTACACATTGTCAAACTGATTGTGGACTGAAAGTTTTACCATACCTTGTTTACTCTGTCTGTAGTATTCTTTTCCTTCTTTTTTTTTTATTGGTCAGCATGTGTGTCTTTTAGTGTTTTTCTTTACTGGGGAAAGATTATTTTGAGGTAGGTGTTCAGGACCTGACGTACTCAAAAGCTACCCACTTTATTAATAACTCCTTCAAAATTTCTGTGTGCATTTGGTGCATGTCCGTATTTTACAGCTGACAACAAAAGCCATAAGCTAAGAGGACATGGTTTAATTTTGATAAGCAACCCCTGTTTCTGCATAGCATTTTGTGTGGTGTTCCAGGGCAGAGTTGTCCCATAGTTTGACCCTATAATGCCATGTGACAGTTTGAAGATATATGACATGTATGTTGATGTGTACAGTTTTTTTGTTTGTTTTTTCCTTCCCCAAGACTGTTGAAACTTATGTTATGACATCAGAGGTATAGACAGTGATGTTTGAAAATGAATGTTGTATAATTTCTCAGTAAGATATGTAGACAAGTGTCCTGCCCCTTGGGAAAGCAAGCCTTGACACTTTTACTCTTTTCCGCAGTCTGTGATGTACTGTCTGTGCTCTTTTGCTGTGGCGATTAGGTAGTGAAATTGTTAACATTGGGATGGGCATTAGCTGTGTTATTTGCCTGTATGGCCTTTTTTATGTATTTTTTCTTTGAAGTATTGTGTTTTCCTTTTTTACGATTTTTTTGTTGTTGTGGTAATCTGGGGATGTTAGATAAGACAGGATGGCTGGCATGCTCAGCATGGCCTAATCTTCATTGCCATAAGGAGCTAAATGGTTGGGATACCTTGTCATGAACTGTGGTTTTGTGGGTTTGTCTTGGTGTTTTTTTGTTTGTTTTGTTTTGTAGATGTGACAGTTTTGTGTTGACACAGTTGAACATTTGTATTGTTTGACAGTCTTGGTAGTGATATTGTCTGTCATTTCTGCAGTGTCATTTTGAATGGGTTTTTTTTAATGTGTGTGTATGTTGAAGATTTTTTCTCTCTCTGATCTGTTAATTGTGGGAAGAGTTGACATCCTCAGCACAAGCTAGACTTATTTGCCCAATTAGCTTAATGGTTAAGATATGTAATGAGGGTGGTGGTTTTTCCCAGATGTGACAGTGAAAACGGGTTTGATGTGGCTGAATTGTATGTAGTTATGGACTGTAGGCAACAATGTGAAATGTCCTGCATTCCGGGCAGCATGGGTGGAATCCCCTGTCAGTACTGTCCAAGGTCCCTCCGTTTTGTGGTGTTTTTTTTTTGCACTGGCTAATCTGCAGAGGCGGGGTCCCTTCACAAGATCCAAAGAACCGTTTTGGAACAAAATGCTTTAGTTTCCATGTAGCCCAAGAGGTTGAGAGCAAAGGTGTGTCTGTGTGTACATGTTTGTTCACAGGAAAATGGGTATGTGCTGACTGTACACGTTCGTTTACAGGAGAATAATGTACACATACAATTTTGTTTACGGAAGAATGGGTATGTGCTGACGGTACACATTAGTTTACAGGAGAATGGGTATGTGCTTTGGTTAAATTTGATAATGAAATGATGCGACTGCTCAAATTGCCTAAGATGTATGAACACCCCTGTTCCAAACATGAAATCATTAATGATTCATTTGCATTGTATGTACATTTTTGCCAGCATGTATGTACAATTTGTTCTAGCATCCCTCATCCAGTGTGAATTTTCAGTATTATGTAATAATTTGGTGACAGAAACTTTGGAGGAATTTGGGAGGAAATGAGAGTTTCAGTTTCGAATAATTTTTTTTTTTTTTTTTTTTAAACCCAAAAAACAAAAGCAAACCCATTTGCATTCCATGGCCTCTTCTGTCTCCTCCCTCCCTCCCGCACAGTGGACCAAGGCACTGTCAGGTCTGCACACACATCAACCTGGGAGATCATTTCTCTCCACCCTAGGCCCCCACACAACGGGCACTAGCTGGATTTGAAGCCAGGACACTAAGAATTGAGAGCCCAGCGCATTAACTATTAGGCTGTAGCACAAGGTGTTTGAGTTGGAAGATTATATATATATATATATATATATATTGGTGTCATATACTGTACCATGTCAAACTGATGCAAACTAGGCCTATGGTTTGCTCTGTTTGGCCAAATTTCGCGCGGCTAACAGTGAAAAGACGCCCCTCTTAGTCTGGCCCGCTCTTAGCCAATCAAACGCCTCTAACAGCTATAAGCGCTGAATCATTCCTTTGGCCAAGGCTCTCCACGCCATCTTGTCAGGTTTTCGCTCTTTCTCGTCTAACGCTTTTTTTTGGCTATTAAGCGTGTTCATTTGGCCTTATTTTGTTGTATGCTGCTTGCCTGTATATTGTTCTTACATTCTGTGTACTCGTTTCGACTCGGCCCCCTCGTTTTCTTCGTATTTTTCTACCTCTGAGTCGATCCTGTCTTTCCTTTCTCTGTTGGGGATCGAATTGTTCGCTGGGTGCCTACGCGCGGTACCATGCCTCGTACGCCATCCTACGAAGGCAGGGATCATGATGCTGGGAGAGATACTTGGCAAGAGACTCTCCCAGGCCCGGAGCTCATGATTTCTCCCGATAGGGACCGCGGCGATGCGTCTGCAGACGCAGATCGCGGAGGGGACGCTCGTTCCAATAAAACGGTCATGAAGGGGACCGGGGGGAAAGGGATACGAGCGTCGCCTCCCGAGGTGTCCCAGCGCGAGGCAGGTGGAGGTGGGAGTAGCACGTCCTCTCTTGGTGGTGGGGACTCGCAGCTGGGTGCGGACTCCCAAGGGGAGGCCGCCCCCCGCCGTTACCCGGGTCCCCACACGGAGACGGCCCTCAGGGGCCCCAGGGCTGTTCCCCCTCCTCCCTTCTCAGTCAACCCCCCTCCCCCACCTCCTTCTGGGGGAGAAAAACATTTGGTTCCGGGGGGGGACCTCCACTTTGCCCACCCCGGGCCAAGCCACCCCAGTCTCCCCACGAGAGGGGATTCGGGGCGCGTGGCAACCTGCTCTGCAGGTCTTCCCGCTATCCGGCCGGTCTCCCCTGCTGGGGGAGTCCCGCGCGTGTCAGGCGGTTCCGGGCAGTCAGACCGCCGGCCTTTCGGCGTGTCTGACACCCAAGTCGGACCTGACCTCCCTCCGACTTGGCCAGGTTTTTCCCTTCAGCGAGGTCAAGGCGCCAGTGACCCTTGGGACTGGGGTCACGGGATGGCTGGTGCCCACAGGTGGTATCCCCCATTCTACCCGTACTGGGGTGCACCTATGGTGCATGCTGGGTTACCGGGAGGACCAGGGACCAGGGACCCCTGGTCCGCTCCCCACCGGACCCAACCCAGCACAGACCACAGAGTGACACACACAGCCCTGACAAGAGGGATTGACTCCTCGTCGGGCAGGTCGAGCTCCTCGACCAATATTAACACTACAGCCTCTAATTGGTCCTCTGTCAACACGCAGGTGACCTCCACTACGGCTTCCTTTTCAGGACCGACGGCAGCTGAGGGGCCCCGCTCAGCCCGTGGGAGCCTGCCGTTCCCACCTACCCAGCCCTCAGTCCTAAAAGACGAGTGGGTGTTTGTCCCCTCACAGCACTCGTGGGTCCCTCTGGCGTCCAGGGACGCCCTCTCTTAGAAGGTGTGGCACCCACCATCCCAAGCATGGTTGGACCTACGGTCCACACACTCCCCACCCTCTTCAGGTGTCAAGGACATAACAGCGGAGACCAGGGTCCCTGCTCGGGATCGCCCCAGCTCATCCCGCTGGGCTGACCACAGCCCACAGGACGCCCCCGTGGGTACATCCACTTGGGATGGCACCCAGCAGGGGATGGACTGTGAACAAGAGGGACAGCCCCTGTCTTCAGATGAGGACGAACAAGCGGATGAGCACTCTTCGCCCCCATCCCAGGGTGACAGATGGAGCCCACGCCTCCCTAGGGACCAGCCTGAACCAAACTCGGACTTTGCCGAGCTCGAACTGACACTCCCCAATAGGGTCACGCATGCCGAATCAGTCCCTCAGGCAACTTTGTCGCCCTTAACCCTCCTTCAGTCAGGTGACTAACTCCAGAACCACAAGGCGACTCAAGAGTGCCAGAAATGGCTCAGGAGTGGCTTAATAAGCCAGCCCGCACCATCAGGGGTGCTGCTTCCATCCCTCCTCCAGGCAGGGAGTCCCTCTCTGCCCCGGGCGCTTTTTCCCCAGGCAAGTTCCTTAAAGATTCCTCCAAGGGAGGAGTGTGGTCCTGGTACACACAGGACCACCCTGCCTACAGGGAAGCAGAGCCCTCCGCGCAGGACAGGATGTTGGTCTCACAGCGCACCACTTCCCCACCTCAGCTACTCTTCCCTTTAAGACATTAGCAGAGTGGGACAAACTGGCCCGCCGCTGCCTCCTCGAGGTTTCCACGGCTTATACCTTCTTTGATGCGTTCCTCCACAGAGCCAATGAGCTGTGGGAACAACGTCCAGTTCATCAGGACACGGAGTCTCCTTCCTCTGTCCCGCCTGGCCTCTTCTCGGACCCGAGGTTAACCTCTTGACTGCGCTGTTGACGTACGGCGTACGTCATGAAATGTCGCTCAGCAATGCTGTATTGACGTGCGCCTTACGTCATGTTAAACGTTCTGTTTCGAGTCCCGCATTACAGGAAATACAGTCTGCTAACCATTAAATTAGCTCCCCTGATAGCTCTTTATCTCCTGAGTTCCATAAGCTAAAATTATTCATTGGATTGTCATATTTATGGCGAAAGTTTTGCAAGTTTGTACGAAGCTCAAGTTGTGTTTGCAAAGCCATGGCTGAACGCAGACAAACCCCAACACTTGCACTTGTATTGAAAGAATTCTTTCGTGATGCAAACAGTAGAGATGAAGATTGTGGACTGAATGAGACAGAACTGCGTGAAGTTGATGCCGAAGACGCTGATTTTGACAGTGCAGGGGGGTGGGAGGTGGAGTTATTGACGAAACTGAAGACAGACAAGCTCAGCTGATTCAAGATGCAGGTGGGTGTTTTCGAGGTTTGTCATTTTATTGTTTGCTTTCTGTTTGTTGTAACAATGAATATGACTGCATTGTGTGTGTTTTGAATGTGTTAGCTGTGGTAAGTGGCTTCGTCAGTCACTGATCAGTGTATGTGAGTGAGAGTCAGTCAGTCACGTGGGTACTGTGACCATCACAGCCCAGGGGGGCGTGGCTTGCTGGCTGGCTCATTGTTGATGACAGCGTGTGTCGCTCGCCTGCAGCTTTCTGTGTGTTCGTTCCTGAGTGTGTATTGGTTTGTTGTTGTTGTTGTTATTGTTGTTGTTGTTGTTGTGTGTGTGTGGTGTGTGTGTGAGTGAGAGAGAGAGAGGGGGGGGGGAGATGATGTTTATAAAACTGAAATCAGAGAATGATATACAGAACTGTATGCCTAAATTACTTTGTAAATGCAACACTTGTAGGTGTGTGTGTGTGTGTGTGTGTGTGTGTGTGTGTGTGTTGTCATTTTGTTTTGTATGAGAAAGAGAGAATGAAGGGGGTGTGGCATACCATGAACCAGTTTCAGTGTGTGTGTGTGTTTTGGGGGTTTGGGGTGGGGGGTGGGGTAGGTATGTGTGTGTTTGTATTTCAGCTTCTGAAAACAATGCTTCTGAAAACAATCAGAAATAAAATGGTACCATTTCATGATCTTTTTATATGTAAAAACCAAAAACCAAACCCAAAACCCAACAAACTTAGTCTTTTATGCAATGTGTTTCAGGTATGCAGCATGGTGATGATCATGATGTTCATCCTGGATCATCTGGAGTTGATAACTTGCCACAAACCTACAGTTGAAGACCAGCAGCAGCAAGACCAAAGGGCAGTAAACAAGCCTCCAGCAATTCTGGATTACAACAAAAACATGGGTGCCATGGACCATCATGACCAACAACTGCATCCCTACAATGTCACAAGGAAAACCCTGAAGTGGTACAAATAGCTGTGTGTGCATTTTCTACAAATTGCCATGCTGAATGCACACATCCTCTACAAAAAAGCAGGCAACAACAGTACGCTCCTGGACTTCAGAAGGATGTAATTAGTGCCATGATTTTTGGTGACCAAGACACTGCTAAAGATGACCACGCTGTTTGTCTTGTGTGGACGACACTTCATCCCACCTACCCCACAGAAGGCCTGGCCACAAAGGAGGTGCAGAGTCTGCTGGAAGAAAGAACAAAGAAAGGATGTGGGGTTCTACTGCCCAGACTGCCCCAGCAAACCAGCACTGTGTCTTGAAGACTGTTTCTGCAAGTACCACACACTGGGTTTTTACTGGCGATAGATCCTGGGTGAGTACACCCTTTTCATTCTTTGTGTGGACTGTTTTGGTGTCTTATGCACCTGGACACTGTTGCTCAGCCTTGACAGTGTGTGTGGTTGATCACAACAGTCACAAGAAAGACAGATTGAGAACCTGGTTGATATTGTAGCACCTACATGGTGGAATGACAGTCCCAATTTTTTTTATTAATGCATTTTATGGAATTTTTCTGTTAGATTGACTCATTATTTGATAATGTGAGTATCAAAAACAAAATCTTGGTTCATTTTCCTTTCATTTGATATATACTTTTATGCACTTATATTCAGTACTTTTTGAAATATAAGCAAATTAAAATCATTGGCGTGTTTTTCTTGTTTTTCTGAAAATTTTCTCAGCATACGCCATAGCAAAACGTACTAGCAGTGAAGGGGTTAAACACTTTTGGCAGTCGGGTAGTGTCTGGTCTCACGGCAGCTGCAGACGCAGCTACCAGCCTTCACTTCAATACTGTGCTAGCGCGGCGTGATGCCGTTCTCCGCCTCTCTAACATTCCAGTAGAGGAGAGGGCTGCCCTGCGGTCCATCCCAGCACAGCAGCACTCCCTCTTCGGCCAGTATGCGCCGCATTTTGTCAGCCACAGGGCAGAGACAAACAGGGAGGTGGCCTCATATTTAGCCCACTCCTCCCAGGGGCGCCAGGGTTCTATGCCATTGAAGAGACCCGCCACCAGGGCTCCTCCATATTCCTCGCCTCCTAAGTCAAAGCGGCGTGCGCAGAATCAGCGGCAGAGGAACAAACCACCTCATGTCCGTCCAAGCCGTCCGGCCATGCCCAAGGCCAGAAGGCAGCACCCCCAATGACTGGGCCCCGATTCAGCACCGCCAGTCGTTCAGCCCCTCCAAGTAGGAAACTTGTCCCGGCACGCTCATCAGTGGCGTGCTCTGGGACTCAACGACTGGATTGTTTCGGTGCTAGAGTCGGGGTACATGCTCCCTTGGGTGGGGGACCGCCCCCCTCTAAGATCCACTCCTTTTCCTTATGTGCCCAGCTCGATGGAGCAGGAGAGCGTCTTAGAGAAAGAGATATCGTGCCTACTCCTCATAGGGGCGATATCTCAACTCTCGGACCCGGGCCCCGGTTTTTACGGCCAGTTGTTCGTGATTCCAAAGGTCTCAGGAGGGTGGAGACCAGTCCTGGACTTGTCCCCCCTCAACAGATTCCTCCCCAAAATGAAATTCAAGATGGACACACAGGCACAGATTCGGGAGACCATGCAATGGGGTGATTGGGCGACGTCCATCGATCTGAAAGATGCTTATTTCCATATCCTCATCCACCCGGCATCCTGCTGGTACCTGAGGTTCGTGTGGAGGGACAAGGTGTTCCAGTTCTTGGTCCTCCCATTTGGTCTGTCCCTTGCCCCTTTCCTGTTTACCAAGGTGGTGCGGGAATTGGTGTCAATCGTCCGGTCGGAGTCCATTCGGCTCTGTGTGTACCTGGACAACTGGCTTATTCTGGCCCAGTCACAGGCCCTGTGCCAGAGTCATACAGCCAGACTTCTAGACCTGTGCTCCCAACTGGGTTTCATCACGAACCAGGAGAAATGCGATCTGTCCCCGAGCCAGTCCTTCGACTTCTTAGGGATGAGATTCGACACGCGGTCTATGATAGTCTCTCCAACGCCAGATTGGTGGGACCGTCTGGCAGGCCTCCTCAACCACTTGCGCCATTCCTCCCAAGCAACAGCACGGACACCGTCTTCCCTCCTGGGTATGATGGAGTCCATGGCACCTCTCATCCCTCTGGGCAGGGTTCTCAAGCGCCCTCTTCAGAGGGCACTCAGGCTACAGTGGTCCCAGAGCACTCAGCCATGGGATACCCTGATATGTCTGGGCGAGTGGTTCCTCGAGGTGACATCAGAATGGTTACCACCCCTCTTCTGACACAGGGGGTGCCCATAGCCCCACCTACTCTTCAGGTGGCACTATTCACAGACGCCTCCTCCCTGGGCTGGGGAGCCCACATGACTCACTCCATGCAGCAGGGACTTGGTCCCCGGAGGAGCACCTATGCCACATCAGTGTTCTGGAACTGGAGGCAGTTCACAGGGCTCTCCAGCACTTCATGGGGGAGGCCACCGGCAAGACCATCCGCTTGTTCATGGACAATACAACAGTCGCATGTTACGTGAACAAAGGGGGGGGGGGGGGAGCACACTCGGCAGACCTCTCTCTGCGGACCGAGGCTCTCCTCCGTTGGTGCCACAGCAAGGGCATTGCACTTTCAGCGAGACACATAGCAGGGAAAGACAACATTTTGGCAGATGCTCTCAGCAGGTCCAAGAGTGTCATACACACAGAGTGGACCCTGGACAAGGACACCCTGCAAGGGGTGTGGGAACAGTGGTTCCGGTCGATGGTGGACCTGTTTGTGACAAGGTTCAGCAAGAGACTTCCCACTTACGTCTCTCCGGTCGCCGACCCAGAAGCATGGGCAGTGGATGCTCTCTCTCTAGACTGGAGCAGTCTGATTGCCTACGCGTTTCCTCCCTTTCCAATCCTGTCCAAGGTGATACGGAAAGCCAGGTTGGAACGCCCGCAGCTGATCCTCATTGCGCCGAAATGGCCAGCCCAGCCCTGGTTTCCGGTCCTTCAGTCCCTGACACATGTTCCACCCCTGGAACTGGAAACCAAACCTCATCTGCTGAGGCAGCCTCGTTCGGGCATTCCTCACTCCAATCCTCAAATGCTCCACCTGCACGCGTGGCTGCTGTGCGGTCGGAACTGTCAGCATCACCATTGAAGTCTTCCACCCCTCGGTCAGCCTCTGTGTCGGCCACGCTGACCAAGGGGGGTGCCTCCTCCGACCTCCTCTCCAAAGCCAGGAGGGAGGGAACAGAGACTTTGTATGACTTTCGCTGGAAGAAATGGCTGCGTTGGTGTGCAGCTCAGAACATTCCCCCTACTAACCCTACGAGCATGCAACTGGCCAACTTTCTGGCTCACTGCTCCTCGGTTCTCAACCTGTCCGCTAGTTCTGTGAGAGGGTACAGGTCTGCCATCTGTACCACTATCAAACAGCTAGGTGGTCCCGCTTTTGAAGCTGATTTCCTGCTCAGAGAGGTGGCTAGGGGCGCCTCTCTGAAGGAAGCTAGGAATCCCAGAAGAGTGCCCCTCTGGGACTTGTTCCTGGTGCTGGATTTCATTCGAAAACAGCCCTTCGAGCCATTGGGGACTATTCCTTTTGACCTGCTCACTCTCAAGACTTTCCTTCTGTTGCTGGCCACTGGCCGTCGTAGAAGTGAGATTCATGGTCTTAGTGGTATGCCACAAGATCTAGCATTCCACAGAGATGGTTCCATCACTCTTCGTTTCCTTCCAGAGTTTCTGGCTAAGAACCAAGACCCCGAGGTCCCTTCCCCCTCTCTGAGGGTCAGACCTTTGATATTCTTGCCCAAGATGATGAAGATAGGCATCTCTGCCCCGTTCGGTGTCTCAAATACTATTGGCATAGGTCTCGCCATAGGCGTTCTTCTCAGAGGCGCCTTCTCATCTCCCTCAATGAGAATTACAAGACATCGCTGCACGCACCATTTCCCGCTGGGTTTCCCAAGTCATTCGTACAGCCTACTCTCATGCACACAAGGATATCAGTTGTCTTAATCCCAGAACACACGAAGTGCGGGCCATAGCTACTTCGGCTGCTTTCCAGCACTCGGTGCCACTGCAGCATGTCTTGGAGGCAGCCTTCTGGTGGTCTGAGAATCCCTTCATCAACTTCTACCTCTGGGATTTCCGTATGACCAGGGCTGACGGTTCCAAGGGGATTTCCTTTGTCGCGGCTAACACTGCTGTCTCAGTTACAAGGGCTCCCCATACGAACCAGTAGGTGTTGCCCTCCTCCATTTGCTTTAAATTCTGCATCAGTTTGACATGGTACAGTATATGACACCAAAAGGAGGAGTTTGTATTATACTCCATGTTTGGTGTTACATATACTTGCCATGTCAAACTCGAATGCCCGCCCGTCCGTCCCCGTGTCTCCGCCGTGGTTCTCATGGCCACGGAATGATTCAGCGCTTATAGCTGTTTGATTGGCTAAGAGCGGGCCAGACTAAGAGGGGCGTCTTTTCACTGTTAGCCGCGCAAAATTTGGCCAAACAGAGCAAACCATAGGCCTAGTTTGCATCAGTTTGACAAATCTTACGATGCAGTCTTGACAACAACAATCATAAAAAGCATACAAACCATTCAGATGAAAGATATGATTTATTTATAAAGTGTAAAATGAAAATTAGAAAGGCGTGTTTAATTACCAAGAACTACTTATTTTAAAAACAATCATCACAATGTGCAAAAAATCAAAATCACTTATATTTCCACACAAATTTCTAATAATACTAAACAATACTTTATTAATACAGAAGGGAGGATTAAAACAGAAAAACAGTAAAAAGGCAGTGCAATACACAGTTTGAAATAAATTTCAAAAATATTTTTATCAAATCTACAGCCCGACAGTATCCAGATAAACTCCATACCATCAGTGGTTAAACAACAAAACAAACAGAATAGGGTCTTTAGCTACCCACATCATACCATTACATCAAATCCATAACTGCTAATCACTATTACTCATTCCTGCCTAATTAAACTGCTTTACTTCTTGGTAATTACGAAGCTACATGAACAAATTTGTAAACAATGTTTCCAGAGTTTTACAACACAAAATAATTCCCCCCAAAAAACAAGTAGTGAACATTTATCTATACACATATCAATAAATGTTGAAAGAGCACGCACACTTATTTCCATACAATATTGAATGATTTGGTCCACTGCACACACACAGACTGACAAACCATTTATTGTCAGATTAACTTTTTGTTGTACTGACACACGCGCGCACACAATCATACCCAAGACTCTCCTCATACAACCACCCATATGAGATCGGATGCCTTCTCTATCTCATACCTGACAAATTCCCTGCGCTCTCATAAACCGGAAATGGGACCAGAAAAAAAAAAAAATACACCCCCCAAAAACAAGGGCGATGTTCACTGTACAGTATTCACAACATTGCTACCAGTGTTAAAACTTGAGGAGGAAATGTCCATTTATCACAACATAAATTCAGGTAGACAGAATCTGCAGGAATGTGACTTTGGCTGCTACAGTTGGACAACCATCAACATCACAGCAGCAAAACGAGACAATACCTCTAGAGGGAATGAATTGTATAGCAAATGACATTTTATCTGAAACACAGAGAAGAAAAATTTGGAGACCATGGCATGGTGGCAGTTTTTCTATACACTTAGCAACGCATTCATCAACTTAGGAGTAAAACATAAATGAGAAGATAAAACACACAAACTTAATAGCAAAACTGCCTCAAGCATCTCCTCCTCCTCTCTTCATAAATCATATGAATAATCTAAAAATTTAAAAACAACAACATAAATAGCACTGAAAAAAATAAATATGAAATTATCAAAACAGATTTTATTAAGAAGGAAGAAAAATGAATATCAATAAACTTGAATCATTTAAAACAGTTCTTGGTTCAAGCCCTGGGATTGTTGGGGCTTCCACGGTGACGTACACCCTCCGCTTTCTTCTCTGGGGAGGCTCTGCAACATCAACAACACTCACAGACATTAATGAATGAAACAGGTTACCTAACGAAACCCACTGCATGAAACCGGTTACCTAATGAAACCGACTGCATGAAACAGGTAACCTAAAGAAACTGACTGCATGAAACGGGTAACCAGAAGAAATTGACTGAATGAAACAGGTAACCTAAAGAAACTGACTGCATGAAACAGGTAACCAGAAGAAATTGACTGAATGAAACAGGTAACCAGAAGAAATTGACTGAATGAAACAGGTAACCTAAAGAAACTGACTGCATGAAACAGATGATCAGAAGAAACTGAATGAAACAGGTAACCAGAAGAAATTGACTGAATGAAACAGGTAACCTAAAGAAACTGACTAAATGAAACAGGTTACCTGAAGGAATTGATTGAATGAAACAGGTTACCTGAAGGAATTGACTGAATGAAACAGGTTACCTGAAGGAACTGACTGAATGAAACAGGTTACCTGAAGGAATTGACTAAATGAAACAGGTAACCTAAAGAAATTGACTAAATGAAACAGGCAACCTAAAGAAATCGACTGCATGAAACAGGTAACAGATGAAACTGACTGCATGAAATGGGTTACCTGAAGGAATTGACTGAATGAAACAGGTAACCTAAAGAAATTAACTAAATGAAACAGGTAACCTAAAGAAATTGACCTTGCATTAGTAAAAACTGCCTTCAGCAGATCTCTTTTTGTTAAGTTCTAAGACAGTGTGACATGCCGGTTGAATTCTGGTCTGATTTAAAGGAAAAAGCAGTTCAAGACTGACCACACTAACTTTACCATCATGATGCTTTTGCAGGCCAATATATCAGGAGGCTCTTCAAATGATCCTGTTGTAATGACGGGTATGACAGCAAAGTGGTTGGGGCACTAATTTCCACTCCCACAGTCTTGGGTTTGAACCCCAGATACGTCTGGTGGGTGAAAGGTGGAGAGTTTCCCACTGTCCCAGGTCAACAGTGCGTGCGTGGTCACATTTTGGTGTGTGTATGTAACATAGATATAATGTTTTATGTTATCAAAAGCATTTTTGTAAAGCACCTAAAGCAGATTTCTGGATAGTGTGCTATATAAGTATCCATTATTATTATTATTATTAACATGTATGCCAACCTACTAGCACCTGAACCCTCCTTGTGTGAATACACATACAGAAAATCAAATACACAGGGTAAAGATCCCATAATCCATGTCAGTATTTGATAGGTTATGGAATCATGAACAAACCACAGCATGCATACCCCCAAAATCAAAGTACTGCTGTTAAATGACAGGGTACAAAAGGAAATTTTCTATCTAAAATTACGTTTAAATAACATACTTACCGTGACCCAACTAGTGCAGACTCCGGCAGGGGTCTGACATTCCTGCCTGTGCAAACTACTATCTGCCTATGCGGAGAAAATGAAACTACGGCCGATAACCTCCTGGAAGTAGGTAACCTCCCCTTTCTCCCGCTGGCTAACGCCCTCTTTTGACGGCAATATGCCATCACCAGCGCAGCGAGCAGGGAGAACAGGAAGCGGGGAGGACGGGAGGGTCTTAAATTTGGGTCACGGTAAGTATGTTATTTAAACGTAATTTTAGATAGAAAATTTCCTTTTAATTACACATACTTAACCGTGACCCAACTAGTGCAGAATAGCGCGACAAGGTGGAGGGCTCGCCTGTTCTACCGTCCGTCTGCTGTGATGGCCTGTTGTGCAACTACCACAGAAGCAATGCCTCTTAAGCCATCATCCCGTAGGTGTGCTACGTCTCTCTGGTAGAAGTCGATGAGCCATCATCCCTAAAGCGACAGATGTCCCTCAAGTAGAATTCGATGAAGTGGAGTGTACTGTGCCACCTAAGGATATTGGTGCGGGCAAAGAAGACCGAAGTCCGCAGTCCTATTGTGGGGGAGGTCTGTGGACCACAGCTGTGCTGATAAACGTAGGGCAAAGAAAATGGGGTCGGTGGGTTGAATCCACACTTTACTGAGAGCCCTTCGAATCAAAGGAAGGGAAGGAAACACGTACCCTTATAGGGTTGTCTCATTTGAGCGCGGTTGAGCGCCAATGCAAGGAGATGCACATGTGGTTTGATCTGATGATTCCACATCGGATGTGGGCCGATAGTGGAAGTGATTTTTGGTTTTGAGGGAAACTGTGGCACGAGACAGAGGTAGGTTGCCATGTTGGGCTTGCCATAGGCATGACAGCCAGATCTGTAGAGCTCCATGCGAGCTGACAGGCAATGGGCGCTCCCCCCACCACTTTTTTGTCATTGCCAGAAAATGACAGCACTGGTATGTTGCCTATGCACAGAATGGCAGACATTTGGCAACAAAAGACTTGATGTCCCTGGTGCCTCTGGGACAGGGTTGTGTAATTGCCCAGGTAGGTATCATCATGAAGGGGCTTACGGAAGGCTTGGTGGCTTCTCTACCTGAGTGTGGCATGTTGGAGCCACCTGCAGATAGTTGTCGGTGGTCAATGGCTGGGTTGGATCAGGCTGTGGAAGTGCGTTTCATGCGCCCACATGTCACTCAGTCTCATTCTGTGGTGGAATACCAAATGGAAGAGGGTTTCCATGGGGGAAATTTTTTGCTGAAGGTTATGTAGTGAGAAAGGGGACCAGATCCATGACAGGCCTCTGGCTGTGTATGGTGCGCACTGAGTCTGGGATGGAGCTGGGCGGGGGCAGGGAGGTAAGTGGCTCAAGATGTGTTGTACTGGCTATTTACATCAAAGCACTGATCTGACATACGTTTCCAATATGGCCAACTGCAAAGTGAGAGCTGTATTATCAGTGGTTTCTGAATTGCAAAGGGAAATCATTTGCAGCTTAGCCTTTCATGAATGACTGTGTCTCTCAGACTGGAAGTCAAATTGCACTGGGACTTAGTGCTGTAGCCTTGGGCCTAACTAGCCATTGGGATCCGTCCTAAGGCCCTCTTGATCGAGGGACCGGGGATGCAACTTAGGCAAAACACTCTCTACTGGAAATTGTATAATCGAATTCCAGCCCGAATAGTTGGGACAGCAGTTGCTTCCTCTGCTGTTCCGATGGTGACTGTCGTACACGACTGATTATCATATATTGTTCCTTGGAGGGCACCAATCAGCATGGGTAAATCAGGAAACAGTTGCTGTGTGCTTGAGGGATGAAGGTGTCCACCATGCAGGTTACATTGCAATGTAAGGGAGCCGGAAAGAGTTGACGGGGTCTTGTGGTGCACCCATGTGTCTGAAAGGCATGGTGCTTGCTTCCGAAGTGACAACCAAGTCATCCTCTGACAGGCCCTTGACTGAAGGCTGGGGCTCCATGATGGGATAGCCTGCCCAGGCTAGAAAACCCCTGGAAGTGTCTCATTGGAAAGACAGAGCTTGAGAAGGAGTGGCCATCTGTAACCACAGCAGTGGTTGTGTGTTGAGGCTGAAAGGATCGGGCAGGGAAGACCAAGTGCAGAAAGTGCTTTCAAACGCCAACTGTTTGAGACGTTGATGCTGGATCTCTGTTCAAGCAAGGTGATGGGGCGAACTGATGTGCTTGAATGCGGCATCTGCCGTGCTGGTATGAGTGGGCAGTAAGGTACACCCCTGTGGCTAATGGACGGTTCGTTGTGCTCTGTGAGACGCATCCGTCCTCGTCAATAAGCCTTTCTCCCAAATGTAGAGGAAAACAATTATGACCCAGGCCTTCTGCTACTAGAGAGGAGTGGAAGAGATGGGCTTAGGGTGATTGTCTTCTGCCCAGTGGGCAGTTTTGGGTCCACAAAAAATTTGGGAATCGAAGATTGACACCCCTTCATAGGAAGGCTGGCTAGGATGTAGGGCCCGTGTGGAGCTGTTGTCACAACCACAGTGGTGCAAACAAAAGGTTGTTGTTGGCAAGGGGGGGAAGAAGGGATGCCTTACAAACTCGGGAGGAATGAAGGGCTGTGTGTCCGGAGTGGCACTTCTAAGTTGGACTGCCTCATCCCTCCTTGTGCCAAGTTGGGGCATCTCCAGCCCTATGGTTGATTGTTGTAGGCAAATGAGTTGGGTTGCCTTGTCCCTCCTTGCGCCAAGCGAGGGCATTCTTAGCCCTGTGGGTGGGAAGGGGGTGTGTGGGTCCCTAAGGACCAGCCACTACTAAAATGTGAAGGAGCATACATTCAGGCGTGAATGAGGCAGTTTTGTCTGTGAGTGCAGTCGTCCTCCGAAAGCGAGGTAGGGATGAATTTATGAAAATGAATACATACATGTGCAAAGGGAATATAAACTTCCATCAACTCAAGTATTGATGTCAGAAATATGCCATTGACAAGGGATCGAAACACAAGAAATAAGCGGATGTATAAGCATACGTGTAGCGTGCACAGATATAGCCAAGTAAATGGGTAAGTGTGCATAATCAGTAATGGAAAGGACTCTGTGTATGCACCTAAATATGAGATGTACATACACATATGAATAAAGTGCAAGTACGTAGGCGCAGAGAGTTCAGGGCATTGTGGACAGAAGGCCGCAAATGCAAGTGTGCCTATATTGCTATGTAGGGAATCTCAATGAATAGATGTCAATGAATAGAGATAGAAATATAATTGTACATGTTAATAAGAAAGTTGTCTGAACCTATCCCATAAGCGCACACGCATGTGTATTCTGAGGGATAAGTATACATCTATAAGTGAATAAATGTAGCAAGATATCTCATAGATATATATGTGTGTATATATATACGTATATACATACACACACATATACATACACACACACATATATATATACATACATATGGGCTTTTTTTTTTTTTTTTTTTTTTTTAGGAAATATTGTGATTTATTTCCTGTTATTGTGTATCACAAGAAGAGAATGGTTATAGGACTGGCTGCCTGCAGAGGGCTGTGTGCGTGTGTGGGGGATGAAGAACCCAAAAGTTCAGTCGCCAATAGCCTGAGAAACAGCAAGAAAGGTGTAGTTGCTGTGCAATGATGTGTAAAGTCCATGAATGGGCATGAGGACCCAATGAGAATTCGAAGAAACATCGTAGGTGGACAGCACAGGGGGCAGGAGTGACGTGCTGTGTCGGTTACAAATGCCGAGTTGTCTCCCTTGGCGCCGATATTCGTCGAAAAGGATGGTGTCTTTAGAGCACATATCCCCCGGTGTGACGTTTCCTCGCTGTAGAGGGAGGAGCGTCATGCTGCGTGCGAGAGTCCGTGGTTCTATGCCACCTTAACTGATAATAATAATGTCCCTTAGTGCCGTGGGCATCCCGAACCGAATCGGTCGCCATCGGACGCAAGACGGTGGGGACATGTGGCATAATGGCGCCGTAACCAGACAAGATCGGCCCGAGCACTGCCAAGTGGCAGAATCGAGTTATCAAGAGGCACTCCGACGTGGAATTACTGATATTAGTCTGGGTAACAGTGGAGATATGCAGTGGGGCAGAAAAAACTGTCACTGCCGAAGTTCAATGGGCTGTGCACGCATCTGCTCTGTGCGCAAGGGGTGGAGCAGGCGCTAGGTGTGGCACCAGTGCATAATTGCCGCAGCAAGTTCCCAATGGGTTGCTGGTTGTTTGGTTGAGCAACTTGCTGAGACGCCATCAGTGGATGGGAAACAGCAGCAACCGGCGGTGTGGCAAATGGGGTCATCACCGCAAAGCTTGAAGGGACCGAGCACGCACCTGCACTGTTGGCGAGGAGCCGTGCCGGTAAAGGGAAGTAACTGCGGCGGTCACCGGCAAGGGTGCCGAAGCAGGAGTTGTCTCCCTTGGATCGGAAAATCGGACAAGGGGAGGGTGCACACGCATGGGCAAGCGTGTCCCCTAGTGGTCCACCTTCCTCCCTACTCCTGGGGAGGGCATCCCTAAGCGCCTCGGTCGCCACAGGATCCGAGACGGAAGAGGCATGCCGCGTGGGGGGCGCGTGAGCCAATGTCACGGCTGCCGCCACGGACGCATCACACATAGGGCCCAGTCTAGCGTGCGGATCCAAAGCCAGTGTATGGTGTTGTTTTCCAAAGGGGTTATGGCACATTCCCAGTATGTGTAATTAGAGGGGTTATGGCAATTCCATTGTTGACATGGGAAAAGTGATAGAGGAGATCGACTCGGGTGTCCTACCGACTGGCAGGGCCGAGAAATGCGGATCGCATCAACTTTGTTCGCGAATTGAAAAGGAAAGCATCAATGGCACCACTGACCTGAGTATGGGGTAATGTACCCCTAGAAGTCGCCGGAGAGGGTGCAGGAGGTGGTGGAGGTCTGGAGTCGACCGGAGGAAGCCAAGGAAGTGGGGGAGGCGTCGGGTTGGCGTTGTTGAGAGGGCCAGAAATAGAGGGCCCAGAGTGTCCGCAAATCGATATCGATCGCGCCTTAATTTTAGCCCGATATCCCAATTGAACCATATAATTATGTGACCTGGTTCGAGACAAAATTTGACAAAAAACAAGAACGCCAGAGAATCGACAGACAGATAGAAAATACGAAAAAACTTAGCCATATGGAGAGCACAGGACAGGAGTCATAATGGCTGCCAGAAAAAGAGGGCGTTAACCAGCGGGACAAAGGGGAGGTTACCTACTTCTGGGAGGTTATCGGCCATAGTTTCATTTTCTCCGCATAGGCGGATAGTAGTTTGCACAGGCAGGAATGTCAGACCCCTGCCGGAGTCTGCACTAGTGGGTCACAGTTAAGTATGTGTAATTAAATGGATATGTACATAAAAAAGCCTACTCATAGTCATAGACACAAGTGACCAAGGGAGATGCAGCCCACATGAAAAGGACTAACCATGGACATGATGCAGACAGAATACAAAGAGAAAACTGGACAAGGGGACCACTTTTCAATGGGGATCTGCAGAATAGCTATGGAGTTGAGTTTAATAACCTACTGTAACTCCTACAGGGTCAAGTTCAGGGCTTGGGTCTTGGACATAGTGTGTAACAATCCAACAACAACAAAATAAACAAACAAAAAGACCAAAAAACAGAACACACGACAAAAACACATGATGGGTGCAATAGCCAAGTGAAGTGTTGGACTTTCAATCTGAGGATCCCAGGTTTGAATCTTGGTAACGGCGCCTGGTGGGTAAAGGGTGGAGATTTTTCTGATCTCCCAGGTCAACATATGTGCAGATCTGCTAGTGCCTGAACCCCCTTCATGTGTATATGCACGCAGAAAATCAAATATGCACATTAAAGATCCTGTAATCCATGGTGTGTCTGGTGAATTATGGAGACACAAAAATACCCAGCATGCATCAACCATGACAGAGTCATCGGCAAGTCGATGTTGGTCATGTAACAGAAAGAAAAAAAAAAAAAGAAAAAAAAGACAGACCCAAGGGGACAAACTCACCCGTCCTGATTGGCGTCCTCCTCGATGACAACATCCTTGTTGCGTCTCTTCTCGTAGATGAAGATGATGGTGCAGAGCACCACCACCTCGGCCACGATGCCCAGGAAGGGCCACAGCGCGGCCAACTTGTCTGAAAGGACAGCCAACCACACCCTGCAGCCCTCCTCCAACACCAGGAGACACTTCTTCACTGCTGTCACTTCACCCCACATCATCAATCATCATCATTTCAGTTTTTCCCCTCTTGCAGTGAACTTTGTGGACTTCAATTCCTTCATAATGATTTTTTTTTTTTTATCTCTTGCAGTGGACTTTGGGGACTTCACTTTCTTCATCCTTTCTGCAGTACTCAAGGTACATCTTGAGCATGTCCATCTCTTCCCCCATCCCTTTCTTTCTTTCTTCTTTTTTTTTTGACATCACCAGTATATCATAAACCCTTTTGTAGCATTCAGTAAGCATCAGTTACATTGTCCCCCTTTTATTTTTTTAGCACTGGACTTGACATTGAGAACCCCCACTGTTTTTTTCTTTTTGTGTTTTTGGCTTGACATCATTTGTACATTCAGCCATTTTTCAGCACTTGGGCAAAATGTTCAGTATGTTTATCTCCCTTCCGCATTACTACTTTTTGTTTTTTATTTTTTGTGCTGGACTTCACAAGTCTTCATGCTTTCTGCAGGACTTGGAGTACAACTCATGTACATTTATCACCACCCCCTTTTACAGTCATCATGGCGAACAGGTACATTTATCACCCCCTTTTACAGTCATCATGGTGAACAGGTACATTTATCAACCCCCTTTTACAGTCATCATGGCGAACAGGTACATTTATCACCCCCTTTTACAGTCATCATGGTGAACAGGTACATTTATCAACCCCCTTTTACAGTCATCATGGCGAACAGGTACATTTATCACCCCCTTTTACAGTTATGGCGAACAGGTACATTTATCACCCCTTTTACAGTCATAATGGCGAAAGGTACATTTATCACCCTCTTTTACAGTCATCATGGCGAACAGGTACATTTATCACCCCCTTTTACAGTCATCATGGCAAACAGGTACATTTATCAACCCCCTTTTACAGTCATCATGGCGAACAGGTACATTTATCACCCCCTTTTACATTCATCATGGTGAACAGGTACATTTATCAACCCCCTTTTACAGTCATCATGGCGAACACGTACATTTATCACCCCCTTTTACAGTCATCATGGTGAACAGGTACATTTATCACCCCCTTTTACAATCATCATGATGAACAGGTACATTTATCAACCCCCTTTTACAGTCATGGCGAACAGGTACATTTATCACCCCCTTTTACAGTCATCATGGTGAACAGGTACATTTATCAACCCCCTTTTACAGTCATCATGGCGAACAGGTACATTTATCACCCCCTTTTACAGTCATCATGGTGAACAGGTACATTTATCAACCCCCTTTTACAGTCATCATAGTAAACAGGTACATTTATCACCCCCTTTTACAGTCATCATGGCGAACACGTACATTTATTACCCCCTTTTACATTCATCATGGTGAACAGGTACATTTATCAACCCCATTTTAGTCATCATGGCGAACAGGTACATTTATCACCCCCTTTTACAGTCATCATGGCGAACAGGTACAATTATCACCCCCTTTTACAGTCATCATGGCGAAAGGTACATTTATCACCCCCTTTTACAGTCATCATGGCGAACAGGTACATTTATCACCCCTTTTACAGTCATCATGGCGAACAGGTACATTTATCAACCCCCTTTTACAGTCATCATGGCGAACAGGGGTCACGGTTAAGTATGTGTAATTAAACAGGTACATTTATCACCCCCTTTTACAGTCATCATGGCGAACAGCTACATTTATCACCCCTTTTTACAGTCATCATGGTGAACAGGTACATTTATCACCCCCTATTACAGTCATCATGGCGAACAGGTACATTTATAACCCCCTTTTACAGTCATCATGGTGAACAGGTACATTTATCACCCCCTTTTACAATCATCATGGTGAACAGGTACATTTATCAACCCCCTTTTACAGTCATCATGGCAAACAGCTACATTTATCACCCCCTTTTACAGTCATCATGGTGAACAGGTACATTTATCAACCCCCTTTTACAGTCATCATGGCGAACAGGTACATTTATCACCCCCTCTTACAGTCATCGTGGCTAACAGGTACATTTATCACCCCCTTTTACAGTCATCATGGTGAACAGGTACATTTATCACCCCCTTTTACAGTCATCATGGTGAACAGGTACATTTATCAACCCCCTTTTACAGTCATCATGGCGAACAGGTACATTTATCAACCCCCTTTTACAGTCATCATGGTGAACAGATACATTTATCACCCCCTTTTACAGTCATCATGGTGAACAGGTACATTTACAACCCTATTTTAGTCATCATGGTGAACAGGTACATTTATCACCCCCTTTTACAGTCATCATGGCAAACAGGTACATTTATCACCCCCTTTTACAGTCATCATGGTGAACAGGTACATTTATCAACCAGTCATCATGGCGAACAGGTACATTTATCACCCCCTTTTACAGTCATCATGGTGAACAGGTACATTTATCAACCCCTTTTACAGTCATCATGGCGAACAGGTACATTTATCACCCCCTTTTACAGTCACCATGGCGAACAGGTACATTTATCACCCCCTTTTACAGTCATCATGGTGAACAGGTACATTTATCACCCCCTTTTACAGTCATCATGGTGAACAGGTACATTTATCAACCCCCTTTTACAGTCATCATGGCGAACAGGTACATATATCAACCTCCTTTTACAGTCATCATGGTGAACAGGTACATTTATCACCCCCTATTACAGTCATCATGGCGAACAGGTACATTTATCACCCCCTTTTACAGTCATCATGGCGAACAGGTACATTTATCAACCCCCTTTTACAGTCATCATGGTGAACAGGTACATTTATCAACCCCCTTTTACAGTCATCATGGCGAACAGGTACATTTATCACCCCCTTTTACAGTCATCATGGCGAACAGCTACATTTATCACCCCCTTTTACAGTCATCATGGTGAACAGGTACATTTATCAACCCCATTTTAGTCATCATGGCGAACAGGTACATTTATCACCCCCTTTTACAGTCATCATGGTGAACAGGTACATTTATCAACCCCATTTTAGTCATCATGGCGAACAGGTACATTTATCACCCCCTTTTACAGTCGTCATGGTGAACAGGTACATTTATCACCCCTTTTACAGTCATCATGGTGAACAGGTACATTTATCAACCCCCATTTACAGTCATCATGGCGAACAGGTACATTTATCACCCCCTTTTACAGTCATCATGGTGAACAGGTACATTTATCACCCCCTTTTACAGTCATCATGGCGAACAGGTACATTTATCACCCCCTTTTACAATCATCATGGCGAACAGGTACATTTATCACCCCCTTTTACAGTCATCATGGCGAACAAGTACATTATCACCCCCCTTTTCACTTCAGCATCCTTATGTAGCACTTGGTGAACTAGTACATTATCACCCTCCTTTTACACTCCATCATCCTTATGTAGCACTTGGTGAACTAGTACATTATCACCCTCCTTTTACACTCCATCATCCTTATGTAGCACTTGGTGAACAAGTACATTATCACCCTCCTTTTACACTTCATCATCCATATGTAGCACTTGGTGAACTAGTACATTATCACCCTCCTTTTACACTTCATCATCCTTATTTAACACTTAGTGAACTAGTACATTTACCACCCCCCTTTTACTCTTCATCATCCTTATGTAGCACTTGGTGAACATCAAGTAGATTTATCACACACCCCCCTCCCTGACCCCCCCCCCCCCCCCTTTTACACTTCATCATCCTAATGCAGCACTTGGACATCAAGTACATTTATCCCCCCCCCCCCCCTTTTTTTTTTTTTTTTTTTACACTTCATGATCCTTATGTAGCACTTTGAAAACAAATACATTTATCAACCCCTTTTACATTTCATAATCCTTATGTAGCACTTGGTGAACATTGAGTACTTTCGTATCCCCTCATACTCACACCATCTTTTTCTCTTTTTTTTTTTAGTGCTCAATATCATGATTCGTTCATTATCCCTTCTTCAGCAGTCAACTCAACATGTCCAATACATTCTTTTTTCAAGCACTCATCACCACATATACGTTCAAAGCTTTTTAAACAATATTTCTGCTTTCTTATTACAATAACCATTCCTGCTCTAATATACACAAACACACCTACAGCACATCCATCACTTCCACTGAAAAACAGGACATGGTTTCTTCCAACTAACTTTTACAATTTATTTATGGCACAAATGTGGCTAGACTTCTTCCAGATTCCACTTTTAGGTAAAATAAATAAAAAATAAAAATAAAAAGAGACCAAGAAAGATACAGAAAGAAAAACCAAAACAGCAACCCCCCCCCCCCCCCCCAAAAAAAAAAACAAAAAAAAACACACCAAAAAACAAACATAATATCTCATCTTTTTCACATCACAACCATTATTACTACAGCTTAAAAAAAAAAAGAAGCTAGCATGATGAAACCACATCAACTAAATAATCTAAGCTGTACACATACATATAAACTACACACTTTATCACAACATACTTATCTTACAGTTTTACTCATATTGTTGGCACTGCACATTGTTTTATCTGTTATTGTTTCTTATAATTTTCACGACAAACCCAAGTCAACAATACTGATTAAAAAAAAAATGTGTAGGAGCATACTTGCATGTTCATCTTTATCCCTAGCCTTTATCTATCCATACAACATGATCAACTCATTTAACGCCTCACAGGCAGTTTCAAGTCTAAACTGGGTTGCACACAATAAAAATCTATCCAAAACAAAACAAAAAACAATCTGCTACATCACGATTTTATTTTTCTAGCAGTAGATTTGGTTACCCCAGTCCTTTTTTTGTTCAAAATCAACAGCTGCAAACCCTGCCATCATTCACTGCTTGACACTACACTGCCATTACTTTAAAAAAAAAAAATACTCCCTAGAAATACTGCCGCATCTCAGAGAAGTGAAATCAGCACAGAAAAGACCTTATTTCACCAAGCTTGAGTAGCAACTAGAGCCAAGCGACCTGACCACACTCTGACTCACTCATGAACGAGGACTGTGACAATGACAAATACACAACACTGAAAAAGAAATGAAGGGCATCTGATGGGGAGATTTCATTGGTTGGTTTTATCAGATGTGTCAACAACAAAAAAAGGTGATGATTTGAACTAAACAACTGTTTCAGTATCAGGAGAAAACTGTTGATTCATAATGCTGATGTTCATTTCAATAGGCTTGTTATACTCTGTTTTGCATGTTAATATGTCTGCCCTATGTATGTGCATGTGACATGCAAGTGCTCTTATTGCATGTGTAAAATAACCATCATGCTGTTAGTTTTCAACCATCAACTAACATGCTGTACATGCATTTGTGAGTCACAATAAAAAATAAAATAAAATAATACAATACCACCAAAACTCTGACCATTATACTTATAGTAATCCATGTGATGTGTAGCAAAATTTACCAAATAAATATCACCTACTATCCACATTTTGCACTCCCATGTTTGTTTTATGTTTAACTCAAAGAAATATAATGCCTGTTATGGCCTCTGGAATAGGGCAGCACAAAAGAAATATACACATGGATAACTGTTTGGAAAAATAATGTTACATTCACTGTCAGTCAGCTACGTGCCTGTCTGCCAGTCTGATAACATGTTCTGGTGCAACTGCGTGCCACCACATTGGCTGCAACATTACATGTGGCATCGCTTTTCACCTCTTAATCCTCTTCCTCATCTCCCTCTTGACTAACATCTACTTCATCATCCAGTTCTATATTTTCTTTCTCAGATTCCTCCATTTATTGCAAAATATCTTCTAATTTTTTTTCTGCTGACTCCTCTTATCCCATTTCTTCATACATCGTAGTAATTTTGTTCTGCAAGCAATCTGAGAAAAGGTGTGTACTTTGATTCAGACTTCTCTCTTGTGAATGCAGCCAGTGTGTTGCGTCTTGATCAGCATTATCTCCTTACTGGCTCTTCTGAAGTTTCATGAAAAAAATTCACTGATGTGTGGGAAAGATCAGCTCACTGCATGACAGAAAATCTAACCTCACCCTCACACACCTATGGCCCTTACTGGCCAGACTCTCACACTGAGACAGTTTCCAGCTGGCCACCGTAAATGCAAGAAACTTGCTTGTCCAGTGATATCATTTGAATGGAATCAAAAGTATCCTTCATGAACGGGGTGTTGGAACAAAGGAATTCTAAGGAAAAAAGTGAGTTTTCTGGAGAGACATGTATGATGATGAAAGTGTATATATCTAAGAAGGGAACTGTAGTACAGAACTGAGAAAATTCAAGGATATATATGGTTAATGACACAATGAAAAGGAGAACTACTGACACAATATAAGAATGGTCTTTGTGTTGCTTCCTGTTTGAATGAAATAAGATAAAAGGTTCTGACAACAGAAAAACCTGTAATCCAACTGCATTGACTGCTAAAGAGGCTCCTGCTGAGTATTGCAAATGACCCATGTTACAGACACACAGACTCTTGAGTTATTTAAAGATTCCCTTTGCTTGCAATTCATAAAACCCACAAGTAAAATCACTTACCTTTGACACGAACCAGGATGACCTGAGTGGAGTTGAACTCACGCCACTTGTTGCTGATGGCCATACACTTGTACTCAGCAGCGTCATCAAAGTCCACTGACTCAATCTCCAGCTTGCCTCTCTCAATCATCATGCCGTCGTAAGTCTTGGCTGGCATCATCTTGTACCGTGAGCCCTCAACTTCCTGCAACAGAACAGGTCCTGTGTACAGCATGCACTTAGCACATGTTTACAATCCACAGCATTTAAAGGACTGTCGCTGGCAAAATTCTGTGGAAAAACCCACTTTGATAGTAAAAGAATTACGCCTGTAGACAGAAAAAAAAAGAGTGGCACTGCACTGTGGCAATGCGCTCTCCCAGTGGAGAGCAACCAAATTTCACAGAGGAAAATTTATTGTGAGAAAGTAACACAAAACAGAATTAAGTGAACAGGTGACCTACCTGAATCTGTTCGTTCTCCTTGAACCAGGTGATGGAGGGTTTGGGGTAGCCCAGAACTTTGCACTCAATCACCAGCCGCTCGTCTTGAACCAGGTTCTTGGACTTGTCAAAGGGGATCACCTTGGGGTGGGCTGTACCACACACAAACCACAGGCCAGTCAGTCAACACATCATCACCTAGACAGTATCCCTGTGTGTGTGTGTGTGTGTGTGTGTGTGTGTGTGTGTGTGTGTGTGTGGTGTGTATGTTAGACATTTCACCCAATACTTATAAAGTTATTGTCATGCAAATCTCAGAATCTCTTTGCTAAGAACCGACTTTCTGTAGAAATGTGAGATACTGTGCGTGTGTATGTGTGCGTGTGTGTATGTACGTGTATGTGTGCGCGCACGCGTGTGCATGGGCATGTCTGTGTGTGTGTGTGTGTGTGCGCATGTGTGTATGTGCGTGCGTGAGCGGTTCTTGACTTGCTAAAAAGGATCAGACTGGGGTTGGCTGCACCACATGCCATGCAGTACAGTCAGTCCGCAAATCCCCACCCATATAGTCAGTGCATTCATGCGTGTGTGCAGTGGTTAGGTTAGGTTCAGTACACTGTGAGTCGTGTGACCTCTTCACCACAAAATCAATGGGTCATCTTCAAAATGAATCCATGGGTCAGGAAAAGTATTCTTTTCTTCCTCCCTCCTTGGCAACTCTCCACACCGTTTCCCCCACCACACAATGTGTATTTTAATGTTACATTGTGTATCACAGTGTGTGTGTGTACATGCGTGGATTTGTGTGCGTCTTTGTTGTTTTTACTGCCGTTGTATTTCCTGTTCAAGCATACAATGACATACTGCACTAGATATCCAGAAATTTAATCACAGTGATTTTTTCCCATTATCTGTTAACTGGTCATGGTCTTATGCACCAGCAAAGAACTGACCACAAGCTGTTTTTTTTTCCTGTTTTTTTTAAATTTTTTATTTTTTACTTCAGAGTTATTACCTGTGTAATTCCAGACAAACACGTTCCCTGTCTCAATTCAGCTATCCATCCCTCAGTAACACATACAAAGCATCAATGAAGAAACAGTCCACTCACCAAAGTAATTGACATCAATATTGATGGCGTCCTTGTGCCCTTTCTCTACTTCATACTCGGCAACACAGGTGTAGACTCCAGCGAAGTTTCGAGCTGACAAACACAAAATACAAAAACACTTCAAGCATCTATGAGCAAACACCTGTGACAAATCAAAGCACAGAGTGAGGGAAGTATAAATAATGCTCCAGAGAATGATACACATTGCACTTTATAACCCATATGACTAGTATCAGACTTGCTTCTCTGTTCTCAGGACAGATTTTCCAAAGCCAGCTAAAATGCACCGGTACTTCAAATGCACTAATAATAACATCCTACTTCTGTTAAAAAAAAAAAAGAAAAAAAAAAGGAACAAGCCTCCTTTTCCTCTAACAATTAACAGGCTTTTTTCTTCCTCCTACAAACAACAGCCATCAGTGTACTTCCAGTCTGTCCTCCAAAATACATCATCAGCAGTAGCAATGCTGTTGCACTACAGAGATTCATTAAGACACTACAGTGATTAATAAGCAAACCTGAACATCCACAAGATTTTGGTGATGCTGCTCAAATCACACACTGAAGAGAAAAGTCTGGTTCTGGACACCTTGGGTCATTTGACCAGTTCATCACAAAATCAATGGGGTCATTTTCATAACTGGTCAGAAAAAAAACACCCTTATTCCTGCTTCTGGCACCCCATCATGCCACCCCACACCCCTCAACAATCAGCTCACGTCAGAGACTGACATAAGCTTACAGTTGGGCCAACAGCAAAGTGACAGCTGCATTATCAATGGTTTCTCCATTGCAATGGGAAATCCTTTACAGCATAGTCTTTTGTGAAGGACTGACTCTCAAACTAGGAGGCAAAATTGCACTGGCTCTTAGTACTGCAGCCTTGGGGGCTAATTGTCCTTTGGGAACTATTCCCACTCCAACTGTCCTAAAACCCTGTTGGCTGACAGATTGGGGCTGTAACTTGGGCAAGACAGTCTACAGTATTATCAAGTTCTAGCCCAGATAGTTGGGACAGCAGTTACTTCCTCTGCTGTTCTGATGGTCTTGTCAAACAACTATCATACCCCACACCCCAAAAATCTGTAACTGAATTTGTGCTTTGTCCATCACACTCACTGTGTGAAATGATTACACACACACGCGCGCGCGCACGCACACATGCGCGCACACACACATATATATGTGTGTATGTGTGTAAAGACTATAGTATGTGCTAATGTTTGCTGTATTATGATGAACACGGAAAATACACCATAGTCATTACTGAACTTTTAGTGCAATACTTAAACACTGATTTATGCTGACTTACATTATGGTCCAATTAATACAAAGAAAAATGTAGAAACAAAAGCAAAGCAGTACAGCTGATGGACATCAGATCTACAACATGCAAGTGTCACATGCATTAGTCTAATACCACTGTTTTCGGAAATCACTTCCCTCTGCTTTGTGAAAATACTTAACTCCACATTTGCAAAATTTCTCTAAAATTTCCTCAAGTACCATGCCAGCATAATGTGTGGACCTATTCAATTCAGTTCTTGTGTATATGACGTTACCAATGTCAGAATGTGTAACTTGGGTTATGGAAACACGAACTTACCCCGAAAACTAAGTATGACTATATAAATGACTAAATAAAAAGTCATGCACGCGAAACTAAGCGTTCGTGTATCTTGATCAGATCTTGATTTACTTGAATGTGCCACGCTCTTGCACAACATCAAAGAAGAAAACATGGAAGCTGCACACGAACGCCAAAGATATCTTTCAATTTACTCTCCTGATGTGTACAGAATGGAAGAGATTGCAACCGTTCTGAACACTCAATTTCTCAATCTTAAGCAGCTACTTTTGGCAACATATTCCACGATGTGGATGATGATTTATCATGGTGAAATGTTCAATCCGTTTTGAAGTAGGAGACTGGCAGAAAGGTTAAAAGCTAAACTGACACCATATTATGCCACAGTTCACAATACACAAGCAACGATGCCTTTGTGTAAGCATACCTCATTTCCTTTCCTGGCTATTTGATTTCTTTTTCTTTTACAATGTCTGCTCAATGCAGAGCAACAACAGCATCAATTATATTATCTATATTTTTCCGAGTTAGAAACTGCAGTTATGATTGTCTTGCAGGGGAATAAGATAAAACTACAAAATCCCCTCTAGCATGACTGATTTCACTAAAAATTACTGAGTCAAGTAACTGACTGGCTGTCATATCGATGGGGTCATTTCAAAATTGTATGCATCAATGACCGATGATCAACATGAAACCTAAACACTGCAATGTCACAGACTTAAAGCAAATCTATGTGTCAAAGATCGCAGGAACAACAAAAAAATCCCCACAAAATTCTTGTTTGTTAATCAGTGATTCTGTACAGTCTGAAACATTCTGTGAGCAGTATTTGTCTATTTTTACAAAAACTTCTTATCAGTAATATAGTGTGTACCAATCCCATTTTCTTCTTCGGTCATTTTGCACAATACAGATGTGCAAAAATGTGTTCATAACAAGCCAATTTTCAAGAAAACAGTTGTATACAATGATCTATTAAAAAAAAAACTAAAATAAAAAAGCAAAAGCAATGAATAAACTAAAATAAAGGGTGTGAGGGGGGAGCTTATCAGCCCAGAACTTGATTCTATCAATCCATGTAACTTAACCTGTCTGAGAACTTGGGCACTGTCCCCGGAGTCATCAGGTACAGATAGTTAACCTTCATTTCACTTCATACCACCACAGTACACACAGCAACAATCCCCATTGCACAACTTTTATTTGCCAGCCTAGTGTCAGAGCCTGTCCCATGCTGGTGAGACATGTTTATTGATTCAACATCAAGTACCCATGACCTTTATCATTTGTAACTGGAACACCGCCTTAGTCCTTAGTCAGCGACTCATCACTGTGGACTGTTCTTTGCTCCATATCTTTTCCTTCCCATTCTGAGGGAAAGAGATAGTGAGAGGGGGAGACTGAGACAGAGGAAGAGGGGGAGAGTGACAGAGAAAGGGGAGGGGGTGAAGGGAAGGAGAGGGGCAGAGGAGATAGAGACAGACAGAAAGAGAAGGGGTGTGGAGGGGAGCAGAGAGTTATATGGGAGGGGGAAGGGAGGGAGAGAGGGACAGAAAGAGAAGGGGTGTGGAGGGGGGCAGAGAGTTATAAGGGAGGGGGAAGGGAGGGAGAGAGGAACAGAAAGAGAAGGGGTGTGGAGGGGGGCAGACAGTTATAAGGGGTGGGGGGAAGGGAGGGAGAGAGGGACAGAAAGAGAAGGGGTGTGGAGGGAGGCAGAGAGTTATAAGGGGAGGGGGAAGGGAGGGAGAGAGGGACAGAAAGAGAAGGGGTGTGGAGGGGGGCAGAGAGTTATAAGGGGAGGGGGAAGGGAGGGAGAGAGGGACAGAAAGAGAAGGGGTGTGGAGGGGGGCAGAGAGTTATAAGGGGAGGGGGAAGGGAGGGAGAGAGGGACAGAAAGAGAAGGGGTGTGGAGGGGGGCAGAGAGTTATAAGGGGTGGGGGGAAGGGAGGGAGAGAGGAACAGAAAGAGAAGGGGTGTGGAGGGGGGCAGAGAGTTATAAGGGAGGGGGATGGGAGGGAGAGAGGGACAGAAAGAGAAGGGGTGTGGAGGGGGGCAGAGAGTTATAAGGGGGGGGGGGGGGAGAGAGGGACAGAAAGAGAAGGGGTGTGGAGGGGGGCAGACAGTTATAAGGGGTGGGGGGAAGGGAGGGAGAAAGGGACAGAAAGAGAAGGGGTGTGGAGGGGGGCAGAGAGTTATAAGGGAGGGGGAAGGGAGGAAGAGAGGAACAGAAAGAGAAGGGGTGTGGAGGGGGGCAGAGTGTTATAAGGGGTGGGGGGAAGGGAGGGAGAGAGGGACAGAAAGAGAAGGGGTGTGGAGGGGGGCAGAGAGTTATAAGGGAGGGGGATGGGAGGGAGAGAGGGACAGAAAGAGAAGGGGTGTGGAGGGGGGCAGAGAGTTATAAGGGAGGGGGAAGGGAGGGAGAGAGGGACAGAAAGAGAAGGGGTGTGGAGGGGGGCAGACAGTTATAAGGGGTGGGGGGAAGGGAGGGAGAGAGGAACAGAAAGAGAAGGGGTGTGGAGGGGGGCAGAGAGTTATAAGGGGTGGGGGGGAAGGGAGGGAGAGAGGAACAGAAAGAGAAGGGGTGTGGAGGGGGGCAGAGAGTTATAAGGGAGGGGGAAGGGAGGGAGAGAGGGACAGAAAGAGAAGGGGTGTGGAGGGGGGCAGAGAGTTATAAGGGAGGGGGAAGGGAGGGAGAGAGGGACAGAAAGAGAAGGGGTGTGGAGGGGGGCAGACAGTTATAAGGGGTGGGGGGAAGGGAGGGAGAGAGGGACAGAAAGAGAAGGTGGGTGGAGGGGGACAGACAGTTACAAGGGAGGGGGATGGGAGGGAGAGAGGGACAGAAAGAGAAGGGGTGTGGAGGGGGGCAGAGAGTTATAAGGGAGGGGGAAGGGAGGGAGAGAGGGACAGAAAGAGAAGGGGTGTGGAGGGGGGCAGAGAGTTATAAGGGAGGGGGAAGGGAGGGAGAGAGGGACAGAAAGAGAAGGGGTGTGGAGGGAGGCAGAGAGTTATAAGGGAGGGGGATGGGAGGGAGAGAGGGACAGAAAGAGAAGGGGTGTGGAGGGGGGCAGACAGTTATAAGGGAGGGGGAAGGGAGGGAGAGAGGGACAGAAAGAGAAGGGGTGTGGAGGGGGGCAGACAGTTATAAGGGGTGGGGGGAAGGGAGGGAGAGAGAGACAGAAAGAGAAGGGGTGTGGAGGGAGGCAGAGAGTTATAAGGGGTGGGGGGGAAGGGAGGGAGAGAGGGACAGAAGGAGAAGGGGTGTGGAGGGGGGCAGAGAGTTATAAGGGGTGGGGGGAAGGGAGGGAGAGAGGGACAGAAAGAGAAGGGGTGTGGAGGGGGGCAGAGAGTTATAAGGGGGGGGGGGGGAGGGAGGGAGAGAGGGACAGAAAGAGAAGGGTTGTGGAGGGGGGCAGACAGTTATAAGGGAGGGGGATGGGAGGGAGAGAGGGACAGAAAGAGAAGGGGTGTGGAGGGGGGCAGACAGTTATAAGGGAGGGGGAAGGGAGGGAGAGAGGGACAGAAAGAGAAGGGGTGTGGAGGGGGGCAGACAGTTATAAGGGAGGGGGAAGGGAGGGAGAGAGGGACAGAAAGAGAAGGGGTGTGGAGGGGGGCAGAGAGTTATAAGGGGGGGGGAGGGAGAGAGGGACAGAAAGAGAAGGGGTGTGGAGGGGGGCAGACAGTTATAAGGGGTGGGGGGAAGGGAGGGAGAAAGGGACAGAAAGAGAAGGGGTGTGGAGGGGGGCAGAGAGTTATAAGGGAGGGGGAAGGGAGGAAGAGAGGAACAGAAAGAGAAGGGGTGTGGAGGGGGGCAGAGAGTTATAAGGGAGGGGGAAGGGAGGGAGAGAGGGACAGAAAGAGAAGGGTTGTGGAGGGGGGCAGACAGTTATAAGGGAGGGGGATGGGAGGGAGAGAGGGACAGAAAGAGAAGGGGTGTGGAGGGGGGCAGAGAGTTATAAGGGAGGGGGAAGGGAGGGAGAGAGGGACAGAAAGAGAAGGGTTGTGGAGGGGGGCAGAGAGTTATAAGGGGAGGGGGAAGGGAGGGAGAGAGGGACAGAAAGAGAAGGGGTGTGGAGGGGGGCAGAGAGTTATAAGGGGTGGGGGGAAGGGAGGGAGAGAGGGACAGAAAGAGAAGGGTTGTGGAGGGGGGCAGAGAGTTATAAGGGAGGGGGAAGGGAGGGAGAGAGGGACAGAAAGAGAAGGGGTGTGGAGGGGGGCAGAGAGTTATAAGGGGAGGGGGAAGGGAGGGGGAGAGGGACAGAAAGAGAAGGGTTGTGGAGGGGGGCAGAGAGTTATAAGGGAGGGGGAAGGGAGGGAGAGAGGGACAGAAAGAGAAGGGTTGTGGAGGGGGGCAGACAGTTATAAGGGAGGGGGATGGGAGGGAGAGAGGGACAGAAAGAGAAGGGGTGTGGAGGGGGGCAGACAGTTATAAGGGAGGGGGAAGGGAGGGAGAGAGGGACAGAAAGAGAAGGGGTGTGGAGGGGGGCAGACAGTTATAAGGGAGGGGGAAGGGAGGGAGAGAGGGACAGAAAGAGAAGGGGTGTGGAGGGGGGCAGAGAGTTATAAGGGGAGGGGGAAGGGAGGGAGAGAGGGACAGAAAGAGAAGGGGTGTGGAGGGGGGCAGAGAGTTATAAGGGGTGGGGGGAAGGGAGGGAGAGAGGGACAGAAAGAGAAGGGTTGTGGAGGGGGGCAGAGAGTTATAAGGGAGGGGGAAGGGAGGGAGAGAGGGACAGAAAGAGAAGGGGTGTGGAGGGGGGCAGAGAGTTATAAGGGGAGGGGGAAGGGAGGGGGAGAGGGACAGAAAGAGAAGGGGTGTGGAGGGGGGCAGAGAGTTATAAGGGAGGGGGAAGGGAGGGAGAGAGGGACAGAAAGAGAAGGGTTGTGGAGGGGGGCAGACAGTTATAAGGGAGGGGGATGGGAAGGAGAGAGGGACAGAAAGAGAAGGGTTGTGGAGGGGGGCAGACAGTTATAAGGGAGGGAGAAGGGAGGGAGAGAGGGACAGAAAGACAGACATGGACAGAGACAGTAGAATGTTTCAACTAATAGATTCCCCTCCAAGCAACTGCTTTGTTTCAACTGCTACTCTTGTGTTGTGCTGTTTTTTCTTTGTGTGTTTTGGTGCAACCGAAGAACCATGTCATAATGTGCATGCATTGGTGTGTGTGTGTGTGTGTGTGTGTGTGTGTGTGTGTGTGTATCATCACACACAGACGTTCCTACATATTTTTAGACAACTAAGTCTAAATGCAGTCAGTGGCAAGCACTTGTTAATGGACATGTATGTATGATACCCTGTAATCAGACACCATGCTGGAAGTGTCATATACCAGCAGGAAGTCAAAGGCTGAACGGTCTATGATATGTGCCATAACACTGTCAGTAAAACAACTGAAACCAACTTACATACAGGCATGCCAAATTAACAATACAGTGATCAGAAAATATGTCAGCTGCACTGCTTCTGTGAGTGATCATAAGATTAAACATGTGGTTTTTACTTTTTTTTAGCGTCTAACTTAAAAACTTTTTTTTTTTATACAAGACATGGTTTTCCTTTGCATCAATTTTTCCAAACTGACCGACCTATAAATTATAATTATGGAAGCATATGACAAAATTAAAAAATATTCAAGCAGTCCACCTCAACCACACAGGTGCAATAAGTTATAACTGGTGCCTTGAGTCTAATGGATCACAACAACAGAAAAACTTGACCTGAGTTTAGAGCGAAAGTTAGGTCATTGAACTCAACTGCTTTGAACTCACTCTTCTGCAGTTTTAAGCTAACATCACTACATTAATGTTTTTAGACACAAACACATGCAAACATTGCTACATTAGACAAACACATGGAAACATTGCTGCATTAGACAAACACATGCAAACACTGCTACATTAGACACAAACACATCCAAACATGACATAAACACACACAAACAATGCTAGATTAAACACAAACACACACAAATATTGTTGCATTAGACACAAACACACCCAAACATTATATTTGCTACACTAAACACAAAACACATCCAAATATTGCTACATTAGATACAAACCCACCCACACATTACTACATTAGACACAAGCCCACCCAAACATTGCTACATAAGACACAAACACACCAACACATTACTACATCAGACACAAGCCTACCCAAACATTGCTACATTAGATACAAACCCACCTGAACATTGCTACATTAGATACAAACCCACCCACACATTGCTACATTAGACACAAGCCCACCCAAACATTGCTACATAAGACACAAACACACCAACACATTACTACATCAGACACAAGCCTACCCAAACATTGCTACATTAGATACAAACCCACCTGAACATTGCTACATTTGATACAAACCCACCCACACATTGCTACATTGGACACAAGCCCACTCAAACATTGCAAAATTAGACACAAACACACCCAAACATCGCTACATTAGACACAAGCACACCCAAACATTGCTACATTGAACAAACACAAACTGAAGGGAAACAAAGACAGCAACAAGGCATATAATTCATAGGAAAAAGAACAATAAATGGTTGTAAACTACACCAGGCAGTGTAACACTGTAGGTAACACTGGTATATAACACTGTACTTAACAGAGGTATGTACCAGTGGGAAGATGTGCACAGGACAGCAGATTTTAAATGTAGCATGGTGCCCACAGGTGTGACTGAACACAATTCCTTCTGTTTTTTTTAAGACTTCATCCAGTCTAGACTAAAATTTGTCCATGACAAAATGAATCAAAACTTTATCACCTACACCACTGACAAAACAGACTTACAGACACTCTGGCACCAATGTTCAATTTTCATCACTTTTTGTTCATTATTTCCATTGAGTGACCACAATCAAACGATTATTCAGTCACTTTTTTTGTTCATTCATTCGTTTCTTTTTCTAAATTATGGATCAAGCTCTTTGGTGAAAGGGAGTCAAAAGCAGGAGGAGAAACATTACAGGGATTTTAATAAAATTACCAGACCCTGAAGAGCAACCCCCTCCCCCCCCCCCCTACACACACCCCTACACAAGACCTTTCCAGCCCCAGAATCAATGGTTCTCTCATTTATCTAAAGACCTTTCCAGATTTCTACAACTATTTCCAAACCCTGCTGCTGTGCCCAACACATTAGTGTGTTATCACTGTATTACTCTTTTTTTTTTGTCACAACAGATTTCACTGTGTGAAATCTGGGCTGCTCTCCCCAGGGAGAGGGTCACAACACTGAGAGCACCACACATATTTTTTGTATTTTTTCCTGCCTACAATTTTTTTTTTTTAATTTGCTTTCCTATCGAAGTGGATTTTTCCACAGAATTTTGGCAGGACAACCCTTTTGATGCCATGGATTCTTTTAGGTGCGCTAAGTGCATGCTGCACACGGGACCTTGGTTTATCGACTCACCTTAATGACTAGCGTCCAGACCACCACTCAAACTGGCAACTGTGCTGGGATTAAAACCAGTGTGCTCAGATTCTCTCACTTCCTAGGTGGACGTGTTACCTCTAGGCCATCACTCCACACATTCTTTCAACAAACCCCCCGTCCACAGAAAACAGCCAGACACACAACTCACGAGGGTGTCGGATCTCCAGGGAGCCATTGTCGTGCTGGATGAACTCCTGCTTGCTGTCCACCTTGATGTCCGCCACGGGCACCTCCCCTTTCTTCCAGCTGTAGGTGAAGCTTTGATTGGAGTCCTTCACCTGGCAGTTCAGCATCACGTCCTCCTTGTACTCATACGTTGCATCCTTTGTGGTCACTGTGGGACCCAATGACAAACTGTAGTAAAGCAGGAGAATAGCACAACTTCCCCCATTAAAGCAGGGTATTATCACCCAATCCCCCTCCCCTTAAAGCAGGAGATAAACATATACTTCCCTCATCCTCTTTGCATCAAAGGTAAAATTTACCAAAGAATCTAAGGTTAAAATCAATATTATGTAACATAATATCATAATGTTAACTCAGCAAACCCAAGTGAAGTGTACCAAACCCATGATAAAGAGCACAAACTTCAAAGACAAAGGTTTAAATACACAATTTTAATATCAATTTTTGTGGTTGAAAACTAGCAGAAAAATCAAGCAGGTCGGCAGTCTTAAAAAAAACTGAGTATCTTTTGTTGTATGCTATTGTAGTCTCAGCACCCGCAATCAACAGAAAACTAACAATGTCTGGCTGCCATGAACCACACAACAGAGGAGACCCTGCACTCTGGATGAGACATTTTGGTGGCGTTTAGCCATGCCTATACAGTGTTCTGATTCAACATCAGAAACAACCCCCAACTCTGATGACAACACCTTTTTCATGAAACTGGACTGAGTGATCTGGTTTTCCGACAAATTCAACGTAAAAAGACCACCAACTATTAATCAAGACCCTTACTAATGATAACGGCTTTGTTGTTAAACTGCACTGAGAGATGTGTTTCAATTCAACATCAAAGAGACTACCAACAATTACTCAGCCTCATAATGACAATGGTTTAGTCATGAAACTGAACTGATGTGTTTTTACGATTTCTTCCAACTAACCCAATGTCAGAAAGACCATCATATCAGCCCCTCCACCCCACCCCTCCTTTTTTTTTTTTTTTTTTTTTTTTGTCATGAAGCTGAACTACGAAAGTATCACACAAACTGAAAAAATTTCCCCTCACTTTCTGATAAACCCACCTGAAAACACCCTGAGCTGGAAGTTGACAGAGGTCTGCGTCTTGTCATCCTTGCAGACGTACTTGCCCTGGTTGGACTTCTGCACGCCGCTGAAGGTGAGTGTGCTGATGTTGTCACTGCCAGCCACACTGCCCTCCACCTGGCTCTGTGAGGTCTGCTGCGCCATGGCACTGGGGGGCTCTGATGACCACGCCACCCCATTGGGGCTGGAGCAGTTGATCTGCAGGTTCGAGCCCTCCACCACAGAGAGCACCGCTTTGTTGGGGGTGATCTGCACAGAGGCTGAGAGGGAGGGAAGAACTTTAAAAAAAAATCAAATTGTGTATATTTTCATTTATAAACATATTCTACATCATACACAACATTCTTACAGTGGAAGAGTGTTGAAAAATTCAAACATCTAACTGACCCTACAATGAAATATTTTCTTCTAAAAATATAGGTATTCTTATGTGCACCTTCTTTGTTCTTCTTGCACCTGCTATCCCAACTATCTGGACTAGAATTCTATTATAGTGTAAGGTGTTCAGCCCAAGTTGCATCCCCACTCTCTCAGCCAAGAGGGTATAAAGACAGTCTGATGCTGGGATGGTTCCCAAAGGCCAACTAACCCCCAAGGCTGCAGCAGTAAGAGCCAGTGCAGTCTTGCCTCCTACTCCTAGTTTGAAAGCCATAGTTCTTCACAAAAGACTAGGCTGTAAATGACTTACCACTGTTATGGAGAAACAACTGATCATACAGCTCAATGCTGTTGGCCCATATGTTAACTTATGACAATCCATGAAAAAAGCTGTGTGTTGGGCCTGAAGAATAATCATCACCATCATTATGATCATGATATAACAATGATGATAAATAATAATTCTGAAAAATAATAATGCACTGAACAGATTTCAACAACAAAATTATCATCAAATATTTGAAAACTATAAACAAAATCATTTTCAATGTCTGCCAGAAATATCAAGTTAGACCAAGAGGTCCAGCTGTTACAGCTGAATAAAACATTACATGGAAAACTTCATACAAAAATAGCATTCTCTTATGCACACTAATGTACACATATGTACAAACTCACACACTCTCACACACATACATACACACACATACATACACACACACAGAGCATAATTATGAGAATTATTGGGAAAAGGCCAGAAACTGTGCTGTTAATACCCCATAAAAATGTTCACCAGAGCTTTACTGAACAAAAACAGCTGAGACTGAGGTCATTGGCCCTTTTATGCGGACAGCCTGACACACTTTAAGTGGGACATACACATAAAAAAGTATGCCAGAGGTTCAACTCCTCCATTTCTATACACTTTGGGTCAATCAAACCATACAGTAATCACCACAAAAATTATGCTACCAATATGAAAAAAATATATAAATAATTATGTTAAACAAAATACAATGTTAAACAAGACCTGGACAAAGTATTCTAAACATATGCAAACATAGATAAACACACTGGAAGTGTGTATAATTTATGTATGTGTGTGTGTGTGTGTGTGTGTGTGTGTGTGTGTGTGTGTGTGTGTATGAGATGAGTGATATGTCTGTTTTGTGTATACACATGTTTGCAGTGTATACATTGTCACTGTGTAGGGGGGAATGGTTTTTTTTTGTTGTTGTTCTTAATAAGAATGCATTTGTTTTCCATTTTCCACCCACTAAGTTACTTGAAAGTGCATTTATTAGGACAATGGGAGTAAAATATATCACCTTTTCCTGTAAGTTTCAAATACCTAAATCTAAAACTAGTAAAAGTAAAGTAATTTACAATAAATTACCAAAATAATTACAGATAATATCCTATTGTTCCTAGTATTTCTTTGTTTTAAGTTAAATATTATGTAGCAAGCTGGGGTTGTTGTTTTTTTTTTTTTTTTTTTTATATAATATGTACCTTTTTGTTTTGTTTTTTCATATAAATAATACATGTACCTGCATTTAATAATCTTCAAGGACCGCGAATACCGCTGAAATTTTATGTCAGATTACATCATTCTTGTAAACATTCAGTTCAACACACCTTTCCTTTTTTAATTGTTCAAGACATGCTTTCTGTTATTGTTTTTCTTTGCCTCTCTGTACGTGTGTGTGTGTGTGTGTGTGTGTGTGTGTGTGTGTGTGTGTGTGTGTGAGAGAGAGAGAGAGAGAGAGAGAGAGAGAGAGAGAGAGAGAAACTGTTACCAATGTATTTTCTCAAGTAAACTATTATTTCATCACAACATTTACAAATCATATATCGACTAACCTGATGAAATATAAACATTATTTTATTGCCGACAAATATGATGTATACAATGACACAGTTCATTTCATATGACAAGGGTGTGCAAAGGAAATAAGTCGGTACCACAAACCTCTGACCCGAGCCGACTCATAAGTAGTTCACTCATGAGATGAAATATAAGACTAAATAGGGCATTACCTATGACTAAATTATCTCTCCCACTTGACTGTATTTTTCAGTTTTCGCAGTACCGACAGAAGTGATATGTATGCCGAACAGAACGTCTTTCGAGTTTCGTATTGATCAATTAAAGCACAGTGACACATCGAATGAACATGAACAGGCTCACATTATAGAAACAGCTGATCCGACTCTGGCTCAACCGCATAAATGGAAAGTCGGCCAGTGACGGCATTGCTCAAAATCTGCATGCTGAACTCCCAAAGTCTGTGCTGAGTGAGCTTTCATGAAAACTGACCTCAAAACACCATTTTTATCTGCAGCAAAACTGTCAAATTTACACGACTGAGCAGGCTTCACAATGTCGACTTACCTGCAGAACATATTGCGCAAAGAACCAAAACACAAAATTTCAACCACATTTTGAAAGCTGCTCGCTGGAACGTTCACTCTGTCTCTGCCTGCGACTCTGCTCGTCTGCTAACCAACTGACTGGTTGGGAAGATGGCCACCGAGATGTGTTCAACGCATGCGCGAACAAAATTAGCATGGGCCTGTGCGTGAAAAAGGAGACATGTGACAGACTTATGATAATTATGGTCCGTTCCATGATCTTACCTGCACGTACTGCAAATTAATAATTACTTCTATTGATAGCATTGATATCATTGTTGCTATCACCTTCACCATCATCACCATTATCATTATTATCACCGCCATCATTATCATTTCTTTTTGACAAAGGTATTTATTTATCTATTTATATTCATTTATTTATTTATTTCTTCTTCTTCTTCTTGTTATCATTATCATTATTATTATTTATCATTATTGATCAAACTATCCCAGAAAGATTCCTTGCATCGAACATGACATTAATGATAAATTGTTTGCCAGTGTGTCGCCATCAGTCAGTGTTATCACAGTTTTCTCAGTGTCTTCAGTGCACTGAAGCGAGCGCCTGTGCAACTCAGTGATCTGCATGTGTTGCCGGGTGTGCACAAAGGAAGGCTACATGTGTGTGTGTGTGTGTGTGTGTGTGCCGTGTGTGTCAGTGTGTGTGTGTGTGTGTGTGTGTGTGTGTGTATAATTTGCGTCCGAACTTTTAGATATTTTGCAGACATGTTGATGATACCCAAAGGTTACTGTGTGAAAATGTTCAATGAATTCGGTTTCTCTACCACTGAGAAAATACTTGTCACAGTCAAAAAGCGGTTCACTTTTTGGGGGACACCCGATGTAGCCCACGGCTGAATATGAGTCAGTTCACCAACCGACAGCCGAAGAAAAAAGCTGGCTTTGTGCAAATGGAAACGAACATACATTGTTCTGTCTTTTCTTCTTCTTTTTCTCTCTTCTTCTTTTTTTTTCTTTTTTAGGCTCTATTTTTGGTAGGGGTGTGCATCAGTCATGCACAGGGAGGGGGGTGGTGCATCTTTTACTGAATTGTTCGTTTGCATCTGGCGGCGGCTTTTCCCGGCCATGCTCTCCAAGCGGCGGCAGCATGTGTGGCCTCGGCCAATCCCAGCTGACGTTTTCACCACTGAAAGGAAGATTATATTAAATTTAAATATGTCATCACGTGCAAAAAGTACCGACCTGGTGGGGCTGAACGAAAATGAAGTTGCCCGGCAACCCGATAATATGTATGAAGCCTACATTGTTTGAATTATCAATGTGTTCCATTCTTTTATCGCGGTTTCGTCTTTGTTTGAGGCTTATGGTTTGTTTCTTTTAGAATGCAGACAATGGATTTTTTTCAGCCTTCGATTTTCTTCATAAAAAAAAACCCAACAAACTTTTCTTCTCTCCCCCCCCCCCCCCCCCACCCCCCCCCCCCACACACACACACACACACACACCCTTCCGTGTCCCATCCATCTGTCTCACTCTCAGTTATGCCTGGCAGTATTCAGTAATTGATATACGTATACAGTTACTTAATATACTATTTTGATGGTAGCAAGAGACGCTGTACATCTCAAAATTTGTTTGCTTGTTCCGTTTGTGATGATAATGATGGTGACGATGATGATGATTATCATTATTATCATCATCATTATTATTCCTTCCAAATGTTCACCGGCGAGAGAAAATACCAGTCTGAACTGGTTTGAGGTGTCTGCATGAATATGTACTTCGCGTGGATATGTACTGTGTGTTTTTCCAAAAGCGGACGGACTATTGTTTTATGTTAAGAAAGTCAGGACAGAACAGTACAATGTATACGACGGGCAACACTATATCTGAACGAACCTTTAATTGGCAGGCGAAAACAGGTCGAAAGCGCTCGCTCAGCAAGCCTCGACAAATGACACTCCGGGCTAGGTCTGAAAGTGCGTGACCCCAAAACTCTGTTTGGACACTGAAAAGGGTCACAGATAACGCTTAAGTTTCCTGTGTGCTCAGGAGCCGACGAAGAAGTGTGTGAAATCACCGCTACAAAAGTCGTGCCCGTAATTTTTCAAGGTGACAATGGTGGTTGTTACCACGTGTAGCCACGATCGCAGTGACCCAGACTGTTCACACACGGATATTGATTATATAAGCTATATGAGTCTATTTCAACATGAACAATTATCTCGGAAGATTACTTTTCAGGAACTCTGTTCTCACTGCGTTTTTGGAAACCCGAATGCAGCCAATTTTACACAGGCCTATGTTTCTGCATTATAACACTTCAGTGGCTTTATTTATGGGTATATGAAATACTCTTTCTCTTGAATAATTTTATAGTCGGTGGAAAGACATATACATGTGTCATAATCAATGCATCGCGCGGCGTTTGTGGCGGGGCTCTTGGGTGAGACTTCAATAATTATGTGTGATGCTGACACAGGCTCCCGGCAAGGCGTGTGAGACAGGATTTTATTTATTCAATCTGTTTAACACATCTCGGCTCTCTGTCAGTGTGTATGCGCGTGCGTGCGCCAGTGTGTGTGTGTGTGTGTGTACCTATGTGACAACACTTAACTCCACACACACACACACACACACACACACACACACTTACTGACACACTCGCAGAGCCAATCATTCATCGGTGCTCTGTCAGAACTCTCATAGGTATCCAACAGGCAAGACAGGCGATAAGCATGCAGTGAACACCCCACGGGCCAGAATCAATTAGTGCGCGTGCTGTCCGCAGAAAACACATTGGCACATAGGAGGTCCTGGTACAGCAGAGGCTCCAATGTGCCTCAGGCCATTTAGGGGATAGAGGATTGATTTGTGTGTGTGTGTGTGTGTGTGTGTGTGACCCAAATCGAAAAGCGCAATCCATTCAGTTGTGGGGTCAGCTCCAAGCTGTACGTGTGAGAAAACGTTTGTAGCTGGGCTATGTGTTATAAAACTGCTGAAAAGTTTGTAATCACGCGTGCGCGCGCGCGCGTGTGTGTGTGTTAGAAAACGGTTTGCCATTACATTTTAATTTTAGAAAAGTGTGTGATGTCGTGCGTGGCAGCAGTAGCTGATTTCGCTCCGATAAAATAACCAATTTACGAGGATTTCCAACAATTTATCCTTTTGAGTACTGAAACATGAAGCCAAAACATTAGGACAATTTACCAATACATTTGTTCGGGTTTATTAGGCTGTTTGTTCGGACGTATTGGCAGGGGAAGAAATTTTCCATGTCAACACATAGTTTTTCCGCAGTGTGACAGTGTTAGTGAGTACAGTGTGAATGGCAACACGAGAGGCGACACGCAACACTCCTACTACTAGGCAACAACTGTGTACATAACTGTGTTAAAAACGCGGTAAGTGACAATTTTCAAGTTTTCATATGCTGTAAAAACGAGTAGAGCTGAAATTGCTGAAGACTGAAACGTCAAGATGAGTACTAACACTAATAGAAGGCCCAGCAGATCAAAAAGTCTTGAGGAAAACACAAACGTAGACAGTCCAAAAGCCAAGATTACAGAAATCAAGAAGTCTGCAAAAAATGGAAAAAACGAAAGTGGAGCAAAACCAAAAGAAAAGAACACACAAAATGATGCGAAGAGGAAGACAAAGGCAGATGAGAATGAGATGGAATCAGAAAAAAAACAGGAAAACTGTGGAACATGTAACAGTCCCTGCAAAGAGGATGAAAACTCCCTTCAATGTGAACTTTGCGATATATGGTACCACACAAAAAGCGAAAAGATAGATGATGCCACATACCAAATCCTCAGGAAGGATGCAAGCAAGGAAATGTGCACTAATCCACTATTACTGCTCACAACAATGTAACAATGCTGCAGCAAAATTTCTGGGAGGCATTGCTATTCGTCATCTTCATCAACGACCTGCCCAGAGTTGTAAAATCTGCAGTGAAGATGTTCGCAGACGACACAAAGCTGTTTGGGAGGAGCGATATCGCCCAAGGACAGAAGCACATGCAAGATGACTTGGACCAACTCCAGATGTGGTCGGATCGGTGGCAGTTGAAGTTCCACCCGCAGAAGTGCACTGTCATGAAGCTCGGAACAACAAAATCAGAAGCAACATATTCAATGACAGTGAAAGCAGAGGATGGAAGCACCAAGAAACTTACACTGGCAGAAACGGTGGCCGAAAAAGATCTTGGAGTATGGGTGGACAACAAACTGAACTTCAGCAATCACGTCGCACATGCAACTGGGAAGGCAACCAGGATAGTTGGGCTTATCAGGAGGTCTTTTGACTACCTAACGAAGGATACATTCGTCCAGCTTTTCAAGAGCCTTGTGCGACCAATTCTGGAGTATGGACACAGCGTCTGGCAACCGTGTCAGAAAACACTCTGCAGCGACATTGAAGATGTGCAACGGCAAGCCACAAAACTGCTGTGGTCTCTGAAGGATAAGCCATACCCAGAGAGGCTGAGAGCTCTAAAGCTGCCCACACTGGAACACCGCAGACTCAGGGGCGACATGATCGAGGTTTACAAATACCTGCATGGCTACTACACAGTCAAAAGACCAAAACTGACACTGGCAAGCGGGAGAACGCTCCGTGGACACTCCCTCAAGCTACAGAAAGACAGGTACCAACTGGATCTCCAAGGGAACTACTTCGTGCACAGAACAGTTGCGACATGGAATGGTCTCCCTGAGGAGGTTGTGACAGCACCAACAACCAACGCCTTCAAGAGTCGACTGGACAATCATTGGAGACACCTGCCTGGCCTGCACGAACCAAAGTGCCAAAGTTAAAATAACGCATGATGATCACCAAATAACTGAGTTTTCCAAAAAGAGGAATCACGAACAGACCACCGGTCTCAACTGTGGATCAAGTCAAGTCAAGTCAAGTCATATCTGTTTGTTTTTTGTTTGTGTGTTTGTTTTAATCTTTCTGCTGCGAGGCTCTTAACTGTATCTGCTGGAAAAAAACAACAACAACCAACTAACAAAAAACAAACAAACCAACAACAAACTTTCTCCTGTATCGTACATTAACCATAGACACATATATAGTTGTATATTTGTATTTGTATTTGTATTTCTTTTTATCACAACAGATTTCTCTGTGTGAAATTCGGGCTGCTCTCCCCAGGGAGAGCGCGTCGCTACACTACAGCGCCACCCATTTTTTTTGTATTTTTTCCTGCGTGCACTTTTATTTGTTTTTCCTATCGAAGTGGATTTTTCAGTCTACAGAATTTTGCCAGGAACAACCCTTTTGTTGCCGTGGGTTCTTTTACGTGCGCTAAGTGCATGCTGCACACGGGGCCTCGGTTTATCGTCTCATCCGAATGACTAGCGTCCAGACCACCACTCAAGGTCTAGTGGAGGGGGAGAAAATATCGGCGGCCGAGCCGTGATTCGAACCAGCGCACTCACATTCTCTCGCTTCCTGGGCGGACGCGTTACCTCTAGGCCATCACTCCACTGACAACCAACACTGACGTTCCATTTACCACAATACATTTCATCATGACGCACAATGGCAGTGTTGCTCTCTCTGTTTCGCTCATCAATCAACAATCAGAAATCACAGAAAAAAAAAGAAGAAAACTTTCTGCTGCCAAGCTCGTGGCCATATCCGCTCTGATGGAAAACAAAAAAAAGAATTAAAGTTTTGTTGCTGCAACGTAAAGACATTATGTTTGTCACTGTTCTGTGTGTATGTGTGTGTGTTTGTGTGTGCGTGTGTGTGTGCGTGTGTGTGTGCATGTGTGTGTGCATGTGTGTTTGTGTGCGTTTGTTTGTGTGTGTGTGTGTGCGCGCGCGCGTTTGTGTATGTGTGTGTGTGTGTGTGTGTGTGTGTGTGTGTGTGTGTGTGTGTGTGTGCAGATGGTTCAGTCATCAGCACAGCATCCTGAGGCACCTCAGCCGGCGGCAGCTACCTGACTGTTTGCATTCATGCTGGAACACCTGGAATGACCTGGTGCCTGCATGTTGAGACTTTGCAGCACCTGATCTGTCACCGATCCTCCATTGTTGGCGTTTCATTATTGATATTATCATCATCACCATCATCATCACCATTATTATTATTATCATTATTATATCTTTATTTTAATTTTTTTCATCATCATCATCATTGTTGGAGATCGAGAAAATCTGTTTAAAGACATGCAGAGGGGAGATAATCAGTTCAATGCTGCTTACTTACGACATCTTGTGGTGGTGGGCTGTGGAGAAAATCTCACATGTATTCGGGACCTGTGGGATAATTGTAAATATACAACATAATTATGATCGTGTGGACAGCACACACACACACACACACACACACACACACACACACACAGGCACACCGTACACACACACACACACACACACACACACACACACTACAGACAAATAAACAAACACCGCCAAAAACAATCCGTTCTTTTTTTTTCTGAACAAATGTTTATTTTATTTCCAATCATCACACAAAATGTAAATCGACACTGAGACACAAGAAACCACCTTATTATCAATACATGGGCTACAGCATGCACGGTTTACGTTTTAAGTATACACTCGGCCAACACGCACACTATAATACTGAAAGCGTCTGAATAATAGAGCACTATGTGTGACACCACCACCCTTAAAAATTTGACCCTGCGGATAATGGATCCTTTTGCAGCTTATCTAGGATAGCAACGATGTATACCTAGACATATTTCACTGTGTGTGTACTGAAAGGAATGAATAGACAACGATATACACTAGCAAAGAGAAGAATACATTTGACTCAAGAATTAAGTATGTTGTAACTGCTGGCTGGTTTGTTAGGTGAGTGGTTGTTATCGAACAGTGATACTGGTCACGTTCATAGCGATGATGATGATGTTGATGGCGATGAAGATGATGATGGTGCAGGTGGTATTAGTCGTGCTTTTTGTAGTTAAATGGACATCTGGTTGGCGTGTGCTTATACACACACACACACACATATATATGTATATATATATATGTATGTGTGTGTGTGTGTGTGTGTGCGTGCGTGCGTGCGTGCGTGCGTGTGTGTGTGTGTGTGTGTGATAGAGAGAGACAGAGACAGACTGAGACAGACAGACAGAGAGAAAGAGAGAGACAGACAGTCTTTATCTGCCCTTGTATTTACTTAGGGACAAGCGTGTGTATACCGTGCAGGGAGACTTTCCAACGGTCTGCACAATTCAGATCAGGCTGGTGAAACGAAGTGAATGCCAACTGACAATCTCCCATAATACTCACCACTAAATGGGCCACACTGCTGATGGCTGTTCAAATCGGTGACGAACAAACAAATACTGTTGTCATGATAAAAGTTGAACACCACAAAATGAAACCAACCAGACACAAATCAAGAACTTCATACTTATATATGCCAGTATACCTTGAAATACCATCACCGCAGCGTCAATATTCTTCTAATCTCAGCATCCTAAATTTAATACATTTTGTATTTGTATTTCTTTTTGTCACAACAGATTTCTCTGTGTGAAATTCGGGCTGCTCTCCCCAGGGAGAGCGCGTCGCTACACTACAGCGCCACCCTTTTTTTTTTTGTTTGTTTTTTTGCATGCAGTTTTATTTGTTTTTCCTATCAATGTGGATTTTTCTACAGAATTTTGCCAGGAACAACCCTTTTGTTGCCGTAGGTTCTTTTACGTGCGCTAAGTGCATGCTGCACACGGGACCTCGGTTTATCGTCTCATCCGAATGACTAGCGTCCAGACCACCACTCAAGTGGAGGGGGAGAAAATATCGGCGGCTGAACCGTGATTCGAACCAGCGCGCTCAGATTCTCTCGCTTCCTAGGCGGACGCGTTACCTCTAGGCCATCACTCCATGACCCCCGCCGCCCTTTCAACCCCGACTACTAATCAGACAACGGCCATCTTGTTTATTATGAAACAACCACTTAATTATCTGTTCACACATGCAGTTATTCATCTGTCTGTTTATTATGACGCTTCCCTCCCTTTCCTTGCCCCGGGTTCCTCTCCCTTGTCCCTCAAACCTACCCTCTCAGAAGTAAATTTTCCGGTAGCTAGTTTTGTAAAACTGCAATGACGTATTTCCGTTTCCGATCACTGTGTTTGTTTGTTTTTTTTTTGTTTTTTTGTTGTTGTTGTTGTTGTTTTTTTGTTTTTGTTTTTTTGTTTTTGTTTGTTTGTTGGTTTTTTTTTGGTGTTTTTTTTTTTAAAGAAAAGTTTCCCCGTTGAAAACAAGAGGGAAAAGGAAGCCAAAACAGAAAACAACGACAACAACCACCGTGGCCAGACCCTGACGAGCACTGTATCGGCAGATCAGCATCTTACCCACTCCGCCAACTTCCTCCATGCAGGCATTGCGCAGCTTTCAAAAACAGAAGCATAGGGGGTCGTTTTCATAAACCCACATTACTTATTCTTTTTTTTTTTTTCTTTTTTTCACAGCATCATTCCTTCTGTAAAACAGGAAACAGCTGTGTCAGACTTTGATCAACACTTATTTGATAATTGGTTGCTTAGGACTGAATTCCAACATACTTGCATTTGTATTTGTATTTGCATTTTTTAAAAAATTTATCACAACAGATTTCTCTGTGTGAACTTCGGGCAGCTCTCCCCAGGGAGAGTGCGTCGCTACACTACAGCGCCGCCCATTTTTTTTTGTATTTTTTCCTGTGTGCAGTTTTATTTGTTTTTCCTGTCGCAGTGGATTTTTCTACAGAATTTTGCCAGGAACAACCCTTTTGTTGCCGTGGGTTCTTTTACGTGCGCTAAGTGCATGCTACACACGGGACCTCGGTTTATCGTCTCATCCGAATGACTAGCGTCCAGACCACCACTCAAGGTCTATGAGTGGAGAGGGAGAAAATACCGGCGGCTGAGCCGTGATTCGAACCAGCACGCTCAGATTCTCTCGCTTCCTAGGCGGACGCGTTACCTCTAGGCCATCACTCCACTACGAGTTTGATTTCAAAAAGTAGCCTGCTCCTACCACGATTCATTGAAACAGGGCACCATGGTGTCGTGTCGCTCTGACCGTTTGAGTCATCACACATCAATGGGCAACGAAACTGGAATAAGCTGCAATGAATTATGCGCTGGGCGCGAAAAGAAATAAGCAGTTAGCTTTATCCAACTAGCTGAATCGTCTTCAGTCATGTGCACACTGTCATTTAAACGACCAGATCAAACCTTACCAGCATACATACAAATGACAAGAGCAACAGAAAGAAACAAATCACACAAATGCACAGTTTGAAATGCAGCTGCAAATATTTCAGTGTGAACTTTGTTTAAAAAAACAAAGAAGAAAAAAAAAGTGTCCAGCAAAACTCAGTGAGAGGCAAACAGATCTTAATTGCTCACAATTTGACACACTCAGTGGTCCTGTAAATAATAATGTTAAGAGAGAGGGAGGGAGGGAGGGAGGGAGAGAGAGAGAGAGAGAGAGAGAGAGAGAGAGAGAGAGAGAGAGAGAGAGCTCGTGTAATCATCTGTCAGAGATAAGCTTAGTTTCTAATTTAAGTGTGATATGAAAGAGACATAGAGAGAGAGAAAGAGAGAGGGAGGGGGGTCGAGCGGGGGGGGGGGGGGGGGGGGGGGAGAGAGAGAGAAAGAGGGAGTTGGAGAGGCCGGAGTGGGGGGAGATAGATAGATAGATAGATAGATAGATAGAGAGAGAGAGAGAGAGAGAGAGAGAGAGAGAGAGAGAGAGAGAGGAAGCGGAATTTTAATTCACCAGGGTTATGATCAAAACAAACCTGTATTAAAAAAAAAAAAAAAAAAAGTGTGGGTGGGGAG
>NC_134897.1:8949901-8983658 GCF_041734735.1 Babylonia areolata | reverse complement strand
AAAACCCGCTGTTTTGTCTTGTGTGGACGACACTTCATCCCACCTACCCCACAGAAGGCCTGGCCAAAGGAGGTGCAGAGTCTGCTGGAAGAAAGAACAAAGAAAGGATGTGGGGTTCTACTGCCCAGACTGCCCCAGCAAACCAGCACTGTGTCTTGAAGACTGTTTCTGCAAGTACCACACACTGGGTTTTTACTGGCGATAGATCCTGGGTGAGTACACCCTTTTCATTCTTTGTGTGGACTGTTTGGTGTCTTATGCACCTGGACACTGTTGCTCAGCCTTGACAGTGTGTGTGGTTGATCACAACAGTCACAAGAAAGACAGATTGAGAACCTGGTTGATATTGTAGCACCTACATGGTGGAATGACAGTCCCAATTTTTTTTATTAATGCATTTTATGGAATTTTTTCTGTTAGATTGACTCATTATTTGATAATGTGAGTATCAAAAACAAAATCTTGGTTCATTTTCCTTTCATTTGATATATACTTTTATGCACTTATATTCAGTACTTTTTGAAATATAAGCAAATTAAAATCATTGGCGTGTTTTTCTTGTTTTTCTGAAAATTTTCTCAGCATACGCCATAGCAAAACGTACTAGCAGTGAAGGGGTTAAACACTTTTGGCAGTCGGGTAGTGTCTGGTCTCACGGCAGCTGCAGACGCAGCTACCAGCCTTCACTTCAATACTGTGCTAGCGCGGCGTGATGCCGTTCTCCGCCTCTCTAACATTCCAGTAGAGGAGAGGGCTGCCCTGCGGTCCATCCCAGCACAGCAGCACTCCCTCTTCGGCCAGTATGCGCCGCATTTTGTCAGCCACAGGGCAGAGACAAACAGGGAGGTGGCCTCATATTTAGCCCACTCCTCCCAGGGGCGCCAGGGTTCTATGCCATTGAAGAGACCCGCCACCAGGGCTCCTCCATATTCCTCGCCTCCTAAGTCAAAGCGGCGTGCGCAGAATCAGCGGCAGAGGAACAAACCACCTCATGTCCGTCCAAGCCGTCCGGCCATGCCCAAGGCCAGAAGGCAGCACCCCCAATGACTGGGCCCCGATTCAGCACCGCCAGTCGTTCAGCCCCTCCAAGTAGGAAACTTGTCCCGGCACGCTCATCAGTGGCGTGCTCTGGGACTCAACGACTGGATTGTTTCGGTGCTAGAGTCGGGGTACATGCTCCCTTGGGTGGGGGACCGCCCCCCTCTAAGATCCACTCCTTTTCCTTATGTGCCCAGCTCGATGGAGCAGGAGAGCGTCTTAGAGAAAGAGATATCGTGCCTACTCCTCATAGGGGCGATATCTCAACTCTCGGACCCGGGCCCCGGTTTTTACGGCCAGTTGTTCGTGATTCCAAAGGTCTCAGGAGGGTGGAGACCAGTCCTGGACTTGTCCCCCCTCAACAGATTCCTCCCCAAAATGAAATTCAAGATGGACACACAGGCACAGATTCGGGAGACCATGCAATGGGGTGATTGGGCGACGTCCATCGATCTGAAAGATGCTTATTTCCATATCCTCATCCACCCGGCATCCTGCTGGTACCTGAGGTTCGTGTGGAGGGACAAGGTGTTCCAGTTCTTGGTCCTCCCATTTGGTCTGTCCCTTGCCCCTTTCCTGTTTACCAAGGTGGTGCGGGAATTGGTGTCAATCGTCCGGTCGGAGTCCATTCGGCTCTGTGTGTACCTGGACAACTGGCTTATTCTGGCCCAGTCACAGGCCCTGTGCCAGAGTCATACAGCCAGACTTCTAGACCTGTGCTCCCAACTGGGTTTCATCACGAACCAGGAGAAATGCGATCTGTCCCCGAGCCAGTCCTTCGACTTCTTAGGGATGAGATTCGACACGCGGTCTATGATAGTCTCTCCAACGCCAGATTGGTGGGACCGTCTGGCAGGCCTCCTCAACCACTTGCGCCATTCCTCCCAAGCAACAGCACGGACACCGTCTTCCCTCCTGGGTATGATGGAGTCCATGGCACCTCTCATCCCTCTGGGCAGGGTTCTCAAGCGCCCTCTTCAGAGGGCACTCAGGCTACAGTGGTCCCAGAGCACTCAGCCATGGGATACCCTGATATGTCTGGGCGAGTGGTTCCTCGAGGTGACATCAGAATGGTTACCACCCCTCTTCTGACACAGGGGGTGCCCATAGCCCCACCTACTCTTCAGGTGGCACTATTCACAGACGCCTCCTCCCTGGGCTGGGGAGCCCACATGACTCACTCCATGCAGCAGGGACTTGGTCCCCGGAGGAGCACCTATGCCACATCAGTGTTCTGGAACTGGAGGCAGTTCACAGGGCTCTCCAGCACTTCATGGGGGAGGCCACCGGCAAGACCATCCGCTTGTTCATGGACAATACAACAGTCGCATGTTACGTGAACAAAGGGGGGGGGGGGGGGAGCACACTCGGCAGACCTCTCTCTGCGGACCGAGGCTCTCCTCCGTTGGTGCCACAGCAAGGGCATTGCACTTTCAGCGAGACACATAGCAGGGAAAGACAACATTTTGGCAGATGCTCTCAGCAGGTCCAAGAGTGTCATACACACAGAGTGGACCCTGGACAAGGACACCCTGCAAGGGGTGTGGGAACAGTGGTTCCGGTCGATGGTGGACCTGTTTGTGACAAGGTTCAGCAAGAGACTTCCCACTTACGTCTCTCCGGTCGCCGACCCAGAAGCATGGGCAGTGGATGCTCTCTCTCTAGACTGGAGCAGTCTGATTGCCTACGCGTTTCCTCCCTTTCCAATCCTGTCCAAGGTGATACGGAAAGCCAGGTTGGAACGCCCGCAGCTGATCCTCATTGCGCCGAAATGGCCAGCCCAGCCCTGGTTTCCGGTCCTTCAGTCCCTGACACATGTTCCACCCCTGGAACTGGAAACCAAACCTCATCTGCTGAGGCAGCCTCGTTCGGGCATTCCTCACTCCAATCCTCAAATGCTCCACCTGCACGCGTGGCTGCTGTGCGGTCGGAACTGTCAGCATCACCATTGAAGTCTTCCACCCCTCGGTCAGCCTCTGTGTCGGCCACGCTGACCAAGGGGGGTGCCTCCTCCGACCTCCTCTCCAAAGCCAGGAGGGAGGGAACAGAGACTTTGTATGACTTTCGCTGGAAGAAATGGCTGCGTTGGTGTGCAGCTCAGAACATTCCCCCTACTAACCCTACGAGCATGCAACTGGCCAACTTTCTGGCTCACTGCTCCTCGGTTCTCAACCTGTCCGCTAGTTCTGTGAGAGGGTACAGGTCTGCCATCTGTACCACTATCAAACAGCTAGGTGGTCCCGCTTTTGAAGCTGATTTCCTGCTCAGAGAGGTGGCTAGGGGCGCCTCTCTGAAGGAAGCTAGGAATCCCAGAAGAGTGCCCCTCTGGGACTTGTTCCTGGTGCTGGATTTCATTCGAAAACAGCCCTTCGAGCCATTGGGGACTATTCCTTTTGACCTGCTCACTCTCAAGACTTTCCTTCTGTTGCTGGCCACTGGCCGTCGTAGAAGTGAGATTCATGGTCTTAGTGGTATGCCACAAGATCTAGCATTCCACAGAGATGGTTCCATCACTCTTCGTTTCCTTCCAGAGTTTCTGGCTAAGAACCAAGACCCCGAGGTCCCTTCCCCCTCTCTGAGGGTCAGACCTTTGATATTCTTGCCCAAGATGATGAAGATAGGCATCTCTGCCCCGTTCGGTGTCTCAAATACTATTGGCATAGGTCTCGCCATAGGCGTTCTTCTCAGAGGCGCCTTCTCATCTCCCTCAATGAGAATTACAAGACATCGCTGCACGCACCATTTCCCGCTGGGTTTCCCAAGTCATTCGTACAGCCTACTCTCATGCACACAAGGATATCAGTTGTCTTAATCCCAGAACACACGAAGTGCGGGCCATAGCTACTTCGGCTGCTTTCCAGCACTCGGTGCCACTGCAGCATGTCTTGGAGGCAGCCTTCTGGTGGTCTGAGAATCCCTTCATCAACTTCTACCTCTGGGATTTCCGTATGACCAGGGCTGACGGTTCCAAGGGGATTTCCTTTGTCGCGGCTAACACTGCTGTCTCAGTTACAAGGGCTCCCCATACGAACCAGTAGGTGTTGCCCTCCTCCATTTGCTTTAAATTCTGCATCAGTTTGACATGGTACAGTATATGACACCAAAAGGAGGAGTTTGTATTATACTCCATGTTTGGTGTTACATATACTTGAAACTCGAATGCCCGCCCGTCCGTCCCCGTGTCTCCGCCGTGGTTCTCATGGCCACGGAATGATTCAGCGCTTATAGCTGTTTGATTGGCTAAGAGCGGGCCAGACTAAGAGGGGCGTCTTTTCACTGTTAGCCGCGCAAAATTTGGCCAAACAGAGCAAACCATAGGCCTAGTTTGCATCAGTTTGACAAATCTTACGATGCAGTCTTAACAACAATCATAAAAAGCATACAAACCATTCAGATGAAAGATATGATTTATTTATAAAGTGTAAAATGAAAATTAGAAAGGCGTGTTTAATTACCAAGAACTACTTATTTTAAAAACAATCATCACAATGTGCAAAAAATCAAAATCACTTATATTTCCACACAAATTTCTAATAATACTAAACAATACTTTATTAATACAGAAGGGAGGATTAAAACAGAAAAACAGTAAAAAGGCAGTGCAATACACAGTTTGAAATAAATTTCAAAAATATTTTTATCAAATCTACAGCCCGACAGTATCCAGATAAACTCCATACCATCAGTGGTTACACTTTGTGTTTCTACAATCTTAAACAAACAGAATAGGGTCTTTAGCTACCCACATCATACCATTACATCAAATCCATAACTGCTAATCACTATTACTCATTCCTGCCTAATTAAACTGCTTTACTTCTTGGTAATTACGAAGCTACATGAACAAATTTGTAAACAATGTTTCCAGAGTTTTACAACACAAAATAATTCCCCCCAAAAAACAAGTAGTGAACATTTATCTATACACATATCAATAAATGTTGAAAGAGCACGCACACTTATTTCCATACAATATTGAATGATTTGGTCCACTGCACACACACAGACTGACAAACCATTTATTGTCAGATTAACTTTTTGTTGTACTGACACACACGCGCACACAATCATACCCAAGACTCTCCTCATACAACCACCCATATGAGATCGGATGCCTTCTCTATCTCATACCTGACAAAATTCCCTGCGCTCTCATAAACCGGAAATGGGACCAGAAAAAAAAAAAAATACACCCCCCAAAAACAAGGGCGATGTTCACTGTACAGTATTCACAACATTGCTACCAGTGTTAAAACTTGAGGAGGAAATGTCCATTTATCACAACATAAATTCAGGTAGACAGAATCTGCAGGAATGTGACTTTGGCTGCTACAGTTGGACAACCATCAACATCACAGCAGCAAAACGAGACAATACCTCTAGAGGGAATGAATTGTATAGCAAATGACATTTTATTCTGAAACACAGAGAAGAAAAATTTGGAGACCATGGCATGGTGGCAGTTTTTCTATACACTTAGCAACGCATTCATCAAAACTGACTAATAGGAAGAAAACCAACTTAAATACTTTTTTTTATTTAAAAAAACAAACTTAGGAGTAAAACATAAATGAGAAGATAAAACACACAAACTTAATAGCAAAACTGCCTCAAGCATCTCCTCCTCCTCTCTTCATAAATCATATGAATAATCTAAAAATTTAAAAACAACAACATAAATAGCACTGAAAAAAATAAATATGAAATTATCAAAACAGATTTTATTAAGAAGGAAGAAAAAATGAATATCAATAAACTTGAATCATTTAAAAACAGTTCTTGGTTCAAGCCCTGGGATTGTTGGGGCTTCCACGGTGACGTACACCCTCGCCTTTCTTCTCTGGGGAGGCTCTGCAACATCAACAACACTCACAGACATTAATGAATGAAACAGGTTACCTAACGAAACCCCACTGCATGAAACCGGTTACCTAATGAAACCGACTGCATGAAACAGGTAACCTAAAGAAACTGACTGCATGAAACAGGTAACCAGAAGAAATTGACTGAATGAAACAGGTACACCTAAAGAAACTGACTGCATGAAACAGGTAACCAGAAGAAATTGACCTGAATGAAACAGGTAACCAGAAGAAATTGACTGAATGAAACAGGTAACCTAAAGAAACTGACCTGCATGAAACAGGTAACCAGAAGAAACTGACTGCAGAAACAGATAACCAGAAGAAATTGACTGAATGAAACAGGTAACCTAAAGAAACTGACTAAATGAAACAGGTTACCTGAAGGAATTGATTGAATGAAACAGGTTACCTGAAGGAATTGACTGAATGAAACAGGTTACCTGAAGGAACTGACTGAATGAAACAGGTTACCTGAAGGAATTGACTAAATGAAACAGGTAACCTAAAGAAATTGACTAAATGAAACAGGCAACCTAAAGAAATCGACTGCATGAAACAGGTAACAGATGAAACTGACTGCATGAAATGGGTTACCTGAAGGAATTGACTGAATGAAACAGGTAACCTAAAGAAATTAACTAAATGAAACAGGTAACCTAAAGAAATTGACCTTGCATTAGTAAAAACTGCCTCAGCAGATCTCTTTTTGTTAAGTTCTAAAACAGTGTGACATGCCGGTTGAATTCTGGTCTGATTTAAAGGAAAAAGCAGTTCAAGGACTGACCACACTAACTTTACCATCATGATGCTTTTGCAGGCCAATATATCAGGAACGGCTCTTCAAATGATCCTGTAGTAATGAACGGGTATGACAGCAAGAAGTGGTTGGGGCAACTAATTTCCACTCCCAACAGTCTTGGGTTTGAACCCCAGATATCTTTCTGGTGGTGTGAAAGGTGGAGAGTTTCCCACTGTCCCAGGTCACAGTGCGTGCTGGTCACATTTTGGAGTGTGTAGTGTAACATCGATATAAGTTTTATGTTATCAAAAGCATTTTTGTAAAGCACCTAAAGCAGATTTCTGGATAGTGTGCTATATAAGTATACATTATTAATTATTAACATGTATTGCCAGACCTACTCGCACCTGAACCCCTCCTTGTGTGAATACACATACAGAAAATCAAATCAGCAGGGTAAAGATCCCATAATCCATGTCAGTATTGATAGGTTTATGGAATCATGAACAAACCACAGGAATAGCAACCCCCAAAACAAAGTACTGCTGTTTAAATGACAGGTACAAAAAAATTTCTATCTAAAATTAAACTTTTAAATAACATACTTACGTGCGCGCGCCGGCAACGTAGTGCAGAGCTGCCTGCATGGTCTGACATTCCAGCCTGGGCAAACTACTATCTGCGGGCCTAGTGCGAGAAAATGAAACTACGCCTGATAGCGCCTGCGCTGGCAGTTGTAATCATCCGCCTTAGGTCAGCTCCGGGCCGTCTGCAAACTCCCTCTTTTTGACGTGCACTAGTGCGATGCCGACCAGCGCAGCGGCAGGCGAACAGAAGCGGGTCGGGACTGGAGGGGTCTTAAATTTGTGGTCACGGTAGAGTACGTTGTTAGAGGTTTATACGTAAGGAGATAAGATAGAAAATTTCCTAGAATTTAACAGAAGCTTAATCCGTGACCAACTAGTGCAAATAGCGCGACAAGGTGGAGGGCTCGGCCTGTTCTCTAACCTGTTAGCCGTCTGCTGAGATGGCCTGGTTGTGCAATTACCACAGGAAGCAATGATGCCTCATAAGCCTTCTATCCACGTAGTTGTGCTACGTCTCTCTGTAGAATTCTATGAGCCATCATCCCTAAAGCTAACGAGAATGTCCCTCAATTAGAGCGATTCGATGAATGGAAGTGTAGCTGGTGCGCGACCTAAGATATTGGTGCGGGCAAAGAAGAGACCGAATGTCCGCATTCCTAGTTGTGGGGGAGTCTGTTGACCAAACGATCAGTGCTGATAAACGAGCGGGGCACAGAGAAATGGGGACGGTGTGGTGTGATGTGTGAATCCACAGCTTGGTTCTGAGGACGCCCGTTCGAAACAAAGGCAGGAAGGAAAAACGTACCACCTTATTGGTTGCTCATTTGACGTCGGTGAGAGCGCGCGAATGCAAGGAGATGCCCATGTGGATTTGTGAGTGCTGAGTGATTCCACATCGGATGTTGCCGAGATAGGTGGAAGGTGATTTTTTGTGATTTTGAGGGAAACTGTGGCACGAGACAGAGGTAGTTACCAAGTGGCTTGCCATAGGCGAGGGACAGCCTAGAAGCGTGTAGAGCGTCCTGGCTGGAGCTGACGAGCAATGCGCTCCCCCCACGCACTTTTTGTCATTGTGCCAGAAAATGACAGCAACTGGTATGTTGTGCCTATGCACAGAAAGAGCAGACATTTGCAACAAAGATGACTTGAGTTGTCCGGCTGTGCCGTCTGGACAGAGTTTTGGTGTAATGCCCAGGTAGGTAACCATCAGAAGGGCTTACGGAAGCTTGGTGGCTTCTCTAGGCCATGAGTGTGTGCGTATTTTTGGAGCCACCGGCAGATATGTCGGGGGGTGTGTCAATGTGTCAGTGGATCAGTGCATTGGAAGTGCTGTATCATTGCGCCCACGATTCACTCAGTCTCATTCGTATATGGTGGAATAAGCCGCAAGATGGAAGAGGTTTCCATGGGAGAAGATTTTGATGTGCTGAAGTAGTTTGTAGCGTTTGAGACCAGGGGACCGATACTCGCATGACAGGCCTCGTGGCGTGGATAGATGGCGCACAGGAGTCTTGTGGAGAGGATGCTGGGCGTGGGCACGAGGGGGAATGGTGAAGGGTGGGGCTCAAGATGTGTTGCTAGCGGGGCTGCGTTTTACATCAAATGCAGCTGATGCATGGGGCGATAGGTTTTCCAATATGGCCAGAGCGCAAAGGTGAGAGCTGTATTATCAGTGGTTTCTGAATTGCATAGGGGAAATCAATTGCACTTAGCCTTTCATGAAATGAGCGTGGTCCTGCTCAGACTGTGGAATCGAAATTGCACTGGGACTTTGTGCTGTCGTCCTTTGCCTAACTGGACCATTGGTGGGGATCCGTCCTAAGGCCCGTCTTGAATCGAGTGCGCGCGGTGGAATCAACTTATGCAAAAACACACTCTACTGAAATTGGGAATAATCGAATTCCCAGCCCGAATATTGGGACAGCCAGTTGCTTCCTCTGCTGGTTCCGGATGTGGTACTGTGGTACACAACTATAATCATATGATTGTGTCGAGATTAGGGCACGCGCAATCAGCATTGGTAAATCAGAAACAGTTGCTTGTGTGCTTGAGGATGAAGGTGTCCACCCGATTGCAGTTTGACAGATGCAGTAGTAGAGGGGCCGGAAAGCGAGTTGAAGTGTTTCTTTGGAGGTGGTCAGCCATGTTGTCTAGAAAGTGCAGTGGTGTGGCTTGCTTCCGAAGTGCAACCAAGGTCATCTCTGACAGGCGCCCGCCTGACTGAAAGGCTGGGGCACCATGATGGATAGCGCTGCCCAGGCTATAAAAACCCTGGAAGTGTCCCTCATTGAAAGACAGAGCTTTGCGAAGGAGTGGCCATGGCGATGTAACGCACATCCGTGTTGGTGTGGTTGAGGCTGAAATGATCGTCAGGGAAGACCAAGTGTCAGGACAAAAAGTCTTTCAAAGCGCCAACTGTTGAGACGAGTGATGCTGGGATCCTGCTGTATCAAAGCAAGGTTATGGGGGCGACTGATGGTGCGATTTGAAAGCGGCAGGTCGCCGGTGCTGGGTATGAGTTGGGGCAGTAAGTAACAGCCCCCTGTGGCTAATGTACGTTCCGGTTGTGATGCTGTGAGACGGGCATCCTTTCCTCGTCAATATGAATCCTTTCTCTCTCCGCAAATGTAGAGGAAAGAGCAATTAAGACCCAGGTGGGTAGGGGCCAGCCGTTCTGCTACTAGAGAGGAGTGAAGAGATGGGCTTAGGTGATTGTCTTGCTGCCCAGTGGCAGTATTTGGTCCACAAAAAATTTGGGAATCCGAAGATTGACACCCCTACCGGGCGCTTCATAGAAGGCTGATAGATGTAGGGCCCGATGGGAGCTGTTGTCAAAACCACGTGGTGAAAACAAAAGGTTGTTGTTGCAAGGGGGTAAAAGGATGCCTACAAACTCGGAGGAATGAAGGCTTGGTGTCCCGAGTGGCACTTCTAAGTTGGACTGCCTCATCCCTCCTTGTGCCAAGTTGGGGCATCTCCAGCCCTATGGTTGATTGTTGTAGGCAAATGAGTTGGGTTGCCTTGTCCCTCCTTGCGCCAAGCGAGGGCATTCTTAGCCCTGTGGGTGGGAAGTGGGTGGTGTGGGTCCCTAAGGACCAGCCACTACTAAAATGTGAAGGAGCATACATTCAGGCGTGAATGAGGGCAGTTTTGTCTGTGAGTGCAGTCGTCCTCCGAAAGCGGGTAGGGATGAATTTATGAAAATGAATACATACATGGCAAAGGGAATATAAACTTCCATCAACTCAAGTATTTTGATGTCAGAAATATGCCATTGACATGGGATCGAAACACAAGAAATAAGCGGATGTATAAGCATACGTGTAGCGTGCACAGATATAGCCAAGGAAATGGGTAAGTGTGCATAATCAGTTAATGGAAAGGGGACTCTGTGTATGCACCTAAATATGAGATGTACATACACATATGAATAAAGTGCAAGTACGTAGGCGCAGAGAGTTCAGGGCATTGTGGACAGAAGGCCGCAAATGCAAGTGTGCCTATATTGCTATGTAGGGAATCTCAATGAATAGATGTCAATGAATAGAGATAGAAATATATTGTACATGTTAATAGAAAGAGGTTGTCGAACCTATCCATAAGCGCACACGCATGTGTATTCTGAGGGATAAGTATACATCTATAAGTGAATAAATGTAGCAAGATATCTCATAGATTTATATGTGTGTATATATATACGTATATACATACACACTACATATACATACACACACAACATAATATATACATACATATGGGCTTTTTTTTTTTTTTTTTTTTTTTTTTTAGGAAATATTGTGATTTATTTCCTGTTATTGTGTATCACAAGAAGAGAATGGTTATAGGACTGGCTGCCTGCAGAGGGCTGTGTGCGTGTGTGGGGGATGAAGAACCCAAAAGTTCAGTCGCCAATAGCCTGAGAAACAGCAAGAAAGGTGTAGTTGCTGTGCAATGATGTGTAAAGTCCATGAATGGGCATGAGGACCCAATGAGAATTCGAAGAAACATCGTAGGTGGACAGCACAGGGGGCAGGAGTGACGTGCTGTGTCGGTTACAATGCCGAGTTGTCTCCCTTGGCGCCGATATTCGTCGAAAAGATGGTGTCTTTAGAGCACATATCCCCCGGTGTGACGTTTCCTCCTCGCTGTAGAGGGGGAGGAGCGTCATGCTGCGTGCGAGAGTCCGTGGTTCTATGCCACCTTAACTGATAATAATAATGTCCCTTAGTGCCGTGGGCATCCCGAACCGAATCGGTCGCCATCGGACGCAAGACGTGGGGACATGTGGCATAATGGCGCCGTAACCAGACAAGATCGGCCCGAGCACTGCCAAGTGGCAGAATCGAGTTATCAAGAGGCACTCCGACGTGGGAATTACTGATATTAGTCTGGGTAACAGTGGAGATATGCAGTGGGGCAGAAAAAAACTGTCACTGCCGAAGTTCAATGGGCTGTGCAACGCATCTGCTCTGTGCGCAAGGGGTGGAGCAGGCGCTAGGTGTGGCACCAGTGCATAATTGCCGCAGCAAGTTCCCAATGGGTTGCTGGTTGTTTGGTTGAGCAACTTGCTGAGACGCCATCAGTGGATGGGAAACAGCAGCAACCGGCGGTGTGGCAAATGGGGTCATCACCGCAAAGCTTGAAGGGACCGAGCACGCACCTGCACTGTTGGCGAGGAGCCGTGCCGGTAAAGGGAAGTAACTGCGGCGGTCACCGGCAAGGGTGCGAAGCAGGAGTTGTCTCCCTTGGATCGGAAAATCGGACAAGGGGAGGGTGCACACGCATGGGCAAGCGTGTCCCCTAGTGGTCCACCTTCCTCCCTACTCCTGGGGAGGGCATCCCTAAGCGCCTCGGTCGCCACAGGATCCGAGACGGAAGAGGCATGCCGCGTGGCGGGCGCGTGAGCCAATGTCACGGCTGCCGCCACGGACGCATCACACATAGGGCCCAGTCTAGCGTGCGGATCCAAAGCCAGTGTATGGTGTTGTTTTCCAAAGGGGTTATGGCACATTCCCAGTATGTGTAATTTAGAGGGGTTTATGGCAATTCCATTGTTGACATGGGAAAAGTGATAGAGGAGATCGACTCGGGTGTCCTACCGACTGGCAGGGCCGAGAAATGCGGGATCGCATCAACTTTGTTCGCGAATTGAAAAGGAAAGCATCAATGGCACCACTGACCTGAGTATGGGGTAATGTACCCCTAGAAGTCGCCGGAGAGGGTGCAGGAGGTGTGGAGGTCTGGAGTCGACCGGAGGAAGCCAAGGAAGTGGGGGAGGCGTCGGGTTGGCGTTGTTGAGAGGGGCCAGAAATAGAGGGCCCAGAGTGTCCGCAAATCGATATCGATCGCGCCTTAATTTTAGCCCGATATCCCAATTGAACCATATAATTATGTGACCTGGTTCGAGACAAAATTTGACAAAAAACAAGAACGCCAGAGAATCGACAGACAGATAGAAAATACGAAAAAACTTAGCCATATGGAGAGCACAGGACAGGAGTCATAATGGCTGCCAGAAAAAAGAGGGCGTTAACCAGCGGGACAAAGGGGAGGTTACCTACTTCTGGGAGGTTATCGGCCATAGTTTCATTTTCTCCGCATAGGCGGATAGTAGTTTGCACAGGCAGGAATGTCAGACCCCTGCCGGAGTCTGCACTAGTGGGTCACAGTTAAGTATGTGTAATTAAATGGATATGTACATAAAAAAGCCTACTCATAGTCATAGACACAAGTGACCAAGGGAGATGCAGCCCACATGAAAAGGACTAACCATGGACATGATGCAGACAGAATACAAAGAGAAAACTGACAAGGGGACCACTTTTCAATGGGGATCTGCAGAATAGCTATGGAGTTGAGTTTAATAACCTACTGTAACTCCTACAGGGTCAAGTTCAGGGCTTGGGTCTTGGACATAGTGTGTAACAATCCAACAACAACAAAATAAACAAACAAAAAGACCAAAAAACAGAACACACGACAAAAACACATGATGGGTGCAATAGCCAAGTGAAGTGTTGGACTTTCAATCTGAGGATCCCAGGTTTGAATCTTGTAACGGCGCCTGGTGGGTAAAGGGTGGAGATTTTTCTGATCTCCCAGGTCTACATATGTGCAGATCTGCTAGTGCCTGAACCCCCTTCATGTGTATATGCACGCAGAAAATCAAATATGCACATTAAAGATCCTGTAATCCATGGTGTGTCTGGTGAATTATGGAGACACAAAAATACCCAGCATGCATCAACCATGACAGAGTCATCGGCAAGTCGATGTTGGTCATGTAACAGAAAGAAAAAAAAAAAAAGAAAAAAAGACAGACCCAAGGGGACAAACTCACCCGTCCTGATTGGCGTCCTCCTCGATGACAACATCCTTGTTGCGTCTCTTCTCGTAGATGAAGATGATGGTGCAGAGCACCACCACCTCGGCCACGATGCCCAGGAAGGGCCACAGCGCGGCCAACTTGTCTGAAAGGACAGCCAACCACACCCTGCAGCCCTCCTCCAACACCAGGAGACACTTCTTCACTGCTGTCACTTCACCCCACATCATCAATCATCATCATTTCAGTTTTTCCCCTCTTGCAGTGAACTTTGTGGACTTCAATTCCTTCATAATGATTTTTTTTTTTTTATCTCTTGCAGTGGACTTTGGGGACTTCACTTTCTTCATCCTTTCTGCAGTACTCAAGGTACATCTTGAGCATGTCCATCTCTTCCCCCATCCCTTTCTTTCTTTCTTCTTTTTTTTTTGACATCACCAGTATATCATAAACCCTTTTGTAGCATTCAGTAAGCATCAGTTACATTGTCCCCCTTTTATTTTTTTAGCACTGGACTTGACATTGAGAACCCCCACTGTTTTTTTCTTTTTGTGTTTTTGGCTTGACATCATTTGTACATTCAGCCATTTTTCAGCACTTGGGCAAAATGTTCAGTATGTTTATCTCCCTTCCGCATTACTACTTTTTGTTTTTTATTTTTTGTGCTGGACTTCACAAGTCTTCATGCTTTCTGCAGGACTTGGAGTACAACTCATGTACATTTATCACCACCCCCTTTTACAGTCATCATGGCGAACAGGTACATTTATCACCCCCTTTTACAGTCATCATGGTGAACAGGTACATTTATCAACCCCCTTTTACAGTCATCATGGCGAACAGGTACATTTATCACCCCCTTTTACAGTCATCATGGTGAACAGGTACATTTATCAACCCCCTTTTACAGTCATCATGGCGAACAGGTACATTTATCACCCCCTTTTACAGTTATGGCGAACAGGTACATTTATCACCCCTTTTACAGTCATAATGGCGAAAGGTACATTTATCACCCTCTTTTACAGTCATCATGGCGAACAGGTACATTTATCACCCCCTTTTACAGTCATCATGGTGAACAGGTACATTTATCAACCCCCTTTTACAGTCATCATGGCGAACAGGTACATTTATCACCCCCTTTTACATTCATCATGGTGAACAGGTACATTTATCAACCCCCTTTTACAGTCATCATGGCGAACACGTACATTTATCACCCACTTTTACAGTCATCATGGTGAACAGGTACATTTATCACCCCTTTTACAATCATCATGAGAACAGGGTACATTTATCAACCCCCTTTTACAGTCATGGCGAACAGGTACATTTACACCCCCTTTTACAGTCATCATGGTGAACAGGTACATTTATCAACCCCTTTTACAGTCATCATGGCGAACAGGTACATTTATCACCCCCTTTTACAGTCATCATGGTGAACAGGTAAATTTATCACCCCCTTAAAAAAAAACCAAAAAAAATCCAAAAAAAAAAAAACAAAAATACAACAACAACAAAAAAAAAAAAAAAAAACAAAAAAAACAAATCAATATCAACAAAAACAAAACAACAAATCATAAAAAACAAAACAAAAAATACCCCCAAAACAACAAAAGCAACAAAAAAAAAAAACAACACAAAATAAAAAAATCAAAAAATCAACAAATCAAACACAACAAAAACAAACAAACACAAAACTCTGCCCTTAGCTATGCGTTACATTCATCAATAGTAAACAGGTATCAATTATCAACCCCCTTTTTCCGTCATCATGGGCGAACACCGTACATTTATCACCCCCCTTTTGACTTTCATCATGGTGAACAGTTACATTTATCACCCCATTTTGTCCATACGATGGCGAACAGTACATTATCACACCCTTGTACAGTCATCATGCGAACAGGTACAATTATCACCCCCTTTTACAGTCATCATGGCGAAAGGTACATTTATCACCCCCTTTTACAGTCATCATGGCGAACAGGTACATTTATCACCCCTTTTACAGTCATCATGGCGAACAGGTACATTTATCAACCCCCTTTTACAGTCATCATGGCGAACAGGGGTCACGGTTAAGTATGTGTAATTAAACAGGTACATTTATCACCCCCTTTTACAGTCATCATGGCGAACAGCTACATTTATCACCCCTTTTTACAGTCATCATGGTGAACAGGTACATTTATCACCCCCTATTACAGTCATCATGGCGAACAGGTACATTTATAACCCCCTTTTACAGTCATCATGGTGAACAGGTACATTTATCACCCCCTTTTACAATCATCATGGTGAACAGGTACATTTATCAACCCCCTTTTACAGTCATCATGGCAAACAGCTACATTTATCACCCCCTTTTACAGTCATCATGGTGAACAGGTACATTTATCAACCCCCTTTTACAGTCATCATGGCGAACAGGTACATTTATCACCCCCTCTTACAGTCATCGTGGCTAACAGGTACATTTATCACCCCCTTTTACAGTCATCATGGTGAACAGGTACATTTATCACCCCCTTTTACAGTCATCATGGTGAACAGGTACATTTATCAACCCCTTTTACAGTCATCATGGCGAACAGGTACATTTATCACCCCCTTTTACAGTCATCATGGTGAACAGATACATTTATCACCCCCTTTTACAGTCATCATGGTGAACAGGTACATTTACAACCCTATTTTAGTCATGGTGAACAGGTACATTTATCACCCCCTTTTACAGTCATCATGGCAAACAGGTACATTTATCACCCCCTTTTACAGTCATCATGGTGAACAGGTACATTTATCAACCAGTCATCATGGCGAACAGGTACATTTATCACCCCCTTTTACAGTCATCATGGTGAACAGGTACATTTATCAACCCCTTTTACAGTCATCATGGCGAACAGGTACATTTATCACCCCCTTTTACAGTCACCATGGCGAACAGGTACATTTATCACCCCCTTTTACAGTCATCATGGTGAACAGGTACATTTATCACCCCCTTTTACAGTCATCATGGTGAACAGGTACATTTATCAACCCCCTTTACAGTCATCATGGCGAACAGGTACATATATCACCTCCTTTTACAGTCATCATGGTGAACAGGTACATTTATCACCCCCTATTACAGTCATCATGGCGAACAGGTACATTTATCACCCCCTTTTACAGTCATCATGGCGAACAGGTACATTTATCACCCCCTTTTACAGTCATCATGGTGAACAGGTACATTTATCAACCCCCTTTTACAGTCATCATGGCGAACAGGTACATTTATCACCCCCTTTTACAGTCATCATGGCGAACAGCTACATTTATCACCCCCTTTTACAGTCATCATGGTGAACAGGTACATTTATCAACCCCATTTTAGTCATCATGGCGAACAGGTACATTTATCACCCCCTTTTACAGTCATCATGGTGAACAGGTACATTTATCAACCCCATTTTAGTCATCATGGCGAACAGGTACATTTATCACCCCCTTTTACAGTCGTCATGGTGAACAGGTACATTTATCACCCCTTTTACAGTCATCATGGTGAACAGGTACATTTATCAACCCCCATTTACAGTCATCATGGCGAACAGGTACATTTATCACCCCCTTTTACAGTCATCATGGTGAACAGGTACATTTATCACCCCCTTTTACAGTCATCATGGCGAACAGGTACATTTATCACCCCCTTTTACAATCATCATGGCGAACAGGTACATTTATCACCCCCTTTTACAGTCATCATGGCGAACAAGTACATTATCACCCCCCTTTTCACTTCAGCATCCTTATGTAGCACTTGGTGAACTAGTACATTATCACCCTCCTTTTACACTCCATCATCCTTATGTAGCACTTGGTGAACTAGTACATTATCACCCTCCTTTTACACTCCATCATCCTTATGTAGCACTTGGTGAACAAGTACATTATCAACCTCCTTTTACACTTCATCATCCTTATGTAGCACTTGGTGAACTAGTACATTATCACCCTCCTTTTACACTTCATCATCCTTATTTAACACTTAGTGAACTAGTACATTTACCACCCCCCTTTTACTCTTCATCATCCTTATGTAGCACTTGGTGAACATCAAGTAGATTTATCACACACCCCCCTCCCTGACCCCCCCCCCCCCCTTTTACACTTCATCATCCTAATGCAGCACTTGGACATCAAGTACATTTATCCCCCCCCCCCCCCCTTTTTTTTATTTTTTTTTTTACACTTCATGATCCTTATGTAGCACTTTGAAAACAAATACATTTATCAACCCCTTTTACATTTCATAATCCTTATGTAGCACTTGGTGAACATTGAGTACTTTCGTATCCCCTCATACTCACACCATCTTTTTCTCTTTTTTTTTTTAGTGCTCAATATCATGATTCGTTCATTATCCCTTCTTCAGCAGTCAACTCAACATGTCCAATACATTCTTTTTTCAAGCACTCATCACCACATATACGTTCAAAGCTTTTTAAACAATATTTCTGCTTTCTTATTACAATAACCATTCCTGCTCTAATATACACAAACACACCTACAGCACATCCATCACTTCCACTGAAAAACAGGACATGGTTTCTTCCAACTAACTTTTACAATTTATTTATGGCACAAATGTGGCTAGACTTCTTCCAGATTCCACTTTTAGGTAAAATAAAAATAAAAATAAAAATAAAAAGAGACCAAGAAAGATACAGAAAGAAAAACCAAAACAGCAACCCCCCCCCCCCCCCCCCCCAAAAAAAAAACACACACCAAAAAACAAACAAACATAACATCTCATCTTTTTCACATCACAACCATTATTACTACAGCTTAAAAAAAAAAAGAAGCTAGCATGATGAAACCACATCAACTAAATAATCTAAGCTGTACACATACATATAAACTACACACTTTATCACAACATACTTATCTTACAGTTTTACTCATATTGTTGGCACTGCACATTGTTTTATCTGTTATTGTTTCTTATAATTTTCACGACAAACCCAAGTCAACAATACTGATTAAAAAAAAAATGTGTAGGAGCATACTTGCATGTTCATCTTTATCCCTAGCCTTTATCTATCCATACAACATGATCAACTCATTTAACGCCTCACAGGCAGTTTCAAGTCTAAACTGGGTTGCACACAATAAAAATCTATCCAAAACAAAACAAAAAACAATCTGCTACATCACGATTTTATTTTTCTAGCAGTAGATTTGGTTACCCCAGTCCTTTTTTTGTTCAAAATCAACAGCTGCAAACCCTGCCATCATTCACTGCTTGACACTACACTGCCATTACTTTAAAAAAAAAAAATACTCCCTAGAAATACTGCCGCATCTCAGAGAAGTGAAATCAGCACAGAAAAGACCTTATTTCACCAAGCTTGAGTAGCAACTAGAGCCAAGCGACCTGACCACACTCTGACTCACTCATGAACGAGGACTGTGACAATGACAAATACACAACACTGAAAAAGAAATGAAGGGCATCTGATGGGGAGATTTCATTGGTTGGTTTTATCAGATGTGTCAACAACAAAAAAAGGTGATGATTTGAACTAAACAACTGTTTCAGTATCAGGAGAAAACTGTTGATTCATAATGCTGATGTTCATTTCAATAGGCTTGTTATACTCTGTTTTGCATGTTAATATGTCTGCCCTATGTATGTGCATGTGACATGCAAGTGCTCTTATTGCATGTGTAAAATAACCATCATGCTGTTAGTTTTCAACCATCAACTAACATGCTGTACATGCATTTGTGAGTCACAATAAAAAATAAAATAAAATAATACAATACCACCAAAACTCTGACCATTATACTTATAGTAATCCATGTGATGTGTAGCAAAATTTACCAAATAAATATCACCTACTATCCACATTTTGCACTCCCATGTTTGTTTTATGTTTAACTCAAAGAAATATAATGCCTGTTATGGCCTCTGGAATAGGGCAGCACAAAAGAAATATACACATGGATAACTGTTTGGAAAAATAATGTTACATTCACTGTCAGTCAGCTACGTGCCTGTCTGCCAGTCTGATAACGTGTTCTGGTGCAACTGCGTGCCACCACATTGGCTGCAACATTACATGTGGCATCGCTTTTCACCTCTTAATCCTCTTCCTCATCTCCCTCTTGACCAACATCTACTTCATCATCCAGTTCTATATTTTCTTTCTCAGATTCCTCCATTTATTGCAAAATATCTTCTAATTTTTTTTCTGCTGACTCCTCTTATCCCATTTCTTCATACATCGTAGTAATTTTGTTCTGCAAGCAATCTGAGAAAAGGTGTGTACTTTGATTCAGACTTCTCTCTTGTGAATGCAGCCAGTGTGTTGCGTCTTGATCAGCATTATCTCCTCACTGGCTCTTCTGAAGTTTCATGAAAAAAATTCACTGATGTGTGGGAAAGATCAGCTCACTGCATGACAGAAAATCTAACCTCACCCTCACACACCTATGGCCCTTACTGGCCAGACTCTCACACTGAGACAGTTTCCAGCTGGCCACCGTAAATGCAAGAAACTTGCTTGTCCAGTGATATCATTTGAATGGAATCAAAAGTATCCTTCACGAACGGGGTGTTGGAACAAAGGAATTCTAAGGAAAAAAGTGAGTTTTCTGGAGAGACATGTATGATGATGAAAGTGTATATATCTAAGAAGGGAACTGTAGTACAGAACTGAGAAAATTCAAGGATATATATGGTTAATGACACAATGAAAGGGAGAACTACTGACACAATATAAGAATGGTCTTTGTGTTGCTTCCTGTTTGAATGAAATAAGATAAAAGGTTCTGACAACAGAAAAACCTGTAATCCAACTGCATTGACTGCTAAAGAGGCTCCTGCTGAGTATTGCAAATGACCCATGTTACAGACACACAGACTCTTGAGTTATTTAAAGATTCCCTTTGCTTGCAATTCATAAAACCCACAAGTAAAATCACTTACCTTTGACACGAACCAGGATGACCTGAGTGGAGTTGAACTCACGCCACTTGTTGCTGATGGCCATACACTTGTACTCAGCAGCGTCATCAAAGTCCACTGACTCAATCTCCAGCTTGCCTCTCTCAATCATCATGCCGTCGTAAGTCTTGGCTGGCATCATCTTGTACCGTGAGCCCTCAACTTCCTGCAACAGAACAGGTCCTGTGTACAGCATGCACTTAGCACATGTTTACAATCCACAGCATTTAAAGGACTGTCGCTGGCAAAATTCTGTGGAAAAACCCACTTTGATAGTAAAAGAATTACGCCTGTAGACAGAAAAAAAAAGAGTGGCACTGCACTGTGGCAATGCGCTCTCCCAGTGGAGAGCAACCAAATTTCACAGAGGAAAATTTATTGTGAGAAAGTAACACAAAACAGAATTAAGTGAACAGGTGACCTACCTGAATCTGTTCGTTCTCCTTGAACCAGGTGATGGAGGGTTTGGGGTAGCCCAGAACTTTGCACTCAATCACCAGCCGCTCGTCTTGAACCAGGTTCTTGGACTTGTCAAAGGGGATCACCTTGGGGTGGGCTGTACCACACACAAACCACAGGCCAGTCAGTCAACACATCATCACCTAGACAGTATCCCTGTGTGTGTGTGTGTGTGTGTGTGTGTGTGTGTGTGTGTGTGTGTGTGTGTGTGTGTGTGTGTGGTGTGTATGTTAGACATTTCACCCAATACTTATAAAGTTATTGTCATGCAAATCTCAGAATCTCTTTGCTAAGAACCGACTTTCTGTAGAAATGTGAGATACTGTGCGTGTGTATGTGTGCGTGTGTGTATGTACGTGTATGTGTGCGCGCACGCGTGTGCATGGGCATGTCTGTGTGTGTGTGTGTGTGTGTGTGTGTGCGCATGTGTGTATGTGCGTGCGTGAGCGGTTCTTGACTTGCTAAAAAGGATCAGACTGGGGTTGGCTGCACCACATGCCATGCAGTACAGTCAGTCCGCAAATCCCCACCCATATAGTCAGTGCATTCATGCGTGTGTGCAGTGGTTAGGTTAGGTTCAGTACACTGTGAGTCGTGTGACCTCTTCACCACAAAATCAATGGGTCATCTTCAAAATGAATCCATGGGTCAGGAAAAGTATTCTTTTCTTCCTCCCTCCTTGGCAACTCTCCACACTGTTTCCCCCACCACACAATGTGTATTTTAATGTTACATTGTGTATCACAGTGTGTGTGTATTCATGCGTGGATTTGTGTGCGTCTTTGTTGTTTTTACTGCCGTTGTATTTCCTGTTCAAGCATACAATGACATACTGCACTAGATATCCAGAAATTTAATCACAGTGATTTTTTCCCATTATCTGTTAACTGGTCATGGTCTTATGCACCAGCAAAGAACTGACCACAAGCTGCTTTTTTTTTCCTGTTTTTTTTAAATTTTTTATTTTTTACTTCAGAGTTATTACCTGTGTAATTCCAGACAAACACGTTCCCTGTCTCAATTCAGCTATCCATCCCTCAGTAACACATACAAAGCATCAATGAAGAAACAGTCCACTCACCAAAGTAATTGACATCAATATTGATGGCGTCCTTGTGTCCTTTCTCTACTTCATACTCGGCAACACAGGTGTAGACTCCAGCGAAGTTTCGAGCTGACAAACACAAAATACAAAAACACTACAAGCATCTATGAGCAAACACCTGTGACAAATCAAAGCACAGAGTGAGGGAAGTATAAATAATGCTCCAGAGAATGATACACACTGCACTTTATAACCCATATGACTAGTATCAGACTTGCTTCTCTGTTCTCAGGACAGATTTTCCAAAGCCAGCTAAAATGCACCGGTACTTCAAATGCACTAATAATACATCCTACTTCTGTTAAAAAAAAAAAAGAGAAAAAAAAGGAACTAGCCTCCTTTTAACAGGCTTTTTTTTCCTCCTACAAACAACAGCCATCAGTGTACTTCCAGTCTGTCCTCCAAAATACATCACCAGCAGTAGCAATGCTGTTGCACTACAGAGATTCATTAAGACACTACAGTGATTAATAAGCAAACCTGAACATCCACAAGATTTTGGTGATGCTGCTCAAATGACACACTGCAGAGTAAAGTCTGGTTCTGGACACCTTGGGTCATTTGACCGGTTCATCACAAAATCAATGGGGTCATTTTCATAACTGGTCAGAAAAAAAACACCCTTATACTTGCTTCTGGCACCCCATCATGCCACCCCACACACCTCAACAATCAGTTCATGTCATAGCTTGACATAAGCTTACAGTCGGGCCAACAGCAAAGTGAGAGCTGTATTATCAATGGTTTCTCCATGCAGGGCATTGCAACGGGAAATCCTTTACAGCATAGTCTTTTGTGAAGGACTATGACTCTCAAACTAGGAGGCAAAATTGCACTGGCTCTTAGTACTGCAGCCTTGGGGGCTAATTGTCCTTTGGGAACTATTCCCACTCCAACTGTCCTAAAACCCTGTTGGCTGAGAGATTGGGGCTGTAACTTGGGCAAGACAGTCTACAGTATTATCAAGTTCTAGCCCAGATAGTTGGGACAGCAGTTACTTCCTCTGCTGTTCTGATGGTCTTGTCAAACTACTATCATACCCCACACCCCAAAAATCTGTAACTGAATTTGTGCTTTGTCCATCACACTCACTGTGTGAAATGATTACACACACGCGCGCGTGCGCACGCACACGTGCGCGCACACACACATATATGTGTGTATGTGTGTAAAGACTATAGTATGTGCTAATGTTTGCTGTATTATGATGAACACAGAAAATACACCATAGTCATTACTGAACTTTTAGTGCAATACTTAAACACTGATTTATGCTGACTTACATTATGGTCCAATTAATACACAGAAAAATGTAGAAACAAAAGCAAAGCAGTACAGCTGATGGACATCAGTTCTACAACATGCAAGTGTCACATGCATTAGTCTAATACCACTGTTTTCGGAAATCACTTCCCTCTGCTTTGTGAAAATACTTAACTCCACATTTGCAAAATTTCTCTAAAATTTCCTCAAGTACCATGCCAGCATAATGTGTAGACCTATTCAATTCAATTCTTGTGTATATGACATTACCAATGTCAGAATGTGTAATTTGGGTTATGGAAACATGAACTTACCCCGAAAACTAAGTATGACTATATAAATGACTAAATAAAAAGTCATGCACGCGAAAGTAAGCGTTCGTGTATCTTGATCAGATCTTGATTTACTTGAATGTGCCACGCTCTTGCACAACATCAAAGAAGAAAACATGGAAGTTGCACACGAACGCCAAAGATATCTTTCAATTTACTCTCCTGATGTGTACAGAATGGAAGAGATTGCGACCGTTCTGAACACTCAATTTCTCAATCTTAAGCAGCTACTTTTGGGCACATATTCCACGATGTGGATGATGATTTATCATGGTGAAATGTTCAATCTGTTTCGAAGTAGGAGACTGGCAGAAAGGTTAAAAGCTAAACTGACACCATATTATGCCACAGTTCACAATACACAAGCAACGATGCCTTTGTGTAAGCATACCTCATTTCCTTTCCTGGCTATTTAATTTCTTTTTCTTTTACAATGTCTGCTCAATGCAGAGCAACAACAGTATCAATTATATTATCTATATTTTTCCGAGTTAGAAACTGCAGTTACGATTGTCTTGCAGGAGAATAAGATAAAACTACAAAATCCCCTCTAGCATGACTGATTTCACTAAAAAATTACTGAGTCAAGTAACTGACTGGCTGTCATATCGATGGGGTCATTTCAAAATTGTATGCATCAATGACCGATGATCAACATGAAACCTAAACACTGCAATGTCACAGACTTAAAGCAAATCTATCTGTCAAAGATCGCAGGAACAACAAAAAAATCCCCACAAAATTCTTGTTAATCAGTGATTCTGTACAGTCTGAAACATTCTGTGAGCAGTATTTGTCTATTTTTACAAAAACTTCCTATCAGTAATATAATGTGTACCAATCCCATTTTCTTCTTGAAGAGATTTCTCATCTGTTGTCATGCAATGTCTGTAGCCATTTGGTCGGTCATTTTGCACAATACAGATGTGCAAAAATGTGTTCATAACAAGCCAATTTTCAAGAAAACAGTTGTATACAATGATTTATTTTAAAAAAAAAAAAACTAAAATAAAAAAAGCAAAAGCAATGAATAAACTAATATAATGGGGGTGAGGGGGAGCTTATCAGCCTAGAACTTGATTCTATCAATCCATGTAACTTAACCTGTCTGAGAACTTGGGCACTGTCCCCGGAGTCATCAGGTACAGATAGTTAACCTTCATTTCACTTCATACCACCACAGTACACACAGCAACAATCCCCATTGCACAACTTTTATTTGCCAGCCTAGTGTCAGAGCCTGTCCCATGCTGGTGAGACATGTTTATTGATTCAACATCAAGTACCCATGACCTTTATCATTTGTAACTGGAACACCGCCTTAGTCCTTAGTCAGCGACTCATCACTGTGGACTGTTCTTTGCTCCATATCTTTTCCTTCCCATTCTGAGGGAAAGAGATAGTGAGAGGGGGAGACTGAGACAGAGGAAGAGGGGGAGAGTGACAGAGAAAGGGGAGGGGGTGAAGGGAAGGAGAGGGGCAGAGGAGATAGAGACAGACAGAAAGAGAAGGGGTGTGGAGGGGAGCAGAGAGTTATATGGGAGGGGGAAGGGAGGGAGAGAGGGACAGAAGAGAAGGGGTGTGGAGGGGGGCAGAGAGTTATAAGGGAGGGGGAAGGGAGGGAGAGAGGACAGAAAGAGAAGGGGTGTGGAGGGGGGCAGACAGTTATAAGGGGTGGGGGGAAGGGAGGGAGAGAGGGACAGAAAGAGAAGGGGTGTGGAGGGAGGCAGAGAGTTATAAGGGGAGGGGGAAGGGAGGGAGAGAGGGACAGAAAGAGAAGGGGTGTGGAGGGGGGCAGAGAGTTATAAGGGGAGGGGGAAGGGAGGGAGAGAGGGACAGAAAGAGAAGGGGTGTGGAGGGGGGCAGAGAGTTATAAGGGGAGGGGGAAGGGAGGGAGAGAGGGACAGAAAGAGAAGGGGTGTGGAGGGGGGCAGAGAGTTATAAGGGGTGGGGGGAAGGGAGGGAGAGAGGAACAGAAAGAGAAGGGGTGTGGAGGGGGGCAGAGAGTTATAAGGGAGGGGGATGGGAGGGAGAGAGGGACAGAAAGAGAAGGGGTGTGGAGGGGGGCAGAGAGTTATAAGGGGGGGGGGGGGGGAGAGAGGGACAGAAAGAGAAGGGGTGTGGAGGGGGGCAGACAGTTATAAGGGGTGGGGGGAAGGGAGGGAGAAAGGGACAGAAAGAGAAGGGGTGTGGAGGGGGGCAGAGAGTTATAAGGGAGGGGGAAGGGAGGAGAGAGGACAGAAAGAGAAGGGGTGTGGAGGGGGGCAGAGTGTTATAAGGGGTGGGGGGAAGGGAGGGAGAGAGGGACAGAAAGAGAAGGGGTGTGGAGGGGGGCAGAGAGTTATAAGGGAGGGGGATGGGAGGGAGAGAGGGACAGAAAGAGAAGGGGTGTGGAGGGGGGCAGAGAGTTATAAGGGAGGGGGAAGGGAGGGAGAGAGGGACAGAAAGAGAAGGGGTGTGGAGGGGGGCAGACAGTTATAAGGGGTGGGGGGAAGGGAGGGAGAGAGGGACAGAAAGAGAAGGGGTGTGGAGGGGGGCAGAGAGTTATAAGGGGTGGGGGGAAGGGAGGGAGAGAGGAACAGAAAGAGAAGGGGTGTGGAGGGGGGCAGAGAGTTATAAGGGAGGGGGAAGGGAGGGAGAGAGGGACAGAAAGAGAAGGGGTGTGGAGGGGGGCAGAGAGTTATAAGGGAGGGGGAAGGGAGGGAGAGAGGGACAGAAAGAGAAGGGGTGTGGAGGGGGGCAGACAGTTATAAGGGGTGGGGGGAAGGGAGGGAGAGAGGGACAGAAAGAGAAGGTGGGTGGAGGGGGACAGACAGTTACAAGGGAGGGGGATGGGAGGGAGAGAGGGACAGAAAGAGAAGGGGTGTGGAGGGGGGCAGAGAGTTATAAGGGAGGGGGAAGGGAGGGAGAGAGGGACAGAAAGAGAAGGGGTGTGGAGGGGGGCAGAGAGTTATAAGGGAGGGGGAAGGGAGGGAGAGAGGGACAGAAAGAGAAGGGGTGTGGAGGGAGGCAGAGAGTTATAAGGGAGGGGGATGGGAGGGAGAGAGGGACAGAAAGAGAAGGGGTGTGGAGGGGGGCAGACAGTTATAAGGGAGGGGGAAGGGAGGGAGAGAGGGACAGAAAGAGAAGGGGTGTGGAGGGGGGCAGACAGTTATAAGGGGTGGGGGGAAGGGAGGGAGAGAGAGACAGAAAGAGAAGGGGTGTGGAGGGAGGCAGAGAGTTATAAGGGGTGGGGGGGAAGGGAGGGAGAGAGGGACAGAAGGAGAAGGGGTGTGGAGGGGGGCAGAGAGTTATAAGGGGTGGGGGGAAGGGAGGGAGAGAGGGACAGAAAGAGAAGGGGTGTGGAGGGGGGCAGAGAGTTATAAGGGGGGGGGGGGGAGGGAGGGAGAGAGGGACAGAAAGAGAAGGGTTGTGGAGGGGGGCAGACAGTTATAAGGGAGGGGGATGGGAGGGAGAGAGGGACAGAAAGAGAAGGGGTGTGGAGGGGGGCAGACAGTTATAAGGGAGGGGGAAGGGAGGGAGAGAGGGACAGAAAGAGAAGGGGTGTGGAGGGGGGCAGACAGTTATAAGGGAGGGGGAAGGGAGGGAGAGAGGGACAGAAAGAGAAGGGGTGTGGAGGGGGGCAGAGAGTTATAAGGGGGGGGGAGGGAGAGAGGGACAGAAAGAGAAGGGGTGTGGAGGGGGGCAGACAGTTATAAGGGGTGGGGGGAAGGGAGGGAGAAAGGGACAGAAAGAGAAGGGGTGTGGAGGGGGGCAGAGAGTTATAAGGGAGGGGGAAGGGAGGAAGAGAGGAACAGAAAGAGAAGGGGTGTGGAGGGGGGCAGAGAGTTATAAGGGAGGGGGAAGGGAGGGAGAGAGGGACAGAAAGAGAAGGGTTGTGGAGGGGGGCAGACAGTTATAAGGGAGGGGGATGGGAGGGAGAGAGGGACAGAAAGAGAAGGGGTGTGGAGGGGGGCAGAGAGTTATAAGGGAGGGGGAAGGGAGGGAGAGAGGGACAGAAAGAGAAGGGTTGTGGAGGGGGGCAGAGAGTTATAAGGGGAGGGGGAAGGGAGGGAGAGAGGGACAGAAAGAGAAGGGGTGTGGAGGGGGGCAGAGAGTTATAAGGGGTGGGGGGAAGGGAGGGAGAGAGGGACAGAAAGAGAAGGGTTGTGGAGGGGGGCAGAGAGTTATAAGGGAGGGGGAAGGGAGGGAGAGAGGGACAGAAAGAGAAGGGGTGTGGAGGGGGGCAGAGAGTTATAAGGGGAGGGGGAAGGGAGGGGGAGAGGGACAGAAAGAGAAGGGTTGTGGAGGGGGGCAGAGAGTTATAAGGGAGGGGGAAGGGAGGGAGAGAGGGACAGAAAGAGAAGGGTTGTGGAGGGGGGCAGACAGTTATAAGGGAGGGGGATGGGAGGGAGAGAGGGACAGAAAGAGAAGGGGTGTGGAGGGGGGCAGACAGTTATAAGGGAGGGGGAAGGGAGGGAGAGAGGGACAGAAAGAGAAGGGGTGTGGAGGGGGGCAGACAGTTATAAGGGAGGGGGAAGGGAGGGAGAGAGGGACAGAAAGAGAAGGGGTGTGGAGGGGGGCAGAGAGTTATAAGGGGAGGGGGAAGGGAGGGAGAGAGGGACAGAAAGAGAAGGGGTGTGGAGGGGGGCAGAGAGTTATAAGGGGTGGGGGGAAGGGAGGGAGAGAGGGACAGAAAGAGAAGGGGTGTGGAGGGGGGCAGAGAGTTATAAGGGAGGGGGAAGGGAGGGAGAGAGGGACAGAAAGAGAAGGGGTGTGGAGGGGGGCAGAGAGTTATAAGGGGAGGGGGAAGGGAGGGGGAGAGGGACAGAAAGAGAAGGGGTGTGGAGGGGGGCAGAGAGTTATAAGGGAGGGGGAAGGGAGGGAGAGAGGGACAGAAAGAGAAGGGTTGTGGAGGGGGGCAGACAGTTATAAGGGAGGGGGATGGGAGGGAGAGAGGGACAGAAAGAGAAGGGGTGTGGAGGGGGGCAGAAAGACAGACATGGACAGAGACAGTAGAATGTTTCAACTAATAGATTCCCCTCCAAGCAACTGCTTTGTTTCAACTGCTACTCTTGTGTTGTGCTGTTTTTTCTTTGTGTGTTTTGGTGCAACCGAAGAACCATGTCATAATGTGCATGCATTGGTGTGTGTGTGTGTGTGTGTGTGTGTGTGTGTGTGTGTGTATCATCACACACAGACGTTCCTACATATTTTTAGACAACTAAGTCTAAATGCAGTCAGTGGCAAGCACTTGTTAATGGACATGTATGTATGATACCCTGTAATCAGACACCATGCTGGAAGTGTCATATACCAGCAGGAAGTCAAAGGCTGAACGGTCTATGATATGTGCCATAACACTGTCAGTAAAACAACTGAAACCAACTTACATACAGGCATGCCAAATTAACAATACAGTGATCAGAAAATATGTCAGCTGCACTGCTTCTGTGAGTGATCATAAGATTAAACATGTGGTTTTTACTTTTTTTTAGCGTCTAACTTAAAAACTTTTTTTTTTTATACAAGACATGGTTTTCCTTTGCATCAATTTTTCCAAACTGACCGACCTATAAATTATAATTATGGAAGCATATGACAAAATTAAAAAATATTCAAGCAGTCCACCTCAACCACACAGGTGCAATAAGTTATAACTGGTGCCTTGAGTCTAATGGATCACAACAACAGAAAAACTTGACCTGAGTTTAGAGCGAAAGTTAGGTCATTGAACTCAACTGCTTTGAACTCACTCTTCTGCAGTTTTAAGCTAACATCACTACATTAATGTTTTTAGACACAAACACATGCAAACATTGCTACATTAGACAAACACATGGAAACATTGCTGCATTAGACAAACACATGCAAACACTGCTACATTAGACACAAACACATCCAAACATGACATAAACACACACAAACAATGCTAGATTAAACACAAACACACACAAATATTGTTGCATTAGACACAAACACACCCAAACATTATATTTGCTACACTAAACACAAAACACATCCAAATATTGCTACATTAGATACAAACCCACCCACACATTACTACATTAGACACAAGCCCACCCAAACATTGCTACATAAGACACAAACACACCAACACATTACTACATCAGACACAAGCCTACCCAAACATTGCTACATTAGATACAAACCCACCTGAACATTGCTACATTAGATACAAACCCACCCACACATTGCTACATTAGACACAAGCCCACCCAAACATTGCTACATAAGACACAAACACACCAACACATTACTACATCAGACACAAGCCTACCCAAACATTGCTACATTAGATACAAACCCACCTGAACATTGCTACATTTGATACAAACCCACCCACACATTGCTACATTGGACACAAGCCCACTCAAACATTGCAAAATTAGACACAAACACACCCAAACATCGCTACATTAGACACAAGCACACCCAAACATTGCTACATTGAACAAACACAAACTGAAGGGAAACAAAGACAGCAACAAGGCATATAATTCATAGGAAAAAGAACAATAAATGGTTGTAAACTACACCAGGCAGTGTAACACTGTAGGTAACACTGGTATATAACACTGTACTTAACAGAGGTATGTACCAGTGGGAAGATGTGCACAGGACAGCAGATTTTAAATGTAGCATGGTGCCCACAGGTGTGACTGAACACAATTCCTTCTGGTTTTTTTAAGACTTCATCCAGTCTAGACTAAAATTTGTCCATGACAAAATGAATCAAAACTTTATCACCTACACCACTGACAAAACAGACTTACAGACACTCTGGCACCAATGTTCAATTTTCATCACTTTTTGTTCATTATTTCCATTGAGTGACCACAATCAAACGATTATTCAGTCACTTTTTTTGTTCATTCATTCGTTTCTTTTTCTAAATTATGGATCAAGCTCTTTGGTGAAAGGGAGTCAAAAGCAGGAGGAGAAACATTACAGGGATTTTAATAAAATTACCAGACCCTGAAGAGCAACCCCCCCCCCCCCACCCCTACACACACCCCTCCCCAAGACCTTTCCAGCCCCAGAATCAATGGTTCTCTCATTTATCTAAAGACCTTTCCAGATTTCTACAACTATTTCCAAACCCTGCTGCTGTGCCCAACACATTAGTGTGTTATCACTGTATTACTCTTTTTTTTTTGTCACAACAGATTTCACTGTGTGAAATCTGGGCTGCTCTCCCCAGGGAGAGGGTCACAACACTGAGAGCACCACACATATTTTTTGTATTTTTTCCTGCCTACAATTTTTTTTTTTTAATTTGCTTTCCTATCGAAGTGGATTTTTCCACAGAATTTTGGCAGGACAACCCTTTTGATGCCATGGATTCTTTTAGGTGCGCTAAGTGCATGCTGCACACGGGACCTTGGTTTATCGACTCACCTTAATGACTAGCGTCCAGACCACCACTCAAAGTGGAGGGGGAGAAAAAACTGGCAACTGTGCTGGGATTAAAACCAGTGTGCTCAGATTCTCTCACTTCCTAGGTGGACGTGTTACCTCTAGGCCATCACTCCACACATTCTTTCAACAAACCCCCCGTCCACAGAAAACAGCCAGACACACAACTCACGAGGGTGTCGGATCTCCAGGGAGCCATTGTCGTGCTGGATGAACTCCTGCTTGCTGTCCACCTTGATGTCCGCCACGGGCACCTCCCCTTTCTTCCAGCTGTAGGTGAAGCTTTGATTGGAGTCCTTCACCTGGCAGTTCAGCATCACGTCCTCCTTGTACTCATACGTTGCATCCTTTGTGGTCACTGTGGGACCCAATGACAAACTGTAGTAAAGCAGGAGAATAGCACAACTTCCCCCATTAAAGCAGGGTATTATCACCCAATCCCCCTCCCCTTAAAGCAGGAGATAAACATATACTTCCCTCATCCTCTTTGCATCAAAGGTAAAATTTACCAAAGAATCTAAGGTTAAAATCAATATTATGTAACATAATATCATAATGTTAACTCAGCAAACCCAAGTGAAGTGTACCAAACCCATGATAAAGAGCACAAACTTCAAAGACAAAGGTTTAAATACACAATTTTAATATCAATTTTTGTGGTTGAAAACTAGCAGAAAAATCAAGCAGGTCGGCAGTCTTAAAAAAAACTGAGTATCTTTTGTTGTATGCTATTGTAGTCTCAGCACCCGCAATCAACAGAAAACTAACAATGTCTGGCTGCCATGAACCACACAACAGAGGAGACCCTGCACTCTGGATGAGACATTTTGGTGGCGTTTAGCCATGCCTATACAGTGTTCTGATTCAACATCAGAAACAACCCCCAACTCTGATGACAACACCTTTTTCATGAAACTGGACTGAGTGATCTGGTTTTCCGACAAATTCAACGTAAAAAGACCACCAACTATTAATCAAGACCCTTACTAATGATAACGGCTTTGTTGTTAAACTGCACTGAGAGATGTGTTTCAATTCAACATCAAAGAGACTACCAACAATTACTCAGCCTCATAATGACAATGGTTTAGTCATGAAACTGAACTGATGTGTTTTTACGATTTCTTCCAACTAACCCAATGTCAGAAAGACCATCATATCAGCCCCTCCACCCCACCCCTCCTTTTTTTTTTTTTTTTTTTTTTGTCATGAAGCTGAACTACGAAAGTATCACACAAACTGAAAAAATTTCCCCTCACTTTCTGATAAACCCACCTGAAAACACCCTGAGCTGGAAGTTGACAGAGGTCTGCGTCTTGTCATCCTTGCAGACGTACTTGCCCTGGTTGGACTTCTGCACGCCGCTGAAGGTGAGTGTGCTGATGTTGTCACTGCCAGCCACACTGCCCTCCACCTGGCTCTGTGAGGTCTGCTGCGCCATGGCACTGGGGGGCTCTGATGACCACGCCACCCCATTGGGGCTGGAGCAGTTGATCTGCAGGTTCGAGCCCTCCACCACAGAGAGCACCGCTTTGTTGGGGGTGATCTGCACAGAGGCTGAGAGGGAGGGAAGAACTTTAAAAAAAAAATCAAATTGTGTATATTTTCATTTATAAACATATTCTACATCATACACAACATTCTTACAGTGGAAGAGTGTTGAAAAATTCAAACATCTAACTGACCCTACAATGAAATATTTTCTTCTAAAAATATAGGTATTCTTATGTGCACCTTCTTTGTTCTTCTTGCACCTGCTATCCCAACTATCTGGACTAGAATTCTATTATAGTGTAAGGTGTTCAGCCCAAGTTGCATCCCCACTCTCTCAGCCAAGAGGGTATAAAGACAGTCTGATGCTGGGATGGTTCCCAAAGGCCAACTAACCCCCAAGGCTGCAGCAGTAAGAGCCAGTGCAGTCTTGCCTCCTACTCCTAGTTTGAAAGCCATAGTTCTTCACAAAAGACTAGGCTGTAAATGACTTACCACTGTTATGGAGAAACAACTGATCATACAGCTCAATGCTGTTGGCCCATATGTTAACTTATGACAATCCATGAAAAAAGCTGTGTGTTGGGCCTGAAGAATAATCATCACCATCATTATGATCATGATATAACAATGATGATAAATAATAATTCTGAAAAATAATAATGCACTGAACAGATTTCAACAACAAAATTATCATCAAATATTTGAAAACTATAAACAAAATCATTTTCAATGTCTGCCAGAAATATCAAGTTAGACCAAGAGGTCCAGCTGTTACAGCTGAATAAAACATTACATGGAAAGCTTCATACAAAAATAGCATTCTCTTATGCACACTAATGTACACATATGTACAAACTCACACACTCTCACACACATACATACACACACATACATACACACACACAGAGCATAATTATGAGAATTATTGGGAAAAGGCCAGAAACTGTGCTGTAATACCCCATAAAAATGTTCACCAGAGCTTTACTGAACAAAAACAGCTGAGACTGAGGTCATTGGCCCTTTTATGCGGACAGCCTGACACACTTTAAGTGGGACATGCACATAAAAAAGTATGCCAGAGGTTCAACTCCTCCGTTTCTATACACTTTGGGTCAA
>NC_134897.1:8934901-8947401 GCF_041734735.1 Babylonia areolata | reverse complement strand
TTACTGTGTGAAAATGTTCAATGAATTCGGTTTCTCTACCACTGAGAAAATACTTGTCACAGTCAAAAAGCGGTTCACTTTTTGGGGGACACCCCATGTAGCCCACGGCTGAATATGAGTCAGTTCACCAACTGACAGCCGAAGAAAAAAGCTGGCTTTGTGCAAATGGAAACGAACATACATTGTTCTGTCCTTTTTTTCTTCTTCTTCTTCTTCTTCTTTTTTCTTTTTTAGGCTCTATTTTTGGTAGGGGTGTGCATCAGTCATGCACAGGGAGGGGGGTGGTGCATCCTTTACTGAATTGTTCGTTTGCATCTGGCGGCGGCTTTTCCCGGCCATGCTCTCCAAGCGGCGGCAGCATGTGTGGCCTCGGCCAATCCCAGCTGACGTTTTCACCACTGAAAGGAAGATTATATTAAATTTAAATATGTCATCACGTGCAAAAAGTACCGACCTGGTGGGGCTGAACGAAAATGAAGTTGCCCGGCAACCCGATAATATGTATGAAGCCTACATTGTTTGAATTATCAATGTGTTCCATTCTTTTATCGCGGTTTCGTCTTTCTTTGAGGCTTATGGTTTGTTTCTTTTAGAATGCAGACAATGGATTTTTTTCAGCCTTCGATTTTCTTCATAAAAAAAAACCCAACAAACTTTTCTTCTCTCCCCCCCACCCCCTACACACACACACACACACACACACACACCCTTCCGTGTCCCATCCATCTGTCTCACTCTCAGTTATGCCTGGCAGTATTCAGTAATTGATATACGTATACAGTTACTTAATATACTATTTTGATGGTAGCAAGAGACGCTGTACATCTCAAAATTTGTTTGCTTGTTCCGTTTGTGATGATAATGATGGTGACGATGATGATGATTATCATTATTAATCATCATCATTATTATTCCTTCCAAATGTTCACCGGCGAGAGAAAATACCAGTCTGAACTGGTTTGAGGTGTCTGCATGAATACGTACTTCGCGTGGATATGTACTGTGTGTTTTTCCAAAAGCGGACGGACTATTGTTTTATGTTAAGAAAGTCAGGACAGAACAGTACAATGTATACGACGGGCAACACTATATCTGAATGAACCTTTAATTGGCAGGCGAAAACAGGTCGAAAGCGCTCGCTCAGCAAGCCTCGACAAATGACACTCCGGGCTAGGTCTGAAAGTGCGTGACCCCAAAACTCTGTTTGGACACTGAAAAGGGTCACAGATAACGCTTAAGCTTCCTGTGTGCTCAGGAGCCGACGAAGAAGTGTGTGAAATCACCGCTACAAAAGTCGTGCCCGTAATTTTTCAAGGTGACAATGGTGGTTGTTACCACGTGTAGCCACGATCGCAGTGACCCAGACTGTTCACACACGGATATTGATTATATAAGCTATATGAGTCTATTTCAACACGAACAATTATCTCGGAAGATTACTTTTCAGGAACTCTGTTCTCACTGCGTTTTTGGAAACCCGAATGCAGCCAATTTTACACAGGCCTATGTTTCTGCATTATAACACTTCAGTGGCTTTATTTATGGGTATATGAAATACTCTTTCTCTTGAATAATTTTATAGTCGGTGGAAAGACATATACATGTGTCATAATCAATGCATCGCGCGGCGTTTGTGGCGGGGCTCTTGGGTGAGACTTCAATAATTATGTGTGATGCTGACAAAGTTAGTTTTCTCACAGGCTCCCGGCAAGGCGTGTGAGACAGGATTTTATTTATTCAATCTGTTTAACACATCTCGGCTCTCTGTCAGTGTGTATGCGCGTGCGTGCGCCAGTGTGTGTGTGTGTGTGTACCTATGTGACAACACTTAACTCCACACACACACACACACACACACACACACACACACACACTTACTGACACACTCGCAGAGCCAATCATTCATCGGTGCTCTGTCAGAACTCTCATAGGTATCCAACAGGCAAGACAGGCGATAAGCATGCAGTGAACACCCCACGGGCCAGAATCAATTAGTGCGCGTGCTGTCCGCAGAAAACACATTGGCACATAGGAGGTCCTGGTACAGCAGAGGCTCCAATGTGCCTCAGGCCATTTAGGGGATAGAGGATTGATTTGTGTGTGTGTGTGTGTGTGTGTGTGTGTGTGACCCAAATCGAAAAGCGCAATCCATTCAGTTGTGGGGTCAGCTCCAAGCTGTACGTGTGAGAAAACGTTTGTAGCTGGGCTATGTGTTATAAAACTGCTGAAAAGTTTGTAATCACGCGTGCGCGCGCGCGCGTGTGTGTGTGTTAGAAAACGGTTTGCCATTACATTTTAATTTTAGAAAAGTGTGTGATGTCGTGCGTGGCAGCAGTAGCTGATTTCGCTCCGATAAAATAACCAATTTACGAGGATTTCCAACAATTTATCCTTTTGAGTACTGAAACATGAAGCCAAAACATTAGGACAATTTACCAATACATTTGTTCGGGTTTATTAGGCTGTTTGTTCGGACGTATTGGCAGGGGAAGAAATTTTCCATGTCAACACATAGTTTTTCCGCAGTGTGACAGTGTTAGTGAGTACAGTGTGAATGGCAACACGAGAGGCGACACGCAACACTCCTACTACTAGGCAACAACTGTGTACATAACTGTGTTAAAAACGCGGTAAGTGACAATTTTCAAGTTTTCATATGCTGTAAAAACGAGTAGAGCTGAAATTGCTGAAGACTGAAACGTCAAGATGAGTACTAACACTAGTAGAAGGCCCAGCAGATCAAAAAGTCTTGAGGAAAACACAAACGTAGACAGTCCAAAAGCCAAGATTACAGAAATCAAGAAGTCTGCAAAAAATGGAAAAAACGAAAGTGGAGCAAAACCAAAAGAAAAGAACACACAAAATGATGCGAAGAGGAAGACAAAGGCAGATGAGAATGAGATGGAATCAGAAAAAAAACAGGAAAACTGTGGAACATGTAACAGTCCCTGCAAAGAGGATGAAAACTCCCTTCAATGTGAACTTTGCGATATATGGTACCACACAAAAAGCGAAAAGATAGATGATGCCACATACCAAATCCTCAGGAAGGATGCAAGCAAGGAAATGTGCACTAATCCACTATTACTGCTCACAACAATGTAACAATGCTGCAGCAAAATTTCTGGGAGGCATTGCTATTCGTCATCTTCATCAACGACCTGCCCAGAGTTGTAAAATCTGCAGTGAAGATGTTCGCAGACGACACAAAGCTGTTTGGGAGGAGCGATATCGCCCAAGGACAGAAGCACATGCAAGATGACTTGGACCAACTCCAGATGTGGTCGGATCGGTGGCAGTTGAAGTTCCACCCGCAGAAGTGCGCTGTCATGAAGCTCGGAACAACAAAATCAGAAGCAACATATTCAATGACAGTGAAAGCAGAGGATGGAAGCACCAAGAAACTTACACTGGCAGAAACGGTGGCCGAAAAAGATCTTGGAGTATGGGTGGACAACAAACTGAACTTCAGCGATCACGTCGCACATGCAACTGGGAAGGCAACCAGGATAGTTGGGCTTATCAGGAGGTCTTTTGACTACCTAACGAAGGATACATTCGTCCAGCTTTTCAAGAGCCTTGTGCGACCAATTCTGGAGTATGGACACAGCGTCTGGCAACCGTGTCAGAAAACACTCTGCAGCGACATTGAAGATGTGCAACGGCAAGCCACAAAACTGCTGTGGTCTCTGAAGGATAAGCCATACCCAGAGAGGCTGAGAGCTCTAAAGCTGCCCACACTGGAACACCGCAGACTCAGGGGCGACATGATCGAGGTTTACAAATACCTGCATGGCTACTACACAGTCAAAAGACCAAAACTGACACTGGCAAGCGGGAGAACGGCTCCCTCAAGCTACAGAAAGACAGGTACCGACTGGATCTCCGAGGGAACTACTTCGCACACAGAATAGTTGCGACATGGAATGGTCTCCCTGAGGAGGTTGTGACAGCACCAACAACCAACGCCTTCAAGAGTCGACTGGACAATCATTGGAGACACCTGCCTGGCCTGCACGAACCAAAGTGCCAAAGTTAAAATAACGCATGATGATCACCAAATAACTGAGTTTTCCAAAAAGAGGAATCACGAACAGACCACCGGTCTCAACTGTGGATCAAGTCAAGTCAAGTCAAGTCATATCTGTTTGTTTTTTGTTTGTGTGTTTGTTTTAATCTTTCTGCTGCGAGGCTCTTAACTGTATCTGCTGGAAAAACAACCAACTAACAAAAAACAAACAAACAAACCAACAACAAACTTTCTCCTGTATCGTACATTAACCATAGACACATATATAGTTGTATATTTGTATTTGTATTGTATTCTTTTTATCACAACAGATTTCTCTGTGTGAAATTCGGGCTGCTCTCCCCAGGGAGAGCGCGTCGCTACACTACAGCGCCACCCATTTTTTTTGTATTTTTTCCTGCGTGCACTTTTATTTGTTTTTCCTATCGAAGTGGATTTTTCAGTCTACAGAATTTTGCCAGGAACAACCCTTTTGTTGCCGTGGGTTCTTTTACGTGCGCTAAGTGCATGCTGCACACGGGGCCTCGGTTTATCGTCTCATCCGAATGACTAGCGTCCAGACCACCACTCAAGGTCTAGTGGAGGGGGAGAAAATATCGGCGGCCGAGCCGTGATTCGAACCAGCGCACTCAGATTCTCTCGCTTCCTGGGCGGACGCGTTACCTCTAGGCCATCACTCCACTGACAACCAACACTGACGTTCCATTTACCACAATACATTTCATCATGACGCACAATGGCAGTGTTGCTCTCTCTGTTTCGCTCATCAATCAACAATCAGAAATCACAGAAAAAAAAAAGAGAAAAACTTTCTGCTGCCAAGCTCGTGGCCATATCCGCTCTGATGGAAAACAAAAAAAAGAATTAAAGTTTTGTTGCTGCAACGTAAAGACATTATGTTTGTCACTGTTCTGTGTGTATGTGTGTGTGTTTGTGTGTGCGTGTGTGTGTGCGTGTGTGTGTGCATGTGTGTGTGCATGTGTGTTTGTGTGCGTTTGTGTGTGTGTGTGTGTGTGTGTGTGCGCGCGCGCGTTTGTGTATGTGTGTGTGTGTGTGTGTGCAGATGGTTCAGTCATCAGCACAGCATCCTGAGGCACCTCAGCCGGCGGCAGCTACCTGACTGTTTGCATTCATGCTGGAACACCTGGAATGACCTGGTGCCTGCATGTTGAGACTTTGCAGCACCTGATCTGTCACCGATCCTCCATTGTTGGCGTTTCATTATTGATATTATCATCATCACCATCATCATCACCATTATTATTATTATCATTATTATATCTTTATTTTAATTTTTTTCATCATCATCATCATTGTTGGAGATCGAGAAAATCTGTTTAAAGACATGCAGAGGGGAGATAATCAGTTCAATGCTGCTTACTTACGACATCTTGTGGTGGTGGGCTGTGGAGAATATCTCACATGTATTCGGGACCTGTGGGATAATTGTAAATATACAACATAATTATGATCGTGTGGACAGCACACACACACACACACACACACACACACACACACAGAGGCACACACACACACAGGCACACCGTACACACACACACACACACACACACACACACACACTACAGACAAATAAACAAACACCGCCAAAAACAATCCGTTCTTTTTTTTCTGAACAAATGTTTATTTTATTTCCAATCATCACACAAAATGTAAATCGACACTGAGACACAAGAAACCACCTTATTATCAATACATGGGCTACAGCATGCACGGTTTACGTTTTAAGTATACACTCGGCCAACACGCACACTATAATACTGAAAGCGTCTGAATAATAGAGCACTATGTGTGACACCACCACCCTTAAAAATTTGACCCTGCGGATAATGGATCCTTTTGCAGCTTATCTAGGATAGCAACGATGTATACCTAGACATATTTCACTGTGTGTGTACTGAAAGGAATGAATAGACAACGATATACACTAGCAAAGAGAAGAATACATTTGACTCAAGAATTAAGTATGTTGTAACTGCTGGCTGGTTTGTTAGGTGAGTGGTTGTTATCGAACAGTGATACTGGTCACGTTCATAGCGATGATGATGATGTTGATGGCGATGAAGATGATGATGGTGAAGGTGGTATTAGCCGTGCTTTTTGTAGTTAAATGGACATCTGGTTGGCGTGTGCTTATACATACACACACACACATATATATGTATATATATATATGTGTGTGTGTGTGTGTGTGTGTGTGTGTGTGAGAGAGAGAGAGATAGAGAGAGACAGAGACAGACTGAGACAGACAGACAGAGAGAAAGAGAGAGACAGACAGTCTTTATCTGCCCTTGTATTTACTTAGGGACAAGCGTGTGTATACCGTGCAGGGAGACTTTCCAACGGTCTGCACAATTCAGATCAGGCTGGTGAAACGAAGTGAATGCCAACTGACAATCTCCCATAATACTCACCACTAAATGGGCCACACTGCTGATGGCTGTTCAAATCGGTGACGAACAAACAAATACTGTTGTCATGATAAAAGTTGAACACCACAAAATGAAACCAACCAGACACAAATCAAGAACTTCATACTTATATATGCCAGTATACCTTGAAATACCATCACCGCAGCGTCAATATTCTTCTAATCTCAGCATCCTAAATTTAATACATTTTGTATTTGTATTTCTTTTTGTCACAACAGATTTCTCTGTGTGAAATTCGGGCTGCTCTCCCCAGGGAGAGCGCGTCGCTACACTACAGCGCCACCCTTTTTTTTTTTGTTTGTTTTTTTTGCATGCAGTTTTATTTGTTTTTCCTATCAATGTGGATTTTTCTACAGAATTTTGCCAGGAACAACCCTTTTGTTGCCGTAGGTTCTTTTACGTGCGCTAAGTGCATGCTGCACACGGGACCTCGGTTTATCGTCTCATCCGAATGACTAGCGTCCAGACCACCACTCAAGTGGAGGGGGAGAAAATATCGGCGGCTGAACCGTGATTCGAACCAGCGCGCTCAGATTCTCTCGCTTCCTAGGCGGACGCGTTACCTCTAGGCCATCACTCCATGACCCCCGCCGCCCTTTCAACCCCGACTACTAATCAGACAACGGCCATCTTGTTTATTATGAAACAACCACTTAATTATCTGTTCACACATGCAGTTATTCATCTGTCTGTTTATTATGACGCTTCCCTCCCTTTCCTTGCCCCGGGTTCCTCTCCCTTGTCCCTCAAACCTACCCTCTCAGAAGTAAATTTTCCGGTAGCTAGTTTTGTAAAACTGCAATGACGTATTTCCGTTTCCGATCACTGTGTTTGTTTGTTTTTTTTTTGTTTTTTTGTTGTTGTTGTTGTTGTTTTTTTGTTTTTGTTTTTTTGTTTTTGTTTGTTTGTTGGTTTTTTTTTGGTGTTTTTTTTTTTTAAAGAAAAGTTTCCCCGTTGAAAACAAGAGGGAAAAGGAAGCCAAAACAGAAAACAACGACAACAACCACCGTGGCCAGACCCTGACGAGCACTGTATCGGCAGATCAGCATCTTACCCACTCCGCCAACTTCCTCCATGCAGGCATTGCGCAGCTTTCAAAAACAGAAGCATAGGGGGTCGTTTTCATAAACCCACATTACTTATTCTTTTTTTTTTTTCCTTTTTTTCACAGCATCATTCCTTCTGTAAAACAGGAAACAGCTGTGTCAGACTTTGATCAACACTTATTTGATAATTGGTTGCTTAGGACTGAATTCCAACATACTTGCATTTGTATTTGTATTTGCATTTTTTAAAAAATTTATCACAACAGATTTCTCTGTGTGAACTTCGGGCAGCTCTCCCCAGGGAGAGTGCGTCGCTACACTACAGCGCCGCCCATTTTTTTTTGTATTTTTTCCTGTGTGCAGTTTTATTTGTTTTTCCTGTCGCAGTGGATTTTTCTACAGAATTTTGCCAGGAACAACCCTTTTGTTGCCGTGGGTTCTTTTACGTGCGCTAAGTGCATGCTACACACGGGACCTCGGTTTATCGTCTCATCCGAATGACTAGCGTCCAGACCACCACTCAAGGTCTATGAGTGGAGAGGGAGAAAATACCGGCGGCTGAGCCGTGATTCGAACCAGCACGCTCAGATTCTCTCGCTTCCTAGGCGGACGCGTTACCTCTAGGCCATCACTCCACTACGAGTTTGATTTCAAAAAGTAGCCTGCTCCTACCACGATTCATTGAAACAGGGCACCATGGTGTCGTGTCGCTCTGACCGTTTGAGTCATCACACATCAATGGGCAACGAAACTGGAATAAGCTGCAATGAATTATGCGCTGGGCGCGAAAAGAAATAAGCAGTTAGCTTTATCCAACTAGCTGAATCGTCTTCAGTCATGTGCACACTGTCATTTAAACGACCAGATCAAACCTTACCAGCATACATACAAATGACAAGAGCAACAGAAAGAAACAAATCACACAAATGCACAGTTTGAAATGCAGCTGCAAATATTTCAGTGTGAACTTTGTTTAAAAAAACAAAGAAGAAAAAAAAAGTGTCCAGCAAAACTCAGTGAGAGGCAAACAGATCTTAATTGCTCACAATTTGACACACTCAGTGGTCCTGTAAATAATAATGTTAAGAGAGAGGGAGGGAGGGAGGGAGGGAGGGAGGGAGGGAGAGAGAGAGAGAGAGAGAGAGAGAGAGAGAGAGCTCGTGTAATCATCTGTCAGAGATAAGCTTAGTTTCTAATTTAAGTGTGATATGAAAGAGACATAGAGAGAGAGAAAGAGAGAGGGAGGGGGGTCGAGCGGGGGGGGGGGGGGGGGGGGGGGGGAGAGAGAGAAAGAGGGAGTTGGAGAGGCCGGAGTGGGGGGAGATAGATAGATAGATAGATAGATAGATAGAGAGAGAGAGAGAGAGAGAGAGAGAGAGAGAGAGAGAGAGAGAGGAAGCGGAATTTTAATTCACCAGGGTTATGATCAAAACAAACCTGTATTAAAAAAAAAAAAAAAAGTGTGGGTGGGGAGAAGAAGTCATTATCGAAAATTTACACGTTAATAAACATTGGAGAGAGAGAGAGAGAGAGAGAGAGAGAGAGAGAGAGAGAGAGAGAGAGAGAGAGAGAGAGAGAGAGAGAGAGAGAGAGAGAGAGAAACAGACAGACAGACAGATACAACAGGGGATTACTGGAAACAAACAGGACGAACAGCCTAAAACACAGAACTCCACACTATCCAGACACTGCCATTAACAACCCGGTCCGACACTGCCCACGAGACCCGAACCAATTAATCCCATCAATTTGATGACTGTTTAGGAGGAAGGTGGCAGAATGGTTAAGACGCTCAGCTGCCAATACAGAGAGTCCGTGAGGGTGTGGGTTCGAATCCCGCTCTCGCCCTTTCTCCTAAGTTTGACTGGAAAATCAAACTGAGCGTCTAGTCTTTCGGATGAGACGATAAACCGAGGTCCCGTGTGCAGCACGCACTTGGCGCACTGAAAAAGAACCCATGGCAACGAGAGTGTTGTCCTCTGGCGAAATTACGTAAAATGAAATCCACTTTCATAGGTACACAAATATGTAAGGATGCACTCAAGGCCTGACTAAGCGCGTTGGGTTATGCTGCTGGTCAGGCATCTGCTCAACAGATGTGGTGTAGCGTGTATGGATTTGTCCGAACGCAGTGACGCCTCCTTGAGAAAGTGAAACTGAAACTGAAACTGATGACTGTTTGGTGTCTAATTACCTGATAAAACATGAGAGAAGGGCGGGGCAGAGACAAGACAAGACAAGACAAGACAATGGTTTATTTGTTAGGCCTCCGGCCCATAGCAAAGGAGTGGGCCACTAACAAAAATATTACATAATGAATCAAATAGTGTGAATAATATATCAATGCGCATGTGACTTGCAAGCTCTCTCTCTCTCTCTCATTATCTCTCTCTCTCCTCTCCCCTCCTTCAAACACATGCACGCGCGCATATACACACACCCATATACACGCTCGCGCGCTAAACACACAGATCCAGCGATCTGGATTAAGTGAAATGCTGACAAGCTAACAAAAATTAATTACAAATTGCAAGAGTCGGGAAAAAAAAGGGGGGGGGGGGTTGATGTATACGCCACACCATTAACTACCCAGTCCGACACTGCCCACGAGACCTGAACCAATTAATCCCATGAATTAGATGATTGTTTGGTGTCTAATTACTGATAAAACATGAGAGAAGGGCGGGGGAGAGAGAAAGGGAGAGGAGGAGAGTAATGGAGGGAGAGAGAGAGGGAGAGAGAGAGAGGGAGAGAGAGAGAGAGAGGGAGAGAGAGGAGGGGGGGGGGCGGAGAGGGAATGGGGGGGGGGACAAAACAAAATGAATGTAGTGGAGTAAGCTCAACTAATTTATTACATCCTCACACACGCAACATGCACGAGAGAGAGAAGAGAGAGAGAGAGAGAGAGAGAGAGAGAGAGAGAGAGACAGACAGACAGACAGACAGACAGACAGACAGTATGTGTCCATGAGAATGTTCGTGTGCATGTGCGAGCGTGTGTGCGAGTACGCGCGCGTTGGTACTGACAACTTGTGTTAAAAACAATACCAAAAAAACACATCATATATATTATAAATACATATATTATATTATATCATATTATATATATATATATATATATATATATATATATATATATATATATACGGACAACAGCTGAACAGGACATTATATCGTACATTGACAAAACAGGAAGATTGTGTCACAAGCAGTGTCAGTGTGTCCATTCTGCATTGAATCAAGGCGAAAAATTCTGCGCGTGCGCCATGAACCAAACAACAACACATCACACAATGCACTATGGATGATGAAAATGAACGACAAGGCTCCGACACGCCCCTCCCCCCCCCCCCCCCCCCCCCCCCACCAACTCAATTGTCTGTCCCCTTGTGTGTGTGTGTGTGTGTGTGTGTGTGTGTGTGTGTGTGTGTGTGTGTGTGTGAACCAGGCCAAAGCGAATCGACATCGTATATACAGTTTTACAAGTGCATGTACGTACGGAGCGACAATCATAATTATTATATGCAGCATTATGCAATGTGTAGCTGTAGCGAGCTGGTCATAATTATACACTTGAACATTGACACTGACAGCATGGAAGTGGGCCGTCGAAACGAGAGAGAGAGAGAGACAGAGACAGAGAGAGACAGAGACAGACGAAGAGACAGAGAGAGAGACAGACTGGAGAGAGAGAGAGAGTGAGAGAGAGTGAGAGAAAGGGGGTGAGGGTAAGTTGAGAGAGAGAGAGAGGATGGACAAGTGAGAGAGAGAGAGAGGATGGACAAGTGAGAGAGAGAGAGAGGATGGACAAGTGAGAGAGAGAGAGAAGGGGGAGGGAGACAGAGAGAGAGAGAGAAAGAGAGTGAGACAGACAGACCGAGAGACACAGAGAGAGAGAGAGAGACAGACAGACAGACAGAGACAGATTGAGAGAGAGTGAGAGAAAGGGGGTGAGGGGGAGGGGAGGTTGAGAGAGAGAGAGAGGATGGACGAGTGAGAGAGAGAGAGAGAGAAGGGGAAGGGAGACTGTGTGTGTGTGTGTGAGAGAGAGAGAGAGAGAGAGAGAGAGGGGAGAGAGAGAGAGAGAGAGAGAGAGAGAGCGCACTACCTTTTCTGAAGACAGACTTTGTCCTCACGATTCCACATCGCGGAAACGGAAGCCGTGCATACGAACAACCAACCACATTTTCAGCACAACAACTATCAACACAGTAAGACGAACAAACAAACAAACAAACGGCAAATAACCACTGATTACATAACAATTACACAGTAATAATGACCGCAATAATTGATACCGTCAACAAACACACACACCACTGCCACCCCCCTTTTCAGTGAATCATGTGTTCTGAATGTCGTTCAGACTCAGGCTTCAATCAGGCACCGAACTTCGAAAACTGTGTTTCATAACAAAAAACCCAAACAAATCAACATGATTAAAAAAAAGTGTATAACAGCAAGGAAAAAAAGAATTAGCAACATACGCGTACTGTCAGCGAATTGAGGAACCGCGTTCTTCTTCTTCTTCTTCTTTCCGTTACACGACCAACATCGACTTGCCGATGACTCTGTCGTGGTTCATGCATGCTGGGTATTTTCGTGTCTCCATAACCCACCGATCACTGACATGGGTTACAGGATCTTTAACGTGCGTATTTGATATTCTGCGTGCGTATACACACGAAGGGGGTCCAGGCACTAGCAGGTCTGCACATAATTATGTTGACCTGGGAGATCGGAAAAATCTCCACCCTTTACCCACCAGGCGCCGTTACCGTGATTCGAACCCGGGACCCTCAGATTGAAAGTCCAACGCTTTAACCACTCGGCTATTGCGCCCGTGGATTGTACAATAAACAATCTTTGCAACGCTAAATTTGTTCAGTGTTTAAAGACTTTTCCCCCAAGTCTGTTGTGCCGGGAAATAGTGTAGTCTTTGTAACGTTCTCAACGCTTCACTGACAACTCAAC
>NC_134897.1:8919901-8929901 GCF_041734735.1 Babylonia areolata | reverse complement strand
ACAGAATTTAAAAACAAAACAACAAAAAACACAGAACACATAAAAAAAAGCACGCGCGCGCGTGCTCACACACACAGAGTACACATACACACACAAAGACATAGACACACACAGACACAGACAATGATACACATGCGCACGCGTTTTCACACACATAATACGCGCACACACGTGGTCACATCTTTCTCCACTCGGCTAATATCACTTCAAGTGGAAAGACGGTAAATAAAAGACCGAACACACACACACACACACACACACACACACACACACACACAAAGCGCGCGCGCGCACTCCCACACACACACCCACACTCGCAGGCACGCACACACACACACTCCGCAAGCTGTTCCTTCATTTCAAATAATTATGCAGGGAAAATAAACTGACAATTTTGTGTTTTAACCACCCGTAATCCCATCCACCCGTTCACTTTGTTATTCTCTCTGTTGTCTTTGTTGTTGTTTGTTTTCTTTGTTTTGCGTTGTTCCGCCGTTTTCTTTTCAGTAAACCAGTACTCAATGGATTGAAACTCAAGACTTAATGATTAACAAATAGTAAACAGTAGTAACTCTCTCCATTCACAAGGCACGCAACTTCAAGTCAGCGCTGCTAACGCTACCGATTCAGCTAGCACACAGGTAAATAAAAGATACATTGAAACAAATCCACACACTTCTTCAAAAAAGGAAGCGCCGGGCCTGTCCTTATACCGATCATTTGACATGTGCAGGAAGGGGAGGAAGGTGGCAGAATGGTTAAGACGCTCAGCTGCCAATACACAGAGTCCGTGAGGGTGTGGGTTCGAATCCCGCTCTCGCCCTTTCTCCTAAGTTTGACTGGAAAATCAAACTGAGCGTCTAGTCTTTCGGATGAGACGATAAACCGAGGTCCCGTGTGCAGCACGCACTTGGCGCACTGAAAAAGAACCCATGGCAACGAGAGTGTTGTCCTCTGGCGAAATTACGTAAAATGAAATCCCCTTTCATAGGTACACAAATATGTAAGCATGCACTCAAGGCCTGACTAAGCGCGTTGGGTTATGCTGCTGGTCAGGCATCTGCTCAACAGATGTGGTGTAGCGTGTATGGATTTGTCCGAACGCAGTGACGCCTCCTTGAAGAAAGTGAAACTGAAACTGACATGTGCACACAGCAGCAAAGACAGAAGAAATGTGCAAACACGAATTAATAAGCTTTTATTCAGGACTGGCATAGTCTCTTTAATCCTGAAGAAGCCACACAGAACACATGGACAATACAGAACAAACACATGGTTGCCTCGGAGGTTTTTATCTTTAGTTTTCTGTTCTGTTTTGCCATCCTTCTTCTTCTTCTTCTGTGTTCGTGGGCTGCAACTCCCACGTTCACACGAGTGGGCTTTTACGTGTATGACCGTTTTTACCCCGCCATGTAGGCAGCCATACTCCGCTTTCGGGGGTGTGCATGCTGGGTATGTTCTTGTTTCCATAACCCACCGAACGCTGACATGGATTACAGGATCTTTAACGTGCGTATTTGATCTTCTGCTTGCATATACACACGAAGGGGGTTCAGGCACTAGCAGGTCTGCACATATGTTGACCTGGGAGATCGTAAAAATCTCCACCCTTTACCCACCAGGCGCCATCACCGTGATTCGAACCCGGGACCCTCAGATTGACAGTCCAACGCTTTAACCACTCGGCTATTGCGCCCGTCTGTTTTGCCAACCATAAGGCGAGACCTTATACTGACTTGGGGCGAGGTAAAAACACACGTGCATATCACTTACGTAGAATCTTATACTACTACCACTACCACCACAACTATTACTACTACTAAGACCGTCAACGATATCACTTGTAGAGTTGCGAAGATTTCACACTGTTGTGAAGGCTGTATTATTACAGTGCAGTACTGTACAGTACGGCATTGGCCATAATCTATATTCTCAGGCTAAAAGTAAATGCTGTTGTTTCCCTGACCAACACGCTAGGTTTATTCGTAGGCAAGGCATCTGCCTAACACCTCCCCCAACCCTCCCCCCAACCTACCTTCATTGACATTTCACTCCATCAAAACGGAAAAAAAAGACCGGGAAATTTTGTGGACAGTTCTTTGTAGAACAGTACAACAACAAAACTGAACAGTGAGTGATGGATGTCACGAGTATTGTATGAGTTGTGTTGTCCTCAACATCATGGTCTTTTAACGGATGACATAGAATAGAACAGACAGGTAAACAATGTATTATAAAAATGTAACAATTAATACCAACATTTTGAATGTGTTTTTCGACTCGAGCACCAAACTAAATTGATTCGAAAACTGGTTAACTGAAATGTAAGCGTGGTATGGTTGGGGATGGGGAGAAAACAAGGTGAAGGGGAGAGATTAAAAAAAAAAAAAAGAAGAAGAAGAAAAAAAAAAAGAAGAGTTAATTAAAGAAAAAATTCACACGGCTTACCAAATGGGACATAACTCTTCCATCCTATGTTTACCATTCAGAAGGAGAGTTGTCTTCCTTCCTAAACTTCCCGCTGGCAGCTCACTTTTGAGGTAACTGTTCACACCTTCACACAAGTCAGAAACGCACACACGCGCATGCACGCGCGCACACACACCCCCTCTCTCTCTCTCACACACACACGTACGCACGCACGAACACGAGAACTAAGATGCGAAATGATATTAAAAAAAAAAAGTAACACAGTTTGGCAGAACTGATCGTCATTAACAATATTTGTTGGTTATTTTCACGCAGTGAAGGGAGAGAATTTAGCAACAGTAACAACAGCGAAAGAAAGAGAAGCTACCTTTGTTATTCCATAGTGTTGTACCACCACCACCATCTCCCTTCTCTCTCCCCCCCTCGCCCCCCCCCCCCCCCCATCATGTTGTCTGTGTTGTAAAATCATTCACAACAATCAATTGTGTCCACAATCTGCAGTTCAGTGACAAGAATGACAGCAGCTGTGTCATATATTAAAAAAAAAAAAATTCCTTATTTCTACATTCGTCTGTGAAAGACTTTGAAACATAGATACAACTACAGTGAACACACGCATGCAAGCATACTGTGTGTCAGTGTCACATGAAGACATGTCGAGATCTTCTATAGCGTTTCTACCGCTGTTGCAAGGGTAGTTTAGCTCGGCTAAAGTTCGTTTACGCATCTCACCTGTTCCCTCCCCTACCGCTGCGAGCCGAGCGTGAGCCGCGCAGCTGAAAGAGTGAAAAGAAGGGACCCTCGTTTCCGGCGGCGCTGCAAAAACTGTACAGCTGTATATCGTTGTACAAAGTTATAAAACAGGCCCGACCTGACACAGGAAAAGTTTGAAAGTCATTTACGGCACCGCTAGAATGCAACCACACACATAAATTTTCGTTCTAATGAATCATAAAGAACATATCAGTTCAACAGATAACACCTCCACAGTGTGTGTGTGTGTGTGTGTGTGTGTGTGTGTGTGTGTGTGTGTGCAAACGAAAAAAGTTTTCTTCTTGTGGAAACCACAGCTTAGCAATGGCTCATTGTTTTGCTTGGGACAGTCATATAGATAGATAGATAGACAGACAGACAGATAGATAGATAGACAGATAGACAGATATATATATATATATATATATAGACAGATAGATAGGTAGATAGATAGATAGATAGATAGATAGATAGATAGATAGATAGGTATACATATAGAAAGAAGAGCTTGGGATCAACTTCCGTGATACAATTCATTCATGTACTTACTATATTTCATATTTGTATATTGATTGTTTGTCATTCACAACTGAGGTTGACTTAGAGAACAGCAGCGCCACCGAGGACCCGAGTGGCAGCCAATCATAACACGTGTCTGTAGCGGAAAGAACAACCGGCTGAAGGCGCATGCGCGAGAGAATTATCTGCTTTACGATTGGTCGATTACTGACTGGAAACGGTATTACATGGCGATCGGTATTGTTTTACAGTAAGTCGCTTTACTGGTTAATGCATGGGATGAAAACAGAAACCAAAGTATAGGTCTCACATTTTGTTTTTGCTGAAAGTTGTCGTAACTGACTAATTACAAATCCCTCAAACAGATACCTCCGTCAGCAACCCCTAACGCAATTTAACGTACGGACAAATCAGTGATACAAAGTCGTTTACAGTGCATAGTGTCAATTCATTTGATTATCCGTTGTTTTATTGTATGTGTTTGCTGTGACCGTGTTCCCTATCATACAAGGAACTACGTTAAAGTAAAGTAAGCCAATGCTCATCATTATCGATTTCGATATAAAAGGATAGATACGATATCGAATTTACGCTTTCTTCGTAAACCAAAGGGCAGTGGTAGACGTCCGATTTCTCTCGCATGCGCATAAAACTGGCTGATTTATTACCAAGTCTACAGACACATATTCAATCATACGTGTTCCCTAAGTGAACCAAAAAGGAAAAGAAAGAAAAGAAAAAAAAAAGAGAAAAGAGAGAGAGAGAGAGAGAGAGAGAGAGAGAGAGAGAGAATGCGTGTCTGTGTTCACCCACATCAAAGACACTTGTCTCTAATTTGGAACAGTGTCATCATACCGTCACTCCGTCTAAAAAAAAAAAAAAAAAAATCAAGGCCATTAACAGTTATCGCAGAATCTGGAAGCCCATGCCCCTAAACATACCAAGCTATGTATGCTATGTACAAATCATCTGACAAGAATGATAATAATTTCCTGTTACTTTCCTACTGGCTGACACTAACTAAGCTGGGCAACTTGAAAAAAAAAAAAAAAAGTGAACAAAAAAAGACACGTCAGTTCAGCACTGGTCAACACACACGCGGCATCAAAAACACAATACACCCCCACCAAACCACACAAAAAGCAGCACATCACCCTGGCCAACAAACCAACAACACAATCAGAAACAAACAAACACACGCACACACGAAAAAAAAAAAAAAAAAAAAAAAAAAGCCTCAACAAACCACACTCCCTCCCCAATCAAATTCCACCACCGAGCAACACCACCAGACACGCGCAGGAGACAACCAGCACGGCACTTCTCGCGAAGTCGAACGAGGATCTCGCGCCCGCCACGGTGACCTTGAACTCCTTGACCAGCCGGCCTACGGAGTTCTGAGCCACGCAGTTGTAGACCCCGAAGTCCTGTTTGGTCAGGTTAGCGATGGTCAGCTTGGCGTCCGCCACGCCCTCGTAGGCAGCATAGGCGAGTCGCGAGGAGGGCAGCACGGGAGAGTCGTCTCCCCTGAGCCAGTAGACCTCGGGTAGCGGGAAGGCTGCCACAGGGCAGGTGAGGGTCAGGGTGCCGTTGATGACGCTGCCCACCTGGACTGGCGTCTCTTTCTGCAGGTACGGCTTTCCTGCAACACCGGTAACTTGAACCTGTAGGGACAAGGCAAAGCGAAGGAGGAAGGTGACAGGTACGGCTTACCTGCAACACCGGTAACTTGAACCTGTAGGGACTAGGCAAAGCGAATGAGGAAGGTGGCAGGTACGGCTTACCTGCAACACCGGTAACTTGAACCTGTAGGGACTAGGCAAAGCAAAGGAGGAAGGTGACAGGTACGGCTTACCTGCAACACCGGTAACTTGAACCTGTAGGGACTAGGCAAAGCGAAGGAGGAAGGTGACAGGTACGGCTTACCTGCAACACCGGTAACTTGAACCTGTAGGGATTTGGCAAAGCGAAGGAGGAAGGTGGCAGGTGCGGCTTACCTGCAACACTGGTGGTTGGACCTGTAAGAACTGTTCAGTTCAGTTCAGTTCAGTTCAGTTACTGAAGGAGGCGTCACTGCGTTCGGACAAATCCATATACGTTACACCACATCTGCCAAGCAGATGCCTGACCAGCAACGTAACCCAACGCGCTTAGTAAGTCCTTGAGAAAAAAAAGTAAGTGAATAGATAATTAGATAAAGAAAAAAGCGAGAAAAAAAGAATAGATAAAAAAAGGACTATAAGGACTGGGCAAAGTGAAGGAGGAAGGTAGGAGATACGGTTTACCTGCAACACGGGTAGTTTGAACCTATAGGGACTAGGCAAAGTGAAGGAGGAAGCCGGCAGGTAGGTAAACGGTTTACCTTTAACACTGGCAGTCTGAACCTATAGGAACTAGGCAAAGTGAAGTAGGAAGGTGGGAGGTACGGTTTACCTTCAACACCGGCAGTTGAACCTATAGGAACTAGACAAAGCAAAGAAAGAAAGTGGAAAGTACGGTTTACCTTCAACACCGGCAGTCTGAACCTATAGGAACTAGACAAAGCAAAGGAGGAAAGTGGAAAGTACGGTTTACCTCCAACACCGGCAGTTTGAACCTACAGCGACTTAGCGAAGCAAATTAATAAGGTGGGAGGTACGTTTACCTGCAACACCGGTAGTTAGAATAGAACAGAATAGAATAGAATAGAATAGAATATGTCTTTATTACCAAGTGCACCGAGGTCACAAGGAATATTGGAGGGGATAATACATAACAAGGTACGAACATAATAGAATAGAATAGAATAGAATATGTCTTTGTTACCAAGTGTACCGGGGTCACAAGGAACATTGGGGGGTGGGGGGTAGGGGGGTAGTACATAACAAGGTACAAACCATAAATCGAAAATCATACACAAACACAGATACAGTAGAAATTAGGATACATACAAGTGCATATCAATACAAAAACTTGTGCATATTCACGCATGCACGGACTGCACACACACACACACACACATACACACACACACACACACAAACAAACACAAATACGCATGCACGCAAGCACACGTACACACACACACTCTCTCTCTCTCACAAACACACACACACACACGTTTGAACAGAAGCCGCATATTACATGTGGATGGGGGTGATGACTACATCTTCAGGTAATTGGTTGTTGATTGCACGATTCTATTTATCATACTGGATTTGTTTGAGAGACAGGACATTGACTGCTTTGGGGAAAAAAGCTACTGGCGAAGCGATTGGTTTTCGTCCTTATACTTCTGTACCGTCGACCAGAGGGGAGCATCTCGAAAATCCCAAAAGCTGGATGTGATTCGTCCTGGTTGATTGATTTTGCTTTTATGAGTAGCTGCTTATATGTCTTCTAGAGAAGGTAGATCAGCCCCGGTAATCTTGGTGGCAGTTTTTACAATTCTGTTTAGGGCTGCAACTCCTGCCTTGGAAATATTTCCGGACCGAAAAGTAATAGCGAAGGTCAGCACACTTTCAATGACAGCTCCGTAGAAATCAACCATGATTTCTTTTTTAATTCCGAACTTTTTGAGGCGCCGAAGAAAAGTCCAGGCGCTGTTGTGCTTTCTTAACAATTTTTTTCCGTATTTTTCTCCCATTTCAAATCGTTGGAAATGATCAGTCCGATAAATTTAAATTCGCTGATGATCTCTACAGTACCTGAGACATGGATGTTCCTGTTGAAGGTCTGCTCCAGGTGTTCCCCATCCTTCACACCTGCCGGGATTCGAACACTGCACTGGTACATCCCGGCATCTTGAGAGCCTGCACACACACACACACACACACACACACACACGCACACACGCACGCACGCACACACACACACTCTCACACGCACACACACACACACACGCACACACACACACACACACATACACATGCACGCACACACGCACGCACGCGCCCGCGCGCACACACACACGCGCCCGCAAACCCACAAACAGAATGCATACTCACACATACACGCATACACACATCAAACATGCACACACACACACACACACACACACACACACACACACACACCAGATGAACCCACAGTAAATCTGGTAAGAAAGCAAAGAAACAAACCAAATCAAACCACAAATTAATGACCAAAAACAATTCATGAACCAAATTTCGCAAACGGACGGATCAAAATTGACGCAAGACCTTTTTTTTTTTTCCCGAATATCCACTCCACAGCTACACCCGGACACAGACACACACACACACACACACACACTCTCTCTCTCTCTCTCTCTCTCTCTCACACACACACACGCACAGACACACACACACACACACACACACACACACACACACACACACACACACACAATCTCTCTCTACCTCACACACACACACACACACACACACACACACACACACACGACCCTAAAATCCCACAACAGAAACTTGTATTCCCTCATCTCACTGAAAATATAAAAGTCAAGAGAATCTGAAACTTTTCAAGGATTTATCGATTTAATCGCCAACGGCAGCTACTCCAAAAATACTCAAATCAAGCCAGCAAACACCTGCCGCCGAGTGATATTCCAGACCATATCTCGCCCACAGCCTCCTTGCCGCCTACGTCTGACCTCGATCAGTCTCCCTTTTATATATTTATTTGTTTCTTTATCATCTTTAAAAAAAAAAAATTATCATTATTTCTTTTTATAAATCTTATTTGATTATTTACAATATTTTCTACCAGTATGATCTTATACTCGACCCTTTGATTAAGTTCATGTGACGATTGGCCAGTTAAATTGCTTGGCTAGAGTCCGACCAAAAAGCCTATACCTCCCTTGGTATAGTCCTTTTGGCTCGACCTTGAGCTCGGAGTTTGTATTTCGCGATTCGTCGGACTTCTAAAGGCTCCAGCTCCTCCTTGCATGAGAAAATGACGTCAAAATGTAGACTTCCACTCGCGTTTTATCGCGTGGATCCGCAGTGGGACTTTGGCAGATTGATTAACGCTAATTACTCTAAGTTGGGGAGAGTCTTCACGAGTGAAAACTTCGACTAAACCCTAGCTCGGATGCCGAAGAGCACGACACAGAACATGACTTACTGGATGTGGACATCACTTGATCATTTCGCATCCGTATGATATTAGTAGATTTGATACCGATAATATAAAGATACAGCTGAAGCAACTGTTGCTACCACAGTGAAGCAATGGCACATGATTTCATGGCGTTTGGTGCATTTGCCTGGTACGTTCTGTTGACTGAGTGGCAAACTTGACGTCAAATTCGAATCACAGTCTTCTTTTTCTGTACTTGATCTGCTTTATTTTGTATGTGTATGTGCATGATTTTTGTGGTTTGATACTATACCTTACATGTCAAAACTACGATTATGTCTTAATGATACAGTTCACTTATGTTTGTTTCTATCCCTTTCCCGTGGTGTGTCTTTAATATAATTGGAAATATATGTGATCATAGATAATATCACTTCTGTCCTTCATTCCACAGTTTCGTGTCAATCTTTGAATTATACGAAAGGGGAAAAACAAAGAGAAAAAATACGAAGAGTGAATAGGTGTTAAATATACGTCTCTTTTTATCATTCTTTTCCCCTATTTCTTTATTCATGTATGTATTTCTTTATCATTTATCCATCCTGTATATCTGGTTATGCTTTTTTTTTTTACCCCTTTTTTAATATTCATTTTTTTCATTCCAAAATGCTCAATGTATTCATGCAAACGTACAACTGAAACATGATGAGATTATTATGTCCAAGTGTATTTTAAAATTATTATGTGATGTCGTTGGTGTGAGAACAGATATTATTTCAGAAGAAGAAGCAAACACAAAAAGAAACTCACCTTATCCCTATGAAAAGAAATAAATGAATGAATGGAATCCATTCCTTTAACAAAACAAATCAGCCACTTAAAACAAGCAGGCAAATGAAACAAATGATAAAGAAACAAACTATTCTGCCAATGGCAAAGCAAAAGACTAAATTAAAAAAAAAGACACACCAGTAAACCAATACCTTTTCTTCCCCCCCACCCCCCCAAAAAAAAATCGGGTCAGCCACAGAAAACAAACACATAAATAAATGAATATACAAATAAACCAACAGACAAACAAACAAACAAACAAACACAAACACACACACACCCCCTACCGTCCCATCCCCCAGTCACTCAAGTGCGAGAAATGTGAAGAAGGAGGAGACAGCGCCCCTTGCCAAATTCACTGTGGCAATGAATCAGAGGACGGAAAACGCTTTAGACTGTTTCGTCATGCAGGAAAACCTCTTCC
>NC_134897.1:8909901-8914901 GCF_041734735.1 Babylonia areolata | reverse complement strand
GCTAGGTCAGGCATCTGCCTAGCAGATGTAGAGTAGCGTACATTTATAGATCTGTCAAAATGCCATGACGTCTGCATGAGAAACTGATATTAACTCTCTCCATACGAACGGCGAAAGAGAAGACGTTAACAGCGTTTCACCCCAATTACCATCATCAAAATATTGCAAGCGGAAGGCTCTTATACTGAAGACGTGAATGTTGACAAAAGAATACCACAATTCTGACGACGGAAGCTAAAGGTTGGGTCATTGAGACACCCACTGGACATCGGAGGGGTCTGTGTAGAGGAGAAGAGAGGACTGGCCGTACTGAGTGAGTTAAACTAAAAGCAACTGAGTGTTAGGGCTGTGTTGTACAAGCAAGCGCTAAATTTTCATAGCGTTGAGAGTATTGCCAGTTCTATGGAAATGGCGTAACAAAGAACCGAACGTGAAACATGAAAAACAGAACCCATTCAGCAACAACAACGACAACATAAAGATGAATGAATGAATAGATAAAGAAGTAGATAGATAAATAACTTACTTACTTAATTAAGTAATAAAGAAAACACTAGAAAAGAAAATTCCAACTAAGCCCCCCCCCCCCCCCCCCCGAATCAACACACAGAATCATCCTGCAACATTTTTCAACAGTGAATTTTTTTAAAGTGCATAATCATAGACCGACACATTAACCTGCAACAAAAACATATACATCTGCACACCCCTTCCCTAAAAACAACACACACACACACACACACACACACACACACAAGAAAAACACATACACAATCATCAGTGCTCAGCTGTCATCAAGTCCAGAAACAACCCCATAGCACACAGGAGGAGCTTTAGAATAGAGACGACTGGAAGGACCTGAAAGACGCATCAAGGACAAAACAACAACAACAACAGCAACAAAACAACTACAAAAAACCGATAGCGAGGAGGATATCTTATTAAAGCTAGAATCTCCAGAAGGCAGGGACACAATTTACTTCAGAAAGATATGCAACTCTCCTGGAAAAACACAACAACAACAGCAAAATTAAACAAGAATAACAACATCAACAATGACGACAACCAAACCCTAATCAGTTTACACCAACAAAACCTTTTCAACTTTTCAAGTCATGCGACTTTCACGTCACAATTGCACGTCAACACTGTAAATTACGTCACGCCGACGCAGCTTTAGCCTGTGTCGTAAAGTTAACACCGAAAAACCAAGTGTTTGACACTGGTTTCGCTGTTCAGATGATGTACCCTGAAATTGTATTGTATTGTATTGTATTGTATTGTAATACTCTTTATCACAACAGGTTTCTGTGTGTGAAATTGCTGACCCCAGGGAGCGCATGTCACTTCTGTGCAGCGCCACCATTTTTTTTCTGCCTGAAAGGTTATTAAATTTGTTTCTTTTATCAAAATGGATTTTTCTACAGAACTTCGGCAAGGACGGCTTTTTTTTGTCACAGTGGGTTCTTGTACGCGTGCTAAGTGCACGTTACACACGGAATCATGGTTTGTCGTCTCATCCGAGTGACTACAGCGACCACACTACCACTAAAGGTGTATAGTGGAAGAGGTGTGTGTGGGGGAATATGCCTACTGGCGAGTGTGCGATTCCATCCCGTGCTTTTAAATTCTCTCGCTTCCTTGGTGGACGCGTTACCACTAGGCCTCTTTTATCTGACAAAGAATACAAAGACAACTGGTTGTCATCCGAATGAGAACAAACCCGATAAATCCTTCCAGTTACAAAATACACTGGCTCATGTTTATGATTTATTGTGTCTTATAAACCTTCAGGTTTTACGACAATTAAAATATTCTATTCTGTTCTAATACAGTGGTTGTGTCCTAAGGCGTCTTCTGGATGTTTTTTTTTTTTTTGTGAATCCATGCCGATTAATAGGCTACTACACAGAGTTCAGCACTATCATTCGCAACTGTGTGTGTGTTGGAGCTCATGTACGTTTATATGTATTTGACTTTGCTTTCATATCTGTGAAACTGTGTGTTTGGCGCATATCTGTTATGCATGTGTGGGTGTATGTGTGAATGTGTGTCTTCATGTTTTACATTTATTTGCTTATTTATCATCATTGTTGTCTTATTTATTTAATAATTTATTTATTATTATTATTATTATTATTATTATTTTATTATTTTCATCACTACTACCTTTTTTAATATCATAATTATTATTTATTTATTTATGTAAGCTTATCTTTTTCTTTTTCTTTTTTTTTTCTCAAGGCCTGACTAAGCGCGTTGGGTTACGCTGCTGGTCAGGCATCTGCTTGGCAGATGTGGTGTAGCGTATATGGATTTGTCCGAGCGCAGTGACGCCTCCTTGAGCTACTGAAACTGAAACTGAAACATTCGCAACTTGTTATGGGGCCTAACTTTGGAACAAGGCAGGCTGTCCAAATTGTTTGGAACAAAGTAGGCTCTCCGAATTCTTTCTTTCCTTCCTTCCTTCCCTCCCTTTCTTTTCTATCTTCTTTTCTCCTTCAATTTCTGGAACACAATTGATAAATTCGTCCCTTCTCTTAATCTAAATCCTTTCTTTCTTTCTTTCTTTCTTTCTTCCTCACCTTCTTTTCTCGAACTCCTATTTCCGGAGCTCAGTTGACAGATTCTTTCTTTCACTCTGCTCTTTCGAGTCCCCCCCCTATCTTTTCTTTTCATTCGTGGAACAAAGCGGCTACATTCTGCCCCCTGCTGAGTTATTTTCTTTTACTCTCTCTCCGTGTCCACCTTTATGTCCTTCTTTTATTGTATAGTCTTCCTTTTGTTTTCATGATAGGAAAATAAAGCTTCGTTATTATCATTATTATTATCATTGTTATCATTATCATCATTATCATTATTATTACTATTATCATCATTATCATTATTTATGTATGTATTTATCTATTTTTTTTCTTTTTGTTTGTTTATTTATTTATTTCTATTATCTTTGTAGCGTTTATTAATATTATTATTATTATTATATCTTTGTAGCGTTTGGGTGTGAAGGCAGCTTTAAGTCGGAGCCTGAGAGTCCGATCAGATGAGTCCATCCATTTCTGCACAGACTCATAACTATTGCAAACTGAGACAGCTGTTCTTTCCGCCTCTCTCCCTCCACCCCCCCCCCCCCCTCTCTCTCTCTCTCTCATTCTCTCTCCCTGACGATGCGAGATCTCTCTCTCTCTCTCTCTCTCTCTCTCTCTCTCACACACACACACACACACACACACACACACACACACACACACACACACACGCACGCACACACACTGTTGTACATTTCACATTAGATAGCTCTCTCCCTCTCTGTGCTATTATAGTTGAAGGCTACAATGCATTGTAGGCTTGCATGTAAGTGACATCGTTTTCAGTCAAGGGATTTCGTCTTTATTTGAAAGAGACGTGTTCCGTTTTGTTGCTACGGTCTCTTTCTAGCATGCAACTTCTTCACGCTGCTTTAATAGCATTCCTCTCAATCAGCTTTGAGAAGAAGAATTATATGACAGAGAAGAGAGCGAGCGAGCGAGCGAGAGAGAGAGAGAATTCTTTATCAATTGATTTATTAATCAATGCTTTTTTTGTTGTTGTTGTTGTTGTTGCTTCTTTTATGCATTCGCTTCGCCAGAAAGAGGGGCTAAATGGAAATAAGCAATTCGTGAAACCACCGCCGCCACCACAATCTACAACAACAATAACAACGACCACACACACACACACACACACACACACACACACACACACACATATATATATATATATATATATATACATTTTTTAACTTATTTTTAACTTATTTTTTACTTATATAGATAGAAATATATATATATATATATATATATATATATATGTGTGTGTGTGTGTGTGTGTGTGTGTGTGTGTGTGTGTGTGTGTGTACATACTCTCTTTCCTTTCTTACCCCTCACTCTCTGTCTATTTGTTTCTGTGTCCATGTTCTAGCAATACATGTAAAGATTACGTTTCAGTGTGTGTGTGTGTGTGTGTGTGTGTGTGTGTGTGTGTGTGCGTGCGTTCTTGCGTACGTGTGTGTGTGTGTGTGTGTGTGTGTGTGTGTGTGTGTGTGTGTGTATAACAGAGCGAATAAGACCCAGCATCCTGATATATGAAGACCAACACCAGCTGACGCCTTGGATTGTCATCACTGTCGAGTTGAGGATTGAAACCGGCGACTCCGTGGAAAGCAGCCTGTGGACTACACAGGCCCCCCCCCCCAACCCCCACCCCGCCATCCCCTCTAAAAAAAAACCAGCAAGGCTTAGTTTAACGAGATAATCTGCTTCTCAGACCAGCACACAGCGAGCCAGACCTAAAAGCGCTGTCTCCTACATTCGGGTAAGTAAAGGTGACACACGTCAAGAAGAAGGGGGAAGGGTGGGGGTGACGGTGGGGGTTGAGGGGGGTAAAAATAATGCAGACTGAAGGGTAAGTAACTGGGAGAGGATGGGGCCAGGGAGGAGGGAAGGGAAGAGGAAGAGGGGGTGTGGTGGTGGTGGTGGTGGAGGGTGGGGGGGGGGGTCTTCTGTTGGTGATGAATTCGCGAGATCAATGCATATTGCTGACAGGATAAGAGTCTTACGCAAATGACGAATTCCGGAAATAAAACCAGTGCTAGTCATAGACAGGGTCAGCGTCTTCTGCTGATGGTAAATTCGGGAAACATACAGATTCTACACAGGATGAGTCTTCAAGTGCCGAATTCTGGAAATAAGAATGTATTTTTGACAGAACAAGAGAATTCCACTGAAGATGAATTCTGGAAATAAACACAGATTCTAGGCAGGGCACGAGACTTGAGCAACTGCCGAAATCCGAAAATAAATGCAGATAGATTCAAGATAGGAGAGACCTTTTGCTAAAAACGAATTCTGGAAATCAATACAGACAACAGACGGGACAAGAGCCTTATGCTAATGCCAAATCCTGGGAATAAATAAAGGTTCTGAACAAGGTAAGAGTCTTCTGCAAATGACACATTCCTT
>NC_134897.1:8892401-8902401 GCF_041734735.1 Babylonia areolata | reverse complement strand
ATATGGCGATAAAAAAAAGTCGCACACACACACACACACACACACACACACACACACACACACACACACACACACACACAGATAGCGATAGAAACAAGAGAAAAATGAGAGACACAGAAAGAGAGACAGAGGGGGAGATACAGTGAGGAGAGAGGAAGACAGGCAGACAGACAAACAGACTGACAGACAGACAGACAGACAGACAGAGGAAGAGATAAATGGGTGGCAGCTGGTCTGAGGACTACAAGAGAGCCATCCACATGGCAAATATCGCTTCCCTTGCATGGTGCCTCAATGCCATGCTGATGGCAACCTCAAAGATTTGCATTTTTGGTTTCAGTTATCCGCAAAAGACCCAAGCAAAATGTAAAGAGAAGAGACAAATGCGAAAGCAAAGCCATAAAGCTCCCACACTCTTATGACTGTGTGTGTGTGTATGTGTGTGTGTGTGTGTGTGTGTGTGTGTGTGTGTGTGTGTGTGTGTGTGTGTGTGTGTGTGTGTGTGTGTGCACGCACCCACGCAATAGCATGGATTTTGCCTTTGAAGAAAACATTGTGAGCCATTTTCATTCTGACGGAAGTTTTCTTGTCTTTCCCAGCTCCTCAGCGAAAATATTTTATGACAGGCGAACGATATTTGTGTGTGTGTGTGTGTGTGTGTGTGTGTGTGTGTGTGTGTGTGTGCGTGTGTGTGTGTGTGCGCGCGCGCGCGTGCAAGCGGTTGGTTCGAGCGCGTGTGTATGTGTGTGAGCATTATCGCGAATGCACGTGTATGCGTTGTCTGCATGTTTAAACACACACACACAAGTTCTGACATGACACGTACATACACGTACGTCCATCTGCACTTTCACACCAGCACGTGAATGCAAGTGCAACCCAGTTCCGTGACTTTCTTTTCTGTTATAAAGTTGTAGCAGCAGTGAGCATCCTTCAGGTCACTTCATCAGATTCCTTGACGCGTGTATTCGGGACGGAGGAAGCGAGGGAGGAAACCTTCAGTGACAGCTTCTGTCAAAATCGTCGAAGCCGAAAGTCGCCCATTCCATCCCCATCTCCCCCCTCCCCCCTCCGCCCCCACCTCCCTTCAGAATGCAGTGCTGGCTAACACTCAGTTACTGCCAAGAGTACCAGTGACTGTCTGCTGCACAGCCATTTGCCGTTGTTGGTTACTGGGGACATCAGCCTGAGAGTGTACCGCAGTCTATGTAAGCTGAGTTTTTCCTGTTCTTTTTTCCCTTCTGAACGGAGGTGGGAGTGTATAGGGAGTGGGGTGGGGGCTGGGTGGATGGGGAGGCGGTGTCTTTTGACCTCTGCATAGCTTGTCGTCTGCAGCTGTCGGGTGTTGCAGCAGACAGATGGATGTATAACGTGTTTATGATAAAATGCCTTTGGGTAAAATGTATGGCTGCGTGCCTAAATGTCGTGTGTGTGTGTGTGTGTGTGTGTGTGTGTGTGTGTGTGTGTGTATTCGCGTTTGGGCACGTGTGTGTGAGGATGTGTTTGCATAGTAACAGGCAATATGTAAGGGACGTTTTGTGCATGAAAGAATAGAAAGAGGGACGCAGTGAGGGAGGGAAGGAGGGAGAGAGAGTTGCAGACAGGCAGGCAGAGACATAGAAAGGGGTAAGTAGAACGAGAGTGTAGGAGAGACATGACAGACAACACACACACACACACACACACACACACACACACACACACACACACACACACACACAGAGAAAGAGAGCATGTGTGTTGAATATATATTGACAGACAGAGAGAGAGAGAGAGAGAGAGAGAGAGCATGTGTGTTGAATATATATTGACATATATATTGACAGACAGACAAGGAGAGAGAGAGAGAGAGAGAGAGAGAGAGAGAGAGAGAGAGAGAGAGAGAGAGAGAGAGAGCGTGTGTGTTGAATATATATTGACAGAAAGCACACTGGTGTACGTACACAAGCATATATATGTATATATAAATGTTACAGGGAAGGGGACAGGGAATGGGACAGGGAAGGGGACAGGGAATGGGACATGGAAGGGGACAGGGAATGGGACATGGAAGGGGACAGGGAAGGGGACAGGGAAGGGGGCAGGGAATGGGACATGAAAGGGGACAGGGAAGGGGACATGAAAGGGGACAAGGAAGGGGACATGAAAGGGGACAGGGAAAGGGACATGAAAGGGGACAGGGAAGGGACAGGGAAGGGGACAAGGAAAGGGACAGGGAAGGGGACAGGGAAGGGGACAAGGAAAGGGACAGGGAAGGGGGCAGGGAAGGGGACAGGAAAGGGGACAGGGCAGGGAAGGGGACAGGGAAGGGGACAGGGAAGGGGACATGAAAGGGCACAAGGAAAGGGACAGGGAAGGGGACAGGGAAGGGGACAGGGAAGGGGACATGAAAGGGGACATGAAAGGGCACAAGGAAAGGGACAGGGAAGGAGACAGGGAAGGGGACAAGGAAAGGGACAGGGAAGGGGACAAGGAAAGGGACAAGGAAAGGGACAAGGAAAGGGACAGGGAATGGGACAAGGAAAGGGACAAGGAAAGGGACAGGGAAGGGGACAAGGAAAGGGACAAGGAAAGGGACAGGGAAGGGGACAGGGAATGGGACAGGAAAGGGGACAGGGAAGGGGGTAGGGAATGGGACATGAAAGGGGACATGAAAGGGGACATGAAGGGGACAGGGAAGGGGACATGAAAGGGGACAAGGAAAGGGACAGGGAAGGGGACAGGGAAGGGGACATGAAAGGGGACAGGGAAGGGGACCTGAAAAGGGGACAAGGAAAGGGACAGGGAAGGGGGCAGGGAAGGGGACAGGGAAGGGGACAGGGAAGGGAAGGGGACATAGAATAGGACATGGAAGGGGACAGGGAAGGGGACAAGGAAAGGGACAGAGAAGGGGACATACATGGAATGGGACAGGGAAGGGGACAGTGAAGGGGACAGGGAAGGGGACATACATGGAAGGGGACAGGGAAGCGGACATGGAAGGGGACATACATGGAAGGGGACAGGGAAGCGGACATGGAATGTTACAGGGAAGGGGACATGGAATGGGACAAGGAAAGGGACAAGGAAAGGGACAGGGAAGGGGACATGAAAGGGGACAGGGAAGCGGACATGGAATGGGACAGGGAAGCGGACATGGAATGGGACAAGGAAAGGGACAAGGAAAGGGACAGGGAAGGGGACATGGAAGGGGACAGGGAATAGGACATGGAATGGGACAGGGAAGGGGACATGGAATGGGACAGGGAAGGGGACAGGGAAGGGGACATACATGGAATGGGACAGGGAAGGGGACAGGGAAGGGGACATACATGGAATGGGACAGGGAATGGGACAGGGAAGGGGACAGGGAAGGGAACATGGAATGGGACAGGGAATGGGACAGGGAAGGGGACAGGGAAGGGGACAGGGAAGGGGACATACATGGAATGGGACAGGGAATGGGACAGGGAAGGGGACATGGAAGGGGACATACATGGAATGGGACAGGGAAGGGGACAGGGAAGGGGACAGAGAATGGGACAGGGAAGGGGACATACATGGAATGGGACAGGGAAGGGGACAGGGAAGGGGACAGGGAAGGGGACATACAGGGAATGGGACAGGGAAGGGAGAGATACAAGAACAGCGTGGAATAAGACATGGGAGTAGACACAGAATGTCAAGGGGAAGTGGGCAAGGAAGGGGACAAGGAATGAGACCCAATCGAACAGAGCAGGGCGAAAAAAGTAGGTTGGGGGGGATGCGTGGAAGGCACGTGCTTGTGGACAATAGCGAGTGTGACGGCTTCCATCAAAATCGTTCAGCTGTGAAGTCTCCGCTTCATTCTCTATGCAGCGGTGGGGGTTTCATGAATACCGATGACTGTTGGCTGCACGAGTCAGCTGCCCCCAAAACCTCATCGTACTGTGGCCACTGGTTCATTTGATATTTAATATTCAAGGACGGATATTTTAGGCCAAAGTGTAAACGAGACAGACAGACAGACAGAGAGAGAGAGAGAGAGAGAGAGAGAGAGAGAGAGAGAGAATCACACAACACGCTCAAAAAATGGAACATGGCTGCCTCAGTGGTCAGTGTAAAAATGGTGAAACACACACACACATTCCTCACATTAAAACCTTCGTGCATCACGTGCGATTCCTACTAAGTAAAAAGGGGACACCCTTACAAAAATAAATAAACGAATAAGAAAAAAAAAAGTGAAATAAATAAAATGAAATAAAATAACAGGTACTTGAACTGGACTGTCTGCAACATGTTTTTGTCTCTGGGGGGAAGAACAGACTGCTCTCTGCATCTGCCGTGTCTGAGGGTGATTCTGACGCTGGCGTGTTGTGTGGTGGTTGTCTGAGAGACGTGAAAGGCTGGAAGGGGGTGGTAGTGCTCTCTGTCTGTCTGCCTGTTTTTTGTGTTTGTTTTTTTTGTGGGTTTTTTTCCGTGTCTGTTTGTCTGTCTGTCTATCTAGGACAGACTTTAAGACCAGGTTTTAGCCAAAAATCTATGTCAGGGAATATTAAATGTACAAATTTCTCTCCAGCGTCTCATTCCATCTCTCTCTCTTTCCCAGTCTCAATCCATCCTCGAGCATTTGTCTGTCTCTGTCTCTCTTTCACGCACACACAGAGGCCGTGTGTGTGTGTGTGTGTGTGTGTGTGTGTGTGTGTGTGTGTGTGTGTGTGTGTGTGTGTGTGTGTGCGCGCGTCAACTAACTCCATCTGACATAGCTAATTTTGCTGAATTTTGCACCAGTGTTTTATTTTCCTTCTATAACTGACATGCAATCTCTCTTCCAATGTGCCAGTGCCGGACTTTAATTGTGTGCGAGAAGTGTTGGAGGGACAGGAGTGCATTGCATGTTCCAGAACTGTGGAACCATTTTACCTTTCATGCAGACTTTCCGATACTGGATTAGCCAACAGGTCATCTGCAAAGCACTCAGTTTTTTTTTTTTTTTTCTTCCTTTTACATTGAAAGGGCTATGTGTTCCTTCATCTAGTTTTTTTTCTTCTTCATTTGTTTGTCCGTTGATTTTATTTTCTTCTTCTGTTTTTAAACGATTTGTTTTCTTTTCTCTTTGAAAGGTTTCTCATTTATATATTTATTTATTTATTCTTTCAGTTTGTCTTCCGTCTTCCTCCTTTTCGTCATTTCTTCATTTATTTCCTCTTTCGTTTCTTTTTTTTCTTCCTTCCTTTCTTTCTTTCTTTCTTTTTTTCCTTCCTCCTTTGTTGCTATGCATTAGCATTCTTCCTTTCCTTATATCTTCCTCTGATCCACAGCCCTCCATTTATCTCCATCTTGCTGTCCCCTCATTTCTTCTTCCTTTGCTTCCTGTTTACTTTCCCCTCTGAAGAAAGTTGATGGAATACGACACGATGAAGAAAAAATGAAGGGTGTGATGGTACTGAAAGGAAAATCATTCTGATTCCCTCGCATCTTTTAAATCTCGTCTCAAAACTCACCTTTTCCCTCAGCAATAAGTTCAATTGTGGCAGGTCCACTTCCTTTGCGTTAGCTGTGCTTGACTATGTGTGTATATATATGTATGTGTACATAACTACATGCATGTATATGAATGTGTATTGTGTGTGCGTGTGTTTATGTAAGTTTGTGCCTGCCTATGTGCGTGTATGTGTTAGGGTAGCTGTTAGATACACATGTGTGTTAAAATGTATGTATGCAGCGTGTGTGTGTGTGTGTGTGTGTGTGTGTGTGTGTGTGTGTGTGTGTGTGTGTGTGTGTGTGTAGTCACATTTTGGTGTGTGTATGTAACATAGATATAATGTTTTATGTTAACAAAAGCGTTTTTGTAAAGCACCTAGAGCAGATTTCTGGACAGTGTGCTATATAAGTATCCATTATTATTATTATTATTGAAGACAGAACGAAAACAAAAATGGTAAAACGAGCAAGTCGAAAGGACAAGGTGATTGTACTACAATGCAGAATAAGTCTTCTTCACTCGTATACACGAGTGGGCTTTCATGTGTATGGTCGAACGCTGACATGTATCACGGGATCTTTAACGTGCGTATTTGATATTCTGCATGCATATGCACACGAAGGGGGTTCAGGCACAGGGCAGGTCTGCACATCTGTTGACCTGGGAGATCGGAAAAAAAATCTCCACCCTTTACCCACCAGGCGCCGGGACTCGACCGGGATTCGACACCCTGGACCCTTAGATTGAAAGTCGAACGCTTTAACCACTCGGCTATTGCGCCCGTCATGAGGTTCAATGAAAGAAAAAAGAGAGAGAAAAAAAAAACAGCAACAGAACAAAACAGAACTATGACAGAAAGGAGGGACATGGGGTGAGGGAGGCAGACCATTTCACGGAGCAAGGTGTGAAGCAGGGCGACACGGTGACAGCTTTTCCCGCTGTGCCCTTTTCGTCTCTCTTGTCTTTCCATCGTTTTGGAGAAAAAGAAAGGGGGTAAGTGGGGGAAGGGCGAAAGCGCAAAACAGAGACGTGGAGTGATCGTACTGAACCATCGAATGGGACCAGCCGCAGTGGCGAAGTGGTTAGCGTCGCGGACTGACGGCTGGGAGGACGCGGGTTCGAATCCCAGCGGAGGTGGGTTTTTCGGCCCGTGGCCGGCTCCTACCCAGAGTTGAGTGTGCTGTGGGCTTAAATGGGGAGACTGGGACCACACAGTCGAGTGTCATCCACTTCAAGGATGCGTCTTTGGGTGTGTTGCTCTAATTACCTGACCAACACTGCCAGTGTCTGTATCTCTCGGGCCTGGTTAACGCCGGGATATCATTATGACTGGAAGCGTAGAGTACAGCGTTGTCACGCAGTCCCTAACCAAAATGGACCTCCATAGCAACATCGTCATCATCATCGTCATCCTCCTCCTCCTTCATCGTCATCAATATAAACAAAATAGTCTCAAAGTATGTGGCCTTTCATGCCCTGCTCTCATGGTGACCTCAGTTTCGATACCCCTCCACTTCCGTGCTTGGGGTGAGTCCTGTCAATGTCGTCAGTGTCGGCAGATTCATGGGGGGCTGTTGTTTGAGGGACGTGGTGGCGGTCTCCACTCTGGGAGAGACGCTCACTCAGTCTGGCTCCGCGACTAAGCCATTATTGTCGTTAGTAGGGTGCTTAGTAGGTGGTGTCCTAAGTACGTTAAAACAGAACAGGCACCACTGAACACCACCGAAGTGACTCAGCAGCAGTGCAGGGTCTCCTCTGGTGTGTGGCCTCCTGGCGACCTAACATCGATGGTTCCCTGTGGACTGCCGACGCTGGAACTGCGACGGACGAACCCGGGTGTGGCCGTGTATGGGGAAATCTAAATGAGCGGCGTGGGAGTAATGCCACTGAAACGGTGCAGATGATGGGGCAGCAAAAAATAACAAAAAACCCCCATCGAATGGAGCTGGGTGAAAAGGGAAGAAAGAGAACGGAACAAGAAGCGATGAGGGCAGAGGGAGGGGCAGGGGACAAGGGATGAGAGAGGTACACACCTCTCGTAGAGCGAGGTGTGGAGCATGAGGACAGGGCAACAGGATTTCCTGCCGTCTCCCCTTTCGTCTCTCTTTTTTCTTTCCATTGTTTTGGGGAAAGAGGGGGTAAGTGGGGGAGGGGCGATTGCGCAAAACGAGACGTAAGGTGATCTTACTGAAATCTCAAATGCAGCTGGGTGAAACGGGAAGAAAGAAAATGGGATAAGAAGCGATGAGGACAGATGGGGGAAGTGGAGGCGGGGCAAATGAAGAAAACAGTGATGTAAGGTGATCGAACTGAAGTCTAGAATGGAGCTGGGTGAAAGGGGAAGAAAGAGAACGGAGAAAGAAGCGAAGAAGACAGAACAGAGGGACAGGGGGTGAGGCAGACAGTTTCACGGAGCGAGGTGTGGAGCATGAGGACAGGGTCACCGGATTTCCTACCGTGCCCCCTTTCGTCCCTTCTTTTTTTCTCCATTCTTTTTTTTGGGGGAAAAAAAGGGGGGGGGGGAGCAGGAGGGGCAAATCAACAAAACTGAGACGTACGGTGATCGAACTAAAACATCGAACGGAGCTGGGTGAAAAAGGAAGGAAGAGAACGGAGGAAGAAACGATGAGGACAGAATGGAGAGACAGGGGGTGAGGGAGGACGACGGTCCCACGGAGCGAGGTGTGAAGCATGGCGACACGGTGACAGGTTTTCCTGCCGTGCCCCCTTTCATCTCTTCTTTCTTTCCATTCTTTTGGAAACAAGAAAGGGGGCAGGAGGGAGTAGAGGAGGGAAGAATGTGCAAAATATAGACGTATGGTGTTCGTACTAAAATCTACAAACACAAAATCAGAGAGAAAGACAGGGAAGCATAGAGAGAGGGGAGCTGGGTGAAAAGGGAAGAAAGAGAACGGAGCAAGAAGCGACGAGGACGGAGGGGGGCACAGGGGGTGAGGCAGACCGTTTCACGGGGCGAGGTGGAGCATGAGAACAGGGTCACAGGATTTCCTGCTGTACCTCCTTTCGCCCCTTCTTTCTTTCCATTCTTTTGGGGGTGGGGGGAAGGGGGGAGTTGGGGAAAGGAGGGGCAAAAGAACAAAACTGAGACGTAGAGTGATCGTACTAAAACATCAAATGGAGCTGGGCAAAAAGGGAAGAAAGAGAATGTGATAAAGGCGATGAGGACAGAGTGAAGGGACAGGGGGAGAGTGAGGCACACCGGTTCACGGGGCGAGGTGTGGAGCATGAGGACTGTGTGTAACGTTTTCCTGCCATGTCCCCTTTCGTTTCTTCTTTCTTCTTACTTTCCACTCTTTTGGAAACAAGAAATGGGGCAGGGGAGAAAGTAGGAGGTGTGACTGGACAAAACAAAGACGCAGAGTGATCGTACTAAAATTTCGAATTGTGAAAAAGGAAGCAAGAAAATGGGATAAGAAGCGAGAGGGAGAGGGAGGGACAGGGGGAGAGGGAGTCAGACCGTTTCACGGAGCGAGGAATGGAGCATGAAGACAGGGTCACAGGATTTCCTGCCGTGCCCCCTTTCGTCTCATATTTCTTTCCATTGTTCCGGAGACAAGAAACAGGTCAGGGGGGGAAGGAGGCGTGGTGAATTGTGCAAACAGAGTTGTAGGGTGATAAGAAGTGCTGAATTCTCGAATTGAGCTGGGTGAAAAGGGAAGCAAGAGAATGGGATAAGGGGCGATGAAGACTTCTAGAAGGAAGGACAGAGGGTGATGGAGGTAGTTTCCTGGAGCGAGGTGTACAGCATGAGGACAGGCTGACAGGATTTCCTGCCGTGCCCCCTTTTGTCCCTTCTTTCTTTCCATTCTTTTGGGATAAAAAGGGTAAAGGACGCGGGGTGTGTGTGTGCAAAATAGTGATGTAAGGTGATCGAACTCAAACATCGAATGGAGCTGAGTGAAATGCGAAGCAAAAAAGATGGAATAAGAAGCCATGAAGACAGACGGAGTGACAGGGGTGAGGGAGGCAGACAGTTCCATGGAGCGAGGTGTAGAGCGTGAGGACAGGCCGACAGGGCCACAGGGTTTCCTGTCATGCCCCCCTGCATGGGGCAGGGGGAGAGGAGCGGTCCTGTGGACACACACACACACCATGTGTCCCGGGTCACGTCGTCTTCAGCACTGCGGGCACCATCACTTTCACTGCCCTCTTTCTTTCTTTTTGTCTCTCTGTCTAGTTCTGTTTATGCGTTCATTTATTTTCTTTTGTGTGTTGTTATATCTTTGATTTGACACTTTCGTCTGAAAATACGTGCACCCCTTTACCATGATAAATTTGGCAGTTAACGTCAATAAAATGTTAAAGTTTCAAAGTGTCTGTCTATTTCTCTCTGTATCCCCTCTCTCTCTATCTCTCTCTATTTCTGCCCCTTTCTCTATGCCTCCCTCTCTTTCTCTCTCTCTATTGCTGTCTGCCTCTCTCTCTCTTTATCTTTGCCTCTCTTTCTCTCTTTATGCCTCTCTCTGTGTCTCTGCCTCTTTCTCTCTTTCTGTCTCTCTCTCTCTCTCTCTCTCTCTGTGTCTTAGCCCCTCT
>NC_134897.1:8884901-8887401 GCF_041734735.1 Babylonia areolata | reverse complement strand
GGCAAGGCAGGGCAAGGCAAGGCAGGGCAGGGCAGGGCAAGGCAAGGCAAGGCAAGGCAGGGCAAGGCAAGAAGTTTATTTCATGTACCCCCCGGGGGCATTGAAACATTATACATCGACGTCCTTAACACATATAAACAAAAAGGAGTGATCTCAAAAAGTTATAAAAAAAGAAAGACAGAAGAAAAATAAAAACAAAAAACAAACAAAAAACCCACAACAGAACAACAACATCAACATCAACAACAACAAACAAAACAGCAAAAGGCCCACACAAGGAACCAGTCAAATAATCATTTTCTATCAAAAAAGAAAAAAATGACAGAAACAGAGAAAGAAAGAAAGAAAGAAAGAAAGATTCCCTGTCAATGTACCAAGTTTCATTGGAAAGAGATGCGAATATTAGAGACAAACGATTCAAGTTTCAACAATATTATTTCGTTTCTTTCGGAAAACAGTAAGTGGGATTCAATAGTGTTTGGCCGGGTTCTATAAAATGCATGTAAACATTTTCAGTTTCAGTTCTCAAGGAGGTGTCAGGGCGTGCGAACAGATCTATATACACTACACCCCATCTGCTGTGTTAAAAAAGAAACAAGAGAGGCAAGGCCTTCAAGACTCACTTGTGATACACTTAAAAAAAAAAAAAAAATTCCAAGCTTTTTATGCATTGAGTATAATTTCAAAATGTAATGTTTAAGATGAGAAAGATCAGTTTAAAGCAAATTAACTCCCATAGCATTAATTACAGAGTAATTTCCTTTTTTTACTATCTGCACCAAAACGTTTGCAAAATAAATAAAACTTCCATGCTTAGCAAAAGAAGTTCCTGTTTGAACAAAAATGATAATAATGACTGCTCTATTTGTTGGATCAGAATATCAGATCAAAGTGCCAAGTTTAGAGAATACAAAAAATATAAATATAACAGTAAATGCAGTTTGCATATAATTAGGCTTCATTTTTTTTTTTTTTTTTGTGCCCATCCCAGAAGCGCAATATTGTTGTAAACAAGATGACTGGAAAGAACTGAATTTTCCTATTTTTATGCCAAATTTGGTGTCAACTGACAAAGTAGTTGCAGAGAAAATGTCAATGTTAAAGTTTACCACGGACACACAGACACACAGACACACACACACACACACACACACACACACACACACACACACAGACAACCGAACACCGGGTTAAAACATAGACTCACTTTGTTTACACAAGTGAGTCAAAAAGACAGCAGATGTGTGACCTATGTGCATCAACCCAACGCACTAATCGGGCATTAAGATGAGGAGAAAAAAAAGATATATAAGATGATAAGAAGATGAGTGATGAAGATCATGAAAATACAGGTGTCGTGAGTACTAGACACTAAACCAAAGAGAAAGAGAGGAACAAAGATCAGTTGACAAGGAAATCACCCCCCACCCCCACCCCACCCCACCCCCCATTCACGACTCTAAAACCCCCTCCTGCAACGGAACCTTCACAACACCAAGGCCCCAGAACTGAAAAACAGTGACCTTTTACAACAAATGTCAACAGGTCGTTTAACTCAAGTCTATGCTCACATCCCGTGTGGAAAGAGAAAAGGAAAGGTAAGGCTCAGATGAACGAATGAATTTTTTTTTTTTTCGTGTTTGCAGTTAAGTTACATCCAAAACGCTATGCAAGAGAATAATATTTTTGTGTTCCTTTTTTTTCCCCTTAACTCTTTCATAGCCAAGTTTCTGTGTGAAAAAACACTCCCCAGGGAAATTCGACTCGATGCTCTCTGTTACACAATTTTGTTTCTTTTTACATAATAATTGATGTGTGCAGGGTGATAAGTGAAGGGTGTGTCAGTAGTTTCTTTGATTTTTGCTAACGGGCATTTTATTTTATTTTAAGTGAGTCTAAAGAAAATTTTCTGTTTCTGGTTGAAGCAGATAATAAAGTATTTTGAATTGGATTGAATTGAATTGGTTAACGTCAAAACAGCACAATGAACTTGTTCACTTCAAAACTGGTCACGGGGAGAAGGTTAGTGACCGTTCTACAGCTGTCAAATTTTGATTAAGATTTGATTTATGGTCCCTTTTAACACGAACCTTTGATGTCAGCTAAAGTTGCCCATGGCAGTGAACTGTCTGGTGGAATAAAGTCGCCAATGGCGGCGAAACAGTAATCAACAACAACAACAACCAGACAAATAACAATATAATCAACAACAACAATAATGATAATAATGGTAATGTTATTCTTTTGTGGTGTTGCGTGGTGTGATGTAGTATGGTGTACTTTACAGTAGATATTCACTGCGATGTACTGCAACATGTAAGGTGCGTTTTGTGTCACTCCATACTGAATTATGGTGCCAATGGTTTTGTGTTCTATGTGAGACAAACTGTGGCTTTTTGCATCGTGGCATCGTGTGATACTATCGTTTTTGGCGAAGTTTGAGATAATAATTTGATATATTCTGTTTTAAAATAATGTGTGTTCTGGTATGGTGTGATGT
>NC_134897.1:8879901-8882401 GCF_041734735.1 Babylonia areolata | reverse complement strand
AAAAAGAATGCAGGAAAACAACGTTTCTGTCAAGCTATTTTCACCCCAGTAAAAACAGCAAACAAACAAACAACAATAACAACAACAACAACAACAACAACAAAAACAACACAGGAAAACATTTAATCTTCAGACACAGACAGAGACTCGCACACATACATTCACAGAGAGAGAGGGGGAGAAAAAGACAGGGAAAATGGAGTGCAGTATAGTAACGACCACCTGTCACGCTATTTACATCTAAGAAAAAAATAAAGCAAAACAGCAAAAACAAAAAACAAAAACAAACAAACAACAACAACAACAAAAAACCCAGTATTTTTTCTTCAACGACAGCATCTGCGGTTCACAGAACTTTCACGCGCCAAACAAACACACACACACACACACACACACACACACACACACACACACACACACACACACACACACACACACACACACACTCAAATCATGAGAGAGAGAGAGAGAGGACGACAGACAGACAGACAGAGTGACAGAGACAGAGACAGGTTCTTCATTAACTGATTTAAAAAAAAAAATTTTATTATTATTAATGCTTTTTTCTTTTTTTTTTTTCTTTTTGTGCATTCGCCTTCGCCAGAAAGAGGGGCAAAATGGAAATATGCCATTCGTGAAACCACCGCCACCACCACCAAATACATCACACACAGACACAGACACAGACGCACACAGACACACACATGTACCAGACATGACGCGTGCAAATTCAGGTCTGGAAGGAGTGAGAAGCATCACTGACAGACACTGGCCCCGCCCCCATGCTTTCAATCGCAGGTGTGAGACAGCCCTTCCTCCTCCTCTTCCTTCTTGTCTTCCTCCTCTTCCTCCTGCTTCTTCTTCTTCTCTTCTTCCTCCTGCTTCTTCTTCCCCTCCTCCCCCTCCTTTTTACCTTCCTCCTGCTTCTTCATCTCCTCCCCCTTCTTCATTCTCTTCTCCTCCTCGTTCTTCTTCCCCCCCCCCCTCATCTTCTTTTTCTCTCCCTCCTTCTTCTCCTCCTTCTTCCTTTTCTCCTCCTCCTCCTTCCTTTTTCTCCTCCTCCTCCTCCTTCTTCTTCTCCTCCCCCTTTTTCCTTCTCTCCTCCTCCTTCTACTTCCCCTCCTTCCTTTTCTTCTCCTCTTCCTCCTCCTTCTTCTCCTCCTCCCTCTTCTTCCTTTTCTTCTTCTCCTCCTTCTCCACCGCCTTCCTTTTCTTCTCCTCCTCCTCCTCCTTTTTCTCCCCCCCCCCCTGCGTCTTCTCGTTCCCTTTCTTCTTCTTTTCCTCCTCCTTCTTCTCCTCCCCATCCTTTTTCTACTTATTCTTCTCCTCCTCCCCCCCCCCCTCCTTTTTCTTCTGCGTTCGTGGGTTGCAACTCTCACGTCCACTCATATGGTATGTATGAATGGGCTGTTACGTGTAGTACCGTTTTTAACCCGTCATGTACGTAGCCACACTCCGTTTTCTGGGGTGTAGCATGCTGGGTATGTTCTTGTTTCCATAACCCACAGAACGCTGTCACGGATAACACGATCTTTAACATCCGTATCTGATCTTCTGCATGCGTAAGCCTACACACAAACGGTTCCGGCACTGGCAGGTCAGAACATTTGTTGAGATCCACATCGGGAAAAATCCTCCACCCGTAACCCACCAGGTGTGGCGAAACCTGGGGATCGAACACAGGAAACTCTGGCGAGAATACAGCGCTCTAACCATTCGGCCAAGGCACCCACCAGAGATAGAACTTTATTACAGGGAATGGTCTCTCCATTCTTCGCCATCGGGTGACGGAGTCACAGTCCACTGGCTTCACCCAAACCTAACACACAGGCTGCGAACTAGTTGCCTGAGACAGGGAAAGTAAAACAACAATACAAAGAGAATTGTAGAGCATACTTGAAAAAGGAAAAGCAGAAAGTTATCATTTCTCCTTGTTCTGTCAACTTGGGGATTTCTCTAGAATGTGACTGTCAAGGGTGGTGAAACGTGGGGTAGTCTGGAATCTTGCGTTCTGCGTTCGCGTGCACACACACACACACACACACACACACACACACACACACACACACACCCGCGCAAGCACGCACACACACGCAGTTTCGTTCAATATCTTCTGCGAGGAGCAGGAAATGACAAAGAAAAAGTCCCGTGGTAATTGAAATGACTTTATAAAGTTTTCTTCAAAAGCAAAATCCACCTGATTGCGTGCAGCCCCCTCCCCTTTCTCTCTCTGTGTGTGTGTGTGTGTGTGTGTGTGTGTGTGTGTGTGTGTGTGTGTGTGTGTGTGTGTGTGTGTGTGTGTGTGTGTGTGTGTGTGTGTGTGCGTGTGTGTTTACGTGCGTGTCTGCGTTCGTGCATGCGCTCGTCCGAACCCAAGTTAATCCATCTGGGATAGTTTGCATCAAATTAAATTTCATAATTATATTTCATTAATCTCAAACTCTGATGGCACAAGATCGCCATGGGAGAACACCATTCGACGATTCATTAGTTTGAAAAG
>NC_134897.1:8847401-8874901 GCF_041734735.1 Babylonia areolata | reverse complement strand
TGTCTAGGGTTTGTAGCTATCTGATACAGCTCAGCAGTGAAGCTGTCTGTCTGTTTGTCTGTCTGTCTAGGGTTTGTAGCTATCTGATACAGCTCAGCAGTGAAGCTGTCTGTCTGTCTGTCTAGGGTTTGTAGCTATCTGATACAGCTCAGCAGTGAAGCTGTCTGTCTGTCTGTCTAGGGTTTGTAGCTATCTGATACAGCTCAGCAGTGAAGCTGTCTGTCTGTCTGTCTGTCTGTCTAGGGTTTGTAGCTATCTGATACAGCTCAGCAGTGAAGCTGTCTGTCTGTTTGTCTGTCTGTCTAGGGTTTGTAGCTATCTGATACAGCTCAGCAGTGAAATTATCTGCCTGTCTGTCTCTCTGTCCGTCTGTCTAGGTGTTTGTACCTTTTTAATACAGCTCAGTAGTGAAACTGTCTGTCTGTCTGTGTAGGTGTTTGTAGCTTTTTAATACAGCTCAGCACTGAAACTGTTTGTCTATCTAGGGTTTATAACAATCAATTGGAAACAGCTCAAATGTCTGTCTGGCTAAGGTTTGCTGCTATTTGATACAGCTCAGCAGTGAAACTGTCTGTCAAGGGGTTTGAAACTGTTTGATACAGGTGGTAACCAGTTGGGTAGGATGACTGCTGTGTGAGTGTGTGTGTGTGTAATCGGTATATGCAAAAGTTTCTCTCTCCCTCTCTGTCTGCCTGTCTGTCTGTCTGTCCGTCTCTCTCTTATTATCTGCATTGTGAAATATTTTTGTTCATTGTCTTCTGTTTTTATTGAGTGTTTGTGCATTCATTAATATCATTTTTGACAGTGCTCAGAGCACGTTTTTGTGGGTTTTTTGTTTGTTTGTTTTGTTTTGTTTGTTTTTTGAGGACTGTGTTTTATAAAATCACTCATTAGACTATAACTATTTGTATTCTAAAGATATATTTTATGTTGTGACAATAATCTTTTTATTATTATAATTTTTTCATTCATTATTTCTGTGTGTTGTGGTCCTTTCCTGCGTTTAATGTTTTTTGTAGCATTCAAGTTCACTTTGCGACAACGTCCATCATGCCAGAAATCATAACGCCATTTGATTTGATTGCCGGTGCCTTAATTCTCTCGCAATTCAATTTAACTTGGTTTTATTTTAAAGCCCGGCCAGTCGAAAAAGGGCAATCAGGACTCGTAGCACGTCACGTACAAAAACACATGACGCAATAAAACAAAAAATACGTCATGCAAGAAAAACGTCACACAACGAAAACAGTTCACAAAAACAGTGTCGCGTAAAAAAAAAACAACAACAACAACAAAAACCCAACCAAACAAAAAAAACACACTTCACACATCAACAATAACACGTCACATAACAAAACACGTCACGTATCAAAAACACATCACAAAGCCCCCCCACCTCCACCCCCCCCCCCCCCCCCCCCCCCCGCAACACTCCCGCTCTGTGCCTCTATTGGCGAAAAAAAAAGGGGGGGGGGGAGGGGGAAGAAAGAAAAAAGAAGAAAAATCCATCATCAGAAGCAAAGCACAAAAACCTAGCCGACTATGCAACCACACGAACAACAACAACAACAACAAAAACAAGAATATATCACCAACGAAAACACGACAAACAAAACAAAACAAAAAAAAACAACAACAAAACAAACAAACAAAAAAAAAAGCTGTTAAACCTGTGTATACAAAACTCGGAGGCTAAAACTGGGTTCAACGACAGTCATGGTACAACTGAACCCTGAATAGGACTCTGGTATGTGCCATTCCGGCACATTTCGCAACAGAGGATTAAAAACTAAATCACCCGAAAATAATAGTATAACGATACACAATAGAAAGAAACTTTTTTCTTTTCTTTTTTTAATATATATATATATATATATATATATATATATATATATATATATATATATATATATATATATATACACACACTGGCAAAAAACAAAAAAAAACAAAAAAAACCGCTAATGGGGACGACTCGCGTTTTCTGACCTGTAAACGAGAAAGAAAGGGCAGAAAAAAAAAGGAATAAATACAGAAACAAAGAGACAAAGAACTCCAGCGATTTTTTTTTTCAGGACGAAGAGACACGATCTTATATGGAAAAGATACTCTGGTATCCCATGAGAGACCTTTCTCTCTTGGGCATTTCTTGGAAAACAAAACTCTTCTCAAAATCTGATCCATAAATCTTCCCTCTCTCTGTCTCTCGCCTTCCACCATTCATTCTCTGTCTCTCACTTCCCCCACTCTCTCCTCTCTCTCTCATTTGCTCGTTTAGTCATTGTGTCTCTTTTCTTCTTTCTTTGAAAATGCCAGCATTGAGAAAAAAACATTCTCTCTCTGGCTTTTCACCATCATTTCTTTTGAGCACGACAAATGTTTCTGGAAATTCATGAAAATAACCTGTCCTAAATTTGCTGACACAGCAAAAACAACAACAAACAAACCCCTCCCCACCCCCCACACCCCCACACACACACACCACACAAAAACAAACAAACAAACAACAACAAAACAAAACAAAACCCAACAAAAAACGGATAAATATTAGATAAAATAAAAAAAGGAAAGAAATATAGAAATAAAGTAAAATAATGAAAAAGTAATAACTAAATGAATAAACAAAATAACAGAAATAAAATGAAACACAAAATAAAAGGGATTAAAAGATCAACAGTGAAGCTTTCTTTGACATTTATTTCCTGCGGAATGTATTTGTCCCGTGCATGTTAGATATCAGACAGACAGAGACACACACACATACAGAAAAACAAAGAAAAAAGAAAGAAAAAAAGCAAAAGAAAAAGAAAGCAAAAAAAAAAAAAGCTGGGGATTAAATAAATACAATGACCTTTTCCTGTCCTAAATTATAACATCCTAGCCTCCCTGCTGTCTGTCGGAGGAAATGGAACATTTGCGTGCTGCTTCATCTTTTTTTTTTTTTTTTACTATTTATCGGATGCATAATGAGCTTAATAGGCTGCCTGATTCATTACCCTGAGGGCGAAAAAATGAATACAAAACTCAGAGTCCTCCTCCCCCCCCCCCTTCCCTCCCTGTGAAATAAAGGTTTAAAAACGTCACAAAAGACTGAGAAGTGTACAAAGTAAATTTTACGTTTCAGAGTTACCACTTGAACACAAGGGTTCGTTGTTCAGTCTGGGAAGTGTTCCTTCTCATAGCATTGACAGTGAATCCCAACATGGATCTGAGGCCTGGCCTGAGTGTCTTTATTTTCTGTTTCCGAAGTGTCCACCTATGGTAATAGATGTGTGTATGTATGTGTCTATCTATCTATCTTCTAATTCACAGCCCCACGTGTGTGTTTTTTTTCCCTTGGGTGTGTCTCTGTTTCTGGGTTGTATATTTCTCAAATTCTCAATGTTTCTTCATCTGTCTCTCAATATCATTAATCTCTCTCTCTCTCTCTCTCTCTCTCTCATTTGTACTAGATGTAGATTAGCAAGGACAGATTGGAAGAATAGGCAATGCCTAAAATCTTAATCCTTGAATAAAAACGTTTTGAGTTCTGAGTTCTGAGTTCTCTCTCTCTCTCCAATGTGTTTTGCTCATCTAAACTTTCTATACGCCAGCGTGAAATGACCAATAACTATCAGTTTGTACGAATCTCTTAACATGGGCAGTTCTAGTGTATAATAACTCTTCTCTTATTACACAGATCGATAAGCCATAGAGGCAACAGCCTTAAAACATCACCCACGGTCTGTCTCTTCAGTTGTCCGCAGTTTTCCTAGCAACAAAACCGCTAAACACACTTAAAAAAAAAATTCAAATTCAACCTGAACGCTGTACTCTCCTTCATTTATCTGCCGCCCGAAAACCGCCCTGAACACACGCTCACACAGGAATATGATTTGTATGTCAAACTCCGAGCACGTGACTGCAGATTTAACAAAATCGTCTTCATCACTGTATTTTACGAATGCATAAAATCCAATACTCCACGCCAACATTCCAAAAATGTGAGCTGGGCAGAACAAAATTCATTTCTAACTGGAGACGGGTCTGTTGGGTCTGGAAGAGAGGGGAGGAATTATATACATATATATATATATATATATATATATATATATATATATATACATATATACATATAATTGTATGTATATAGGCCCTATCTTTCTATCTATATAACTGCTCTATCTATCTATAGCCCCCCACGCCCCCTCTCTCTCTCTCTATATATATATATATATATTGCATTGTACAGAGCTCGGTAGATCACAGGAGAACCACAATCGTTACGACATAGACGACGAACGCGATAGGACTGCAACAAATATCAACAAATTGCAGATCTTTAAGAAACCGAAAGGAGAGAGGGGGCGAGGGGCTGGAGGGTGTGAGGGACAAACGGACAGCAAATACGCTAGGAAAAAAATAACAACAACAACAACAAAAACCCGCAAAAAACCCCCAAAAGACATCCCCCACGCACTCCCACCCACCCACCCACCCCAAAAAAAAGACGAAAAAAAAAGAAGACACACACACACACACACATAGTGCCAAAGCAAATACACACATAGGGGCAGGTAAATAATACAGCGGCAAAAGTAAAAAAAAAAAGGCCATCAAGATGACCAGACAGGCTGACGTAAAGTCACCAATAAACCACGGGGGGAACGAGAAGGGAAGGGGTATCCATTCCAGACAGAAAGGTGATAAAGAAACGAACGGCGACGACTCCGGACACTTCCAGTACAGTCTCTCTGGCGACCGGAAAACACATTTCCTTCCCCCCCCCCCCCCTATCCCGCTGATTGGATCGTCATGATTTGTGGCCCGTCACGTGATCAGCCACGTGACCCCGTGACCCAACCAAAGATTATTCTGTTCCCGAAAGGCGCACTGCTTATGGTCAGAGGAACTTGGAAAGCCGATGGGGAGGAGACAGCGAAAAGGAGTTCGAGTGTCTTCTCTAATATTGCGAATACTGAACCATCTTAAAGGGTTAATCATGTGGGCTCAATGATAAGAAAACTGCGGTGATTGGAGGGAAGGATGAGAGGCAGATAGATAGATAGATAGATAGATATAAAGAAAGAAAGACAGAGAGAGAGATGAGACTGAGAGAGAAACTGGGCAGAGAAAGACAAAATAAAGGACAGAGAGAGAGAGAGAGAGAGAGAGAGAGAAGATTCAAGATTCGAGGGAGAGAGAGAGACACAGAGAGAGACTGTGTGTGTGTGTGTGTGTACGTGTGTGTGTGTGTGTGTGTGTGTGTGTGTGTGTGTGTGTGAGAGAGAGAGAGAGAGAGAGAGAGAAAGAGAGAGAGAGAGAGAGAGGGAAACACACTCGGTGTACTCACTAACGTCTGCAACATAGCTAAATCAACCAAAATAAAATCAAGATCGAATAAATTAAACAATGTGTCATACACACCCACACACAAGGAGACACAGAGATTCAAGATTTAAGACTTAAGATGGTTTATTCATGTATAGGCCTAGGCCCATTATGAAGGGGAATGTGAACATTATTTTACAAACAATACATCACGACACTGTGAGCATCAATAAACACAGACAAACAAAAATATACCAACATTACAGTTCAATGTGTAGAACAATAAAAGAAAAAACAAACAAACAAACAAGAGAATACAAACAGCGTTTTCACGAAGTAGCCATTTCTCTGAATTTGAAAGCTTTGTATAAAAATAGTGAAAAATTAATTTGCGAACAACTTCAGGGGAAGTAGGGAGACAGAGAGAGAGAGAGAGAGAGAGAGAGAGAGAGAGAGAGAGACAGAGAGAGAGAGACAGAGAGAGACAGACAGACAGAGACAGACAGACAGAGAGAGACAGAGAGAGCATAGAGAAGTGCATGCATGCAATCATACACAAAACAACAAACAGCAGACAGGCAAACGAGCAGAGGTGCCGGCGGTAAACAAAGAAACAAACAAGCAATGGAATTTCTCCATGGAATGATTTCTTCCCATATGAACGATATGTCTGTCAACTTTTTGCAACTACATTTCCTCCAATCTTATTGAATTATTTCCAACAGTGTGTTTTCTCTTTGTTTTTCCAGTCTGAGGCGTTGCCTTTTTTTTTCCTGAGATAGTACAGAGGGAGTTTGCTGTGTTGATCTTAGATTAAATAAATGTTTTTATTTATCATTTCAACTGAATCCTTTCTCGATTTTTCATTGTTTTTTTTAAGACCTCGTAGTTTTTTTGTTTCTTTGGGTTTTTTTGTTGTTTTTTGTTTTGTTTTGTTTTGCAGGGGGTGGGGGACGATGAGGGGGGAGTTTGAAAAGTTGCTTTTTAATATGATGGTTGTTATATTTGAACGAAGAATTATGCACATTCCAGGGTTTGACATCGGAAGTGGGCAGGAACCAGCAGCACAGAGCCGCACTGTGTGTGTCAGTGTGACTGACAGGAAAACCGCAGCCAGTAATCACAGCCAATCGTGAAAACAAGAGGAAAGTGGAAGTGCTGCCAATCTTCGGCATTGTGCGTTGTGTGTGTGTGAACCCGTTCCCACTCACCCCTGCCCTTTGCACGTCTGTCTCTCTCTCTGTGCCCCTTTCCCTATCACAGCTTGTTCACAAAGTCACGTCTGTCTCTCTCTCTGTGTGCCCCTTTCCCTATCACAGCTTGTTCACAAAGTCACGTCTGTCTCTCTCTCTCTATCTCTCTCTGTCCCTTTCCCTATCACAGCTTGTTCACAAAGTCACGTCTGTCTCTCTCTCTCTATCTCTCTCTGTCCCTTTCCCTATCACAGCTTGTTCACAAAGTCACGTCTGTGTCTCTCTCTGTGTGTCCCTTTCCCTATCACAGCTTGTACAAAGTCACGTCTGTCTCTCTCTCTCTGTGTCCCTTTCCCTATCACAGCTTGTTCACAAGGTCACGTCTGTCTCTCTCTCTCTGTGTCCCTTCCCCTATCACAGCTTGTTCACAAAGTCACGTCTGTCTCTCTCTCTCTGTGCCCCTTTCCCTATCACAGCTTGTTCACAAAGTCACGTCTGTCTCTCTCTCTGTGTCCCTTTCCCTATCACAGCTTGTTCACAAACTCACGTCTGTCTCTCTCTCTGTGTGCCCCTTTCCCTATCACAGCTTGTTCACAAAGTCACGTCTGTCTCTCTCTCTGTGCCCCTTTCCCTATCACAGCTTGTTCACAAAGTCACGTCTGTCTCTCTCTCTGTGTCCCTTTCCCTATCACAGCTTGTTCACAAAGTCACGTCTGTCTCTCTCTCTCTCTCTCTCTCTCTCTCTCTCTCTCTCTCTCTCTCAGGTCGTTATACCTACTCATGCGAAAGTGGAAGCAGTGTCAACGACTACTTTATTTTGTCCAATGATTTTTATGATTTTGTTTGTGATATATGTGATTTACGTGTTGCAGATCGTTTTGAATCTGACCATTTTCCTTTGGAATACCGTATAACATTTCCAGCTGAAATTCTAGTCAGAAATAGTGATAGTAATGATAAACAGGTAATAGAGAAATATGTGTGGAGTGATGAATATGGTCAAGTCTTTTGCAGTAGAATGTGTGAGATTGAAGTCAACGATAAATTTAAAATGGCTCTTGAATTAATTGAAGTTGATGTTAATGAAGCTTTGACAGTGTTTAATGATTGTATCAGAGAGTGTGCATCTTGTATGAAGAAAACTATTGTAGTTGATCACAGTAAATATCAAGAGGGTTGGTTTGATAAAGAATGCAGATGTAGCAGGAGTAAATTACGTGGATTACTGAGAAAATGTCGAAGAACTTTAGATAAAGATGATAATATTTCTTATGTAAGGGCTAGAAGAGAATATAAACATATGTTAGCTAGGAAGAAAAAAGTGTTTAATGAAAATTTGTTAAATAAATTAATGGCTTCAGTAAATGACCAAAAAGAATTTTGGGAATGTATTAATAGATTATCTCTAAAAAAGAAACAACCCAAAAATAACATATCAGTGGATGACTGGTTTAAGCACTTTAAAGCTTTACTAGAGAAAGATTTGACTTCTGATAACGATTATGATTTGCCAGAAATAGAAAATGAAGTTATAAACCGCCCTATTTCTCGAGAAGAAGTTCTGATTGCACTTAGAAAAATAAAGAAACGTAAAGCTGCAGGGCCTGATGGTATTATTGGAGAATTGTTGAAAACAGAGTGTGAACAAATTGTAGATTTTCTGGTAAAATTCTTTAATGTTTTATTTGAAAAGGGTATTTTTCCTGAGAATTGGTGTGAATCAATAACTCTTCCACTATATAAGAAAGGTGATATTAATAATACGAATAATTATAGAGGTATTTCACTATCTAATGTCTGTAGTAAGGTGTTTAGTTCAATAATTAATCGTAGACTTCAAGAATATGTAGAATATAATAATACGACAGGTGAGCACCAAGCGGGGTTTAAAAAGGGGTATTCAACAATCGATCATATGTTTACTCTTTTAGCGCTCGTTCAAAAACAATTTTCTTTTAATCGTAAACTTTATGTAGCATTCATTGATTTTGAGAAGGCATTCGATTCCATCAACAGAAACTTACTATGGCCTATCTTAATTAAAAGTGGGATAAGTGGGAAGCTCTATAAATGTGTGAAGAGCATGTACAATGTAGTTAAAACGAAAATAAGGTGTGGCGATAAACTAACTGATTATATTAACTGTACAAGAGGGGTAAAGCAGGGAGATGTATGTAGCCCTATATTGTTTTCATTATTTATAAACGAATTGGCGTTAGATGTAATTGATAAAGGGAGACATGGTGCTAGATTTACTGTGGATTTTATGGAATTGTTCATTTTGCTGCTGGCTGATGATGTAGTTTTGCTCTCAGAGACAGTTGTAGGTTTGCAAACGCAACTAAATAATTTGAAAAATTCAGCAAATGAATTGCAGTTAAAAATTAACATGGATAAAAGTAGTATAATTGTTTTCAGGAAGGGGGGTTATTTAGCATCGAGGGAAAGATGGGTGTATGATGGTATTGTTATGCCTGTTGCTAATGCTTATAAGTATCTTGGGATTATATTTTCTACTCGTTTGAGTTTTGTAGCTGCCTGCAGAGATTTGTCTAGTAAAGCAAAGTATAAGTTACTAAATATTATGAAAAAACTTTTCATGTTAAATAATAATTCTCTAGAGCTTTTTACTAGAGTGTTCGATGCTCAGATTCAGCCCATGGTACAGTATGGGTCAGAGTTATGGGGTTTGGATAAGAATGCTGTTGTGCATTGTGAATCTTTACATTTATTTGGACTTAAAAGGTTTTTGGGTATTGATATGAAAACACCAAACGATTTAGTATATGGAGAAACAAATAGACATCCAGTTTATATAAACTCTGCAATCAGTTGTATTCGCTATTGGCTAAAGCTACTGAAAATGAGTGCAGATCGACTGCCAAGAAAATCGTACAACATGTTATATGACTTAGACTTAAGAGGCAAAAGAAACTGGGTTTCAAACGTACGAATATGTATTTGTGAACTCGGGTTTGGGTATGCTTGGTATTTCCAAAATGTAGGTTTAGATAATGTATTTTTGCAAACTCTTCGCCAGCGTATGATAGATTGTAGATGGCAGAGTTGGGAAAACCATATTCAGTCTAGTGAAAGGTTTGGTATATACAGGGGTTATGTTTCTACTCATTTAGTGAAGAATTATCTCTTGTTTAATATGGATAGACATCTCAGATTCATTTTGGCAAGATTTAGACTTGGTATATCGGAAATAAACACTCACAGGTACCGATATAAAAATGTACACAATTCTGATCTCTTTTGTCCATTGTGTAAAGAGTCGATAGAAGATGAAGTACACTTTGTTTTGAAATGCCCCGTTTTGTGTGTTCTTCGTGAAAAATTTATCCCAAAGAAATATTATATATATCCATGTTCATTTCGATTTAATCTGCTGATGGCATCTACAGATGACGGACTTATACGTAATTTGGCTCTATATTTATATAAAGCTTTTCACTTAAGAGATATAATTATGTCGTGATTAATTGCTATAGTTCTGATGACATACACTAATGTTGTTATCGCCCCTCGTTCATATGGGGCTTTGGCCTTAATGAATAAACCATCTGAATCTGAATCTGAATCTGAATCTCTCTCTCTCTCTCTGTGCCCCTTTCCCTATCACAGCTTGTTCACAAAGTCACGTCTGTCTCTCTCTCTCTGTCCCTTTCCCTATCACAGCTTGTTCACAAACTCACGCCTGGTCTCTCTCTTTCTCTTGTGACAGTGTTCCCTTCATCATATTTTTATGATGATGATGGTCCGTTGATTAGTATTATAATTATCATTAGTAGTAGTAGTAGTAGTAGTATTTACTATTGTTATTATTGTTGTGTCTTATCGTTACTGTTTTTGTTGTCACAAGGACAGATTGGAAGACTAGGCAATGCCTAAAATCTTTATCCTTGAGTAATAAAGTTTTTGAATCTTGAATCTTGAATCTCTCTCTGTTTCTGCGTGTGATTTTGCTTGTTTGGTGTAAACATGCTCATATCCTTTCTCTGTCTACACACCTTCCTCTCAATCTTGCCGCCACATTGGAAACTGGATAATGTCACAGTAAATATGTCACCTGTCTTCTTTTTCTTCTTCGTTCGTGGGCTGCAACTCCCACGTTCACTCGTATGTAAACGAGTGGGCTTTTACGTGTATGACCGTTTTTTACCCCGCCATGTAGGCAGCCATGCTCCATTTTCGGGGGTAGTCGCCTGTTTGAAACCTGTCACAATTCTTCAGTTGCAGCATCTCAATGCAATATATTCTCTGCCCTAGATCTCTCTTCCTTCTATCCATTTTAGTTCTTGTCTACCAACAGGCACCGGAATAAGTCCCAGAGGACAGGAACTCAAAGAACCCTCACTGACCAAGACACCGTCAGCAGTCTGCATTCCATCAGATCACACCCCTTACCTCCCCAAATCCTCCCACAACAAAGGAAGCTGACGTGCCCCCAAAGAAAAAACTCAGTGACTTATTTTCGGACAGGAGACTGATCGACAAAGACTAAAGGCGTCTGTGTTTTATCTCTGACACATGTCGTAACTTCAGAGTGGTGACAGTTTTGTAAAGTTTAAACATGACGTTTTAATCCATAAATAGTTATTCTTAACATGTTTCAAGGCCTGATTTGGCCTCGACAGTAGGTGCTTTACAAGTGGCAGAAATGAATGAATGCAAGAGCGGAATGACACGAGGTTTGGTTCCAATAGAACGGTTGTGGTCTAACATCCTGTTAACTATTTGGGTCATCGTACACCTATCTTATACAGGCTGTGAACACAGAACAGTTGTGGATTAACATCCTTCAACTATCATGAGGCATTGCATCTCTACTTTCCCAGGGAATATTCCATTGATGCTGTGACCATTGACAAAAGCCGATGATGATTACAAGAAGAAGAAGAAGAAAGAAAAAGAAGGACAAGGACATTTTTTTTTTCAGAATCCGTTTGGATCAAGTAATTTGCAGGTTCGTTTCTGTTCTAAATAACTTTGTCATGCCAGAGACTTCTTCATCTTCCACAGACAGGCAAATGAATGTGTCGACAGAGTCAATATCCATCGACAGAGCGGTAGATCAAACTTTCTGCTCTACCTTTTCACTTCATGTCACCTTTAGCCTAGTCAGCCATAAAGATCACCTATGGCAGTAAGTTCGACCGAGATACCTTTCAATAACTGAAAGATATTCAGCTCAAATTAGCTGTATTTCAGTGATCAGGTCATTTATCAGACAGGAAAGTGGTACTTTGCCATGCATTGAAGCCTCCTCTTGGTTCCCCAAGATCTCGGTTCAAGCTGATTGGCCAAATTATTGGAATGTCTGGAAGTACCCTCGTCAACACTCGGCTTTGTCTCCAGTACTCTCCGACACGGTGCTTCCTGTCTGTGGTCTCTTCAGCTGAGGGGGAGAGATGGAAGTGACAGACAGACAGACAGACGTGGAGGTGTGGTTACTATGGTGACTGTGGGAACATCCTGATCGCATCGTGAGCATTGTTAGGATAACAGGCATCCTTCCGCCAGGGTGTCAGTTTGGTGTATAGCAGAAGACACACATATGTTCTGTCAGTTTGTGACAGTTTAGCTTAATTTTTATTACGTTTTTTTCGTAGACGACTAACCATGACTATGATTAATACCAACTTTCAAATGACAGTCTGTCTCGTTTATAACACCACATTCAGCTCTAATGGGAAAAGCGTGTTGAGAAATCAAGACCAAACTCAGCCTAGGATAATTTGTGATGCGCTCCCTCCAGTATTGCCACTCATTCCCTACTGTATCTGTTCATACTACATATAATTGTGGGAATGTCATAATTTTGTAGAGGCAGGTCATAACTCTTATTTTTTCAATTTCTTCAAGCACTTAATAATTCAAAAAGACAATGGACGGCTGTGTGATTCTGCTCTATGCTTCATCAGAACTCACCTTCACCGGAATATTTTAATGAAGAAAAATAGTTTTCTCTCTTTAAAGTTGCACCGTTTTCCCCTTGTTCGAGATTTAAAAAAAAAAAAAAAGATCTCGTATTCTTGTATTTCACCTCTTTCTGCCACTCCACTAAATCAGAGTCTGAAGGTGACTGATGGTGTCTAGAATGTCGTGAAGTACTTCCACCGACACTTGGATCCATCTACAAGGAAGTCCGCCCCTGCTGTCTCCTCAGCTGACAGACAGACAGGTGGGTGTGATAGATAGACTGGGAGGAGTGATACACAGACAGGGGGAAGTGATAGACAGACAGGTGGGTGTGATAGATAGACTGGGAGGAGTGATAGACAGACAGGGGGAAGTGATAGACAGACAGGTGGGTGTGATAGACAGACAGGTGGGTGTGATAGATAGACTGGGAGGTGTGATAGACAGGTGGGTGTGATAGATAGACTGGGGGAAGTGACAGACAGGTGGGTGTGATAGACAGACAGGTGGGTGTGATAGACAGACTGGGGGGAGTGATAGACAGACTGGGGGGAGTGATAGACAGGTGGGAGTGATAGACAGACAGGTGGGTGTGATAGACAGACAGGTGGGTGTGATAGATAGACTGGGGGAAGTGATAGACAGACAGGTGGGAGTGATAGACAGACAGGTGGGTGTGATAGACAGACAGGTTGGTGTGATAGACAGACTGGTGAGAGTGATAGACAGACAGGTTGGAGTGATAGACAGACAGGTGGGTGTGATAGACAGACTGGGGGAGTGATAGACAGACAGGTAGGTGTGATAGATAGATAGGTGGGAGTGATAGACAGACAGGTGGGTGTGATAGACTGGGGGGAGTGATAGACAGACAGGTGGGTGTGATAGACAGACTGAGGGGTGTGATAGACAGACTGGGGGAAGTGATAGACAGACAGGTGGGTGTGATAGACAGACAGGTGGGTGTGATAGACAGACTGAGGGGTGTGATAGACAGACTGGGGGAAGTGATAGACAGACAGGTGGGTGTGATAGACAGACTGGGGGGAGTGATAGACAGACAGGTGGGAGTGATAGACAGACTGGGAGGAGTGATAGACAGACAGGTGGGTGTGATAGACAGACTGGGGGAAGTGATAGACAGACAGGTGGGAGTGATAGACAGACAGGTGGGTGTGACAGACCGACTGGGGTGTGTGATAGACAGACAGGTGGGTGTGATAGACAGACTGGGGGGAGTGATAGACAGACAGGTGGGAGTGATAGACAGACAGGTGGATGTGATAGACAGACAGGTGGGTGTGATAGACAGACTGGGTGGAGTCAAGACAGTCTGCCACCAGTTGCGTTACTGCCCATGTCAGTTTGGAACTCAGAGCTTCTGTGTCTGTGAGTGAATTGTTGGGACGCGAAAGACAAATGCCACGCTGTTCATGCCGCTGCTGACTGTTGACATCAACACTTAAAGATGATCTGAAGAAAATTTTGAAAAGGATTAATTTTGTCTCAAACATTCATGTGTAGGTTGTTAAATGACAAAAAATATCTAAACGGCAGTCACAATCTTCTCAGTATCCGATGAACTTTTGTACTTTTCAGAGTTGATTCTGACTGAAAATTACCATCATGCCATTTTGACAATAAATGTGTCTGGATGGGGAGGAAAAAACAGAGATATTCTCGGAAATCTAAGAATTTGGTAGTGAGATAAAGACAGAGACGATCATGGCCACTTTCACTACATCCATCACAGGATACAATAAATAAAAGCAAATCACAGATACAGGAGCAGAGAAGCAAAAGCACTTGGAAGCCACAAGTGAAAAAGCAAAAACGAAACACTTGTACCCTAAAGGAATTGCCTACGCAGGGAGTGAATTAATAACACGGTGACTAAACTCAAAAAGGCTGTTAAGGCGACTAGACAGCCTGACACAAACTCACAAATAACCCAAGAAAGGAAGGAAGGGAAAAAAGTATCCATTCCAGACAGACAGAAAGGTGAGGACAAAAACACGAAGGATCCTGGACACTTCCAGTACATGTCTTTGGCGACCGGAAAACACATTTCCTTCCACCCCCCCACACCCCCTCCCCTGACGATTGGATCGTGATGATTTGTGAGCAGTCACGTGACCTCCTCACTCACTAGTCCCCACCAAAGATTATGCTGTCCATGAAGAGCTACTGGTTGCAGCCTTAAGAAGTATGCTCAGGGAGAAGACAGAGACTGCTGAACGCTGAACGACTTTAAAAACTCAGGCTAACAGCCCCCATCATGACATTTGTGAGTATATACATTAAAATTTTTTTTTTCAGTAGACAGAGAAAAGGAATAAGATTTGATTTTCTTCTTCACAGAGACTGAGACAATGTTCCCACTTTCAGGGTTAATTATGTAGGCTGAGCAGTCACAAGTGAAACCGCAATCACTGAATGGGAATGGGAAAAGAGAGAAACAGAAAGAGGGAGAGAGAGAGAGAGAACGAACGAACCAACGAACGAGAGGGAGAGAAAAAGAGACACACACACACACACACACACACACACACACACACACACACACACACGCGCGCGCGCACACACACACAGAGAAACAGAGAGAGAGAGAGAGAACGAACGAACGAGAGGGAGAGAAAAAGAGAGACAGACAGACAGACAGACAGACACACACACACACACACACACACACACACACACAGTGAGAGTGAGAGATAGAGAGAGAGAGAGAGACAGAGACAGAGAGAGAGAGAGAGAGAGAGAGAGAGGGACGAATAAGAAATGATTCAGAATACCTAACACAACAATTATTCATTTAAAAAAAAATCACCAGACCAATATGATACACAGAAAAACACACACGGACAGCGAAGTAATGACAGAGATGAAGAGAAGAGAAGAGAAGAGAGAGAGAGAGAGAGAGACAGAGAGAGACAGAGACAGACAGACAGACAGACAGGCGGACATAAAGATAGATATACCAGACAGACTGACAAACAGATACAGGTTATGGGGGCATGGGTTCACCCATCCATTGTCAGACAGTCGGACTGACAAACAGGCAGATAGAGGCCGGCGACAGCAATTTATAACAAAACAATGAACAATAAAAAAAAAAAAAAAAATTCCAACAAATGATTCCTTCCGTTATGAACAATACTTCAACGTTTTTCTCCCAATTTTAGCGAACACTTTCCAATATTGTATTTCCTTTTCATCTTCTAAGGCTCTGCGTCACTCTTAAGACAGTGAAGACGAGTTCTTGTGTTGCTCTTTAATCTAATGATTTTTTTTTCCCACTTATTGGGTTATTTCTCAATTTGTCGCTAGTTTTCAGGCTTCTTTTTTTTTTCGGTGATGGAAGGCGTAGTTTGCTGTGTTGCTTTTTAATATAATAATTGTTATTTTTGCTCGGAATAATCGTGTCAGTGACAAAGCTTCGTGAGCATGAACTAGCAGCATAAAGCTGCACTGTGTGTCTGGGTGACTGACAGGCAAAGCGCAGCCAGTAATCATAGCCAATCGTGAAAACAACAAGAAAATGGAAGTGCTGCCAATCTTCGGCATTGTGCGTTGTGTGTGAACCTGCTACCCAGTCACCCTTGTCCTTCGCACGTCTCTCTGTCTCTCCCTGCGTCCCTTTAAAGCTCCGATAGTGCTTGTTTAGTGTGAACCAGTTGACAGACCTAACTCACACGTCAAATCTCTCTTCCTTGTGTTTCCTTGAAGTTTGGATATGATATTTCAATCCGTAAATCTGTGTAGCTTTGCTTGTTCGGTGTCGACACGCTCACAAACTTTTCACCTTCCAACTGTCTTTTCCTCTCCCTACGTCCATTTCTCCGGTAGTTCTTGTTTGGTGTGAACCAGTTCGCAAACCTAACTCACACGTCAAATCTCTCTGTGTTTCTTTGAAGTTTAGATACGACATTTTAATTCATACGTATGTTCGGCTTTGCTTGTTTGGTGTCGACACTCTTACAAACTTAACACCTTCCAAGTCTGTGTCCTCCATTCTCCTAATCCTCCTCTGAAGTTTAAACTTGACACTTTATTCCATAGGTCTGTGCATCTTTACTTGTTTGATGTAAACACACTTCACAAACCTTCCACCTTCCAACCCGGTCTCATCATCTCCCACAATCCTCATGCTGCACTGTTCGCTTCAAAAAGTAATTTCTCGTCACAAATAATCGAGACAGTTAATCTGTCACCTGTCTGTAACCTGTCTTTGCCGCATCTCTGATTCTTCTTCTTAATCCTGCAGATTATCTGCTGAGATCTTCATTTTTCTCTCTCTCTCTCATTCCTCTATCAAATTGTGAACAGCCGTTGGAATGATGTTGCAGAGCGGGGCAACCAAAGAAACCTTTACTCTGATCAAGACGCCATCAGCATTCACCACTCCATTCCCCAAACTCACTCACCTCTCTTTACCCTTCGACAAGAAAAGAAGCTGACGCTACACGTGAAACCTGATGTGATAAATGACAGCAAAGGCCATTGCAGGGATGCAGTTTTCTTTTAATTCGGTCACAGAACTCAGCCTTCAGAAAATTTCAAACGAGGGAGACAACTTGCCTCTTTTAAACTTCTCTTCCACGAAAGCTGTAATGCAACCCTACAAACCTAACTCTTAACAAGGCTTTCAAGACTCACATGTGATATGTACTTAATCGAACAAAGGAATAATAAAGAAAAAAGATGAAGAAGAAGCAGCCATGCTGTCAAGAAGCCTTGTTAAACGTCACTAATCTTTGACGTACACAGTATGACGTGACTTTTTTTCCAGGATCCAAGTCTAAATTACATCACATTGTGTGCAGTCTGCTATTTCCCGAAAAAAACTACAACTTGGGAGAATGTGCATTGTGAAAGGTCTTCACACTGAGTGTAAAACACAAAAGCCTTTCTATGTACTGAGTAATGATTTTTAAAATGCAATGTTTTAGATGATGAGAAAGATCAGTTTAAAAACAAATTAATGCCCATGCTTCAAAACATGATTAATCTCCCCTTCAATTAGCTGCTTCAAAGAGATTTATTCATAAATGTAACTTTCAGACTAAACAAAAGAAGATCCTATTTGAAGAAAAATTGATAAAAGTGACTGCTGTTGATCAGTGTTTCAGTATATCAAATCAAAGTGTCACGTCTTATGAGCAATAGTAAATTTATTGTGCAAATAATTTGGCTTCTTTTTATTTTTTGTGCCCGTCCAAAAGGTGCACTGTCATAAAAAACAACAACCCAACAGTATGAGTGGAAAGAAGATTTTTTTCTATTTTTGTGCCAAATATTGTGTTCAACGACAAAGTATTTTGAGAGAAAATGCCAATGTTAAAAGTTTTACTACAGACACTTTGTTCACACAAGTGAATCAAAGTGTGCCTACAGTCAGTATTGAAAAAAAAAAGAGATGAAAAGACGGGATAATAAGAATGTAGGAACGTTGCAACAGTCATTGTTGTAGAACATTCCACACGGGTATGGACATATTCAGTTTCCCCTCCCCTCCTCAGTTTCCCAAAGCACAACTCTTAGTTACGTTTTTCATTTTACACGTGAATAAGGAAGTAGCATTTTGCTGCATGTCGATAATTTCTCTCAAAATACTACATCGCAGTCTAAGCTGAATGACGGTGTCTTGAATGTCGTTAATTAAGTACTCTCATCTTCTTCTTCGTTCCTGGGCTGCAACTCCCACGTTCACTCGTATGTACATGAGTTGGCTTTTACGTGTCTGACCGTTTTTACCCCCGCCATGTAAGCAGCCATATTCCGTTTTCGGGGGGTAGTACTCTCATCAATACTTGGTTCCATCATCAGGAAAGCCCTGTTCTGCTGTCTCTTCAGTTGGCGGGGACAGGAGGAAGCCACAGACTCCGGGGGATGAGGAATAATGGAGGGATGAGTAATGCAGGGATGAGGAATAATGGAGGGATGAGGAATAATGGAGGGATGAGGAATAATGGAGGGATGAGGAATAATGGAGAGATGAGTAATGGAGGGATGAGGAATAATGGAGGGATGAGTAATGGAGGGATGAGGAATAATGGAGGGATGAGGAATAATGGAGAGATGAGTAATGGAGGGATGAGGAATAATGGAGAGATGAGTAATGGAGGGATGAGGAATAATGGAGAGATGAGTATTGGAGGGATGAGGAATAATGGAGAGATGAGGATGAGGAATCATGGAGAGATGAGGATGAGGAATAATGGAGAGATGAGGATGAGGAATAATGGAGGGATGAGGAACAATGGAGAGATGAGGAATAATGGAGGGATGAGGAATAATGGAGAGATGAGGATGAGGAATAATGGAGAGATGAGTAATGGAGGGATGCTTGCAGCTCCGTTGCCATGATCTCTTGCTTGGCAGGCAGATGCTTTTTGTGTGTGTTAATCACTCAGATGCAGAGGATAAAGATAAAAACAGTTCTGAGCTCAGTCCACCCAATGCTCAAGCTTCCAGGATGTTATTCAGACAATGATACCAGCGATTAAACACACACACACACACACACACACACAAAAACAACCAAACGATTGTACGTACTTTCAAATAATATCATACTGAACGTGAAGCTTGCTTTCCTTCTTGCAGTCAATTTTTGTTTATTCATTTACAGTTATTCTTTTTTTCCTTTTTTCTTTTCATTCAGATTTTAGAGTTGTCTGAAAATAGTCAAAAATAGAATTATCATTTCACTATCAATCGTATGAACGATCATTACAAAATAATCTATTGTAACTTGTAATGTTATGGATAACAATTTCAATGAACGTTAGCACCACCGAACATCCTCCCGGCTAATATTCTGTTAATAAAGGGAATCGACGCTCCCAGACACACTGGCTAAAGATTGGATTTCACCTCTGAAATCAACTTTGTCTCAGGTTTACTTCGTTAGCAGTTAACGAAGTTTATTGATGGACTCAGAAGCAAGGTTTCTTTTATCATAATGAAGGTTATTCATTGGAGCCTTTTATCAAAAAAGAAAAAGAAAAACAAACAAACAACAATAAAAACAATATACATAGGCGTATTATAACAAAAACAACAACCGTAAACAAACCAGCAGTTGTTTGAATAGGAATATAACGTAATTCTATGAAGGGTTTCCTTTTCGAAAACATTTCACTCATTCTTTAGATGACAGGGGATATTTTTGGTCCCATAATAACGAACCGAAATTAACTTAGCTGATATAAAAATCAACTTTCTGTGTCGGTTTTCCTTCTTCACGTTGAATAGGGAAATGGGTTAAAAGAGGCTGATGATTTCCTTGTTTTTTTTTTTTTTTATAGGAATAAATAGCGATGATAAAACAGCTCCAGTCCAAAAGTGGGTCAAATTATCCGTAACAGGATCGCAATATCACTGCAACTGACACGTAGTCAACGTTAAACGATAATTATGGACACCACTAAACTGGAATAACAGCTGAAAATGGGAAGAGTTCTGTCAATTGATAGCCCTGCTAATTGGAACTGGAGGCATGTGAAACCCCCCTCTCCCTCCTACACTCTTTTTTTCCCCTGCTACATTCACAGGTCCAGGACTGCCTCTGTCCTGGGTTGCCAGGTTTCACGGTCGATTACCGCCCTTTTTCGCCCTACTGCTCATTACTGCCCTTCGCTCCGAGCTTACTGGCCCTTTTTTTTTTTTAAATAATAAACAGAATTCAAACAGTTCACATTACAGTGGAAAACGTGCTTATAATGGCAGTGCACAGGGAGCGTTACAGCCGCGTATGCGCGCACACAAAGTGAAATGTGAATTGTCATAATTTTACGTTCACGTCCCTGCGAGAGATATTCCCTCTGCCTCTCTGTGATACACACTCTTTGTCTGTCACTCTGTGATACACACTCTTTGTCTGTCACTCTGTGATACACACTCTTTGTCTGTCACTCCTTGTCTGTCACTCTGTGATACACTCTTTGTCACTCTGTGATACACACTCTTTCTCTGTCACTCTGTGATACACACTCTTTCTCTGTCACTCTGTGATACACACTCTTTCTCTGTCACTCTGTGATACACACTCTTTGTCTGTCACTCCTTGTCTGCCACTCTGTGATACACACTCTTTGTCACTCTGTGATACACACTCTTTGTCACTCTGTGATACACACTCTTTGTCTGCCACTCTGTGATACACATTTTTGTCTGTCACTCTGTGATACACATTTTTCTCTGTCACTCTGAGATACACACTCTTTCTCTGTCACTCTGTGATACACATTTTTGTCTGTCACTCTGTGATACACATTTTTCTCTGTCACTCTGAGATACACACTCTTTCTCTGTCACTCTGTGATACACATTTTTGTCTGTCACTCTGTGATACACACTCTTTGTCTGTCACTCTGTGATACACATTTTTGTCTGTCACTCTGTGATACACACTCTTTCTCTGTCACTCTGTGATACACACTCTTTGTCTGTCACTCTGAGATAACACACTCTTTCTCTCTCTTTCTCTGACTTTTCGTGACCTACTCTCCACCCTTCCAAGTTCCACTTTCTTGTTTCCTGCTTCTCTCTCTCTCTCTCTCCCTCTCTCTCTCTACTCCTCTAATCCTGAACACCAAGACTCCCCTCGAGAGTCATGGTTCTTCCTCGCGTTATGTTTTGTCGCCAGGGTTTTTGGACAGGTGACAGACGGCGGTGAAGTCCCCGGAGGGAGCTGTGGACAGACCACCTGCCACCCACGTGCTTCAGCCTGAGCCGGGCTGCTGTTCCCAGCACGTGACTGACTTCTGACGTCATACAACCCTCGTCAACTGATACACATGACCGAAACATAGCAGAAACCTTAGGCTTTCTATACATGTTGAACAGCGAAGAGAGGCGACATCAAAGCTCTGATAATAAAAGGCATGGGCGGCCTTGCTCAAATCGGAGATGACTGTGGAATCACATAGACGTACAATAGCAGAAACCTTAGGCTTTCTATACATGCTGAACAGCGAAGAGAGGCGATATTAAAGCTCTGATAATAATATATGAAATGAGCTGGCTCGCTCAAATCCAAGACGACTGTGGAATCACATGGACGGACAATGGAAGAAATCTTAGGCTTTCTATAAATGTAGAACACGCGAAAAGAGACACTATCAAAAGTCTGATAATAAAAGAGGTGAGTGATCCAGAATATCTGAAGAAGTTGTTTTTCTTCTTTTTCTTCTCTTTATTATTATCATAATTATTATGTTATCATTTTGTTTTCTCTCGTTATCATTACCATCACCATTAGCAGTAGTTGTAGTGTTGTTGTTGTTCTTATTATTATCACAAATAGTAGTAACAGTAGTGGCGTTATTGTGTTACCGAGTCGAAACAAGACAGTTCCAAGGAAATTAACCCTTTCCATTGTTGGTTTTTTTTTTTTGTTTTGTTTTTTTTATCTTCACACACATGTACAGTTCCCATAAGAACATGTACACCGCCAAAAGTATGACCCATACAGCAACGAAAAAAAAACAACAACAACAACAAAAAAGCAGGTGAGGATGAGTGGGGTAGGGGGGGCGTCTGACTGACATGCAAAATGCAGCAAGTACAATCATGGCCGCCACGCAAGGTGGAAGACACAAGGGGAACAATTGCCAAATGGGAGTGCTGTCACTCCGAAAACGTTGCCCACACAGCTAAAACGTGTATGTCAGTGGTTGCGGTTGATGTTTTTCCCGTTCAGCTCTTGCAGGGAGAGGGGGGGGGGGAACGAGGTGGGGTGGGGAGGAGGAGGGGCTGGGGGGGGGGGGGGGGAGAGATTTAAGTGGGCGTGGGGGGCGGCAGGGTATGTGGGGGAGGTAGGGGGGCAGAGTTTGGGAGTAAGAACGTACCCCCCCCCACCCCCTAACTTTTCTTTATTTTTTTCCTGTCTTTTCTCTCCACGCTGTACCTATCAGTACCTGCTGAAAAAGCTCATGTCGTTCGTTCATGTTAGCAGTTTTGTCAGCCTCTCTGAAGGATATCATGAAGAGAAAGTTGGCGGACGATTTGAAAATGAAGCCAATGGGCATGCGACATTACGAGCCGCGCAGTTAGATAAGAACTAATCAACTGCTTTTGACCACGTTAATTACATGGGACATCTATCTATCCCTGCTCTATTCTCTCTCCCTTTCTGTCACTTCCTGTCCCATCTGTAAACAGAGACTGTTTACAAAGGAAACCAACAATGCAAGCTCGCTCTCTCTCTCTCTCTCTCTCTCTCCAATCGTTTCTGAGATGATCTCAGTAGGCACCTGTGTTCTAGTTTCCCCAGGGACAGAAGATTCTATTTTTTTCCAAAGACTTTTCTACATCTATGTCTACTACCGACATTAATAGTCATTATCAATAATTAGTGCTTGGACACTTCCCAATAACACCTAGCTTTCCGTGGCTTTCAGGTGTAAAGATATGTTGCTGAACACAGAGCAAAGAAGAAAAATAAAATAAAAAGAAGTTTCCTAATGCAAAAGAAAACCCCTCTTTATCTCTGAGAAAAATAGAGAGAAAGTTCTGATTAGAAAAGATAACCACTCTATAGCTCTGAGAAAAATATAGAGAATGTAGGACTGGAAAAACATAACTACTCTATATCTCTGAGAAAAATAAAGAGAAGGTGTGTCTAGAAAAGATAACCACTCTGCATATCCCTCTCCATCTAATACACACATCCGACATACTCACTGGCCAATATTATCTCTCCTCAGCATACTGATTCTTCGTCTTACTCTGTTGTTTGAGAGTCGGTCTTCAAGTTGTATATCAGTCCTGATAATATGGCTCTGTGCGGTCGGCTTGACTACAAACAACATGGCCAGTTGAACGTAATCTGTATTGTTCTCCTTTTGTTTGTTAGGCATGGACTGCCGATGGACTGGTATTTTCACACCACCGTTTAATTAATGAGGGGTTGTCGTCTGCAATGAATAAAATGTTCGTATTCTAATGAGGGGTTGTAGTCTGCAATGAATAAAATGTTCGTATTCTAATGAGGGGTTGTAGTCTGCAATGAATAAAATGTTCGTATTCTAATGAGGGGTTGTCGTCTGTAATGAATAAAATGTTCGTATTCTAATGAGGGGTTGTAGTCTGTAATGAATAAAATGTTCGCATTCTAATATGGTGGCGCTGCGCTCAGTGGTGACACGGTGTTTTTGCAGGCTCGTTCTTAACGTGTGTGTGTGTGTGTGTGTGTGTGTGTGTGTGTGTGTGTGTGTGCGCGCATGTCATTTTTAGTAATAGATACCGTTTTTTTTGTTGGATGTTTTCATCTGTAAATATTGTTGTGCAATACCCTATTGTCTTAACATGAGTATGTGTGTGTGCGGTGGTGGGGTAAGTCTATCGTCAGCTGTTGGGATTTCTTAGTTGACTAGTTTTAATCTCTTCTTATGCTGCGCATGATGATTTTATGCTAATGTTTACAACGAGCCTGTGATTGCACAACTTAATTCCCATGTGGATTAATAAAGTGTTTTTGATTGATTGATTGATTGATTGATTGATTGATTGAATTCTGTCTCTCCATCGCTTTCAGAACAAGGCTAACTCCTTTCACTAAAAAAATTTAAATGCCGACTCATCCTTCTTTCTCCTCAATCCTCCATGCTCTTCTCTTAATGCTTCGTCTTCCACCCAACCCTCTTGTGTTAAATCCATCAGATTTTAGGTCCATTCTGCCTAATACCGATCTCTGTCTCTATCCCTTTCTCTCTCTTTCTCGTCTTTTTTTTTGTGTTTGTTTGTTGTCATTCTCTCCTTCTGAACTTCTTTCCTCCTTTTCTTTTCTTGATCCACATAATTTTATTTCTTTCCTTTATCATATTCCATTCTATTTCGTATCTTCTTCCTTTCTTTCCTCCTCTTATCTCTTTTTCTTTTTGTTTTCTACGTTGTTTCATTACTACTTCTTTCTTTCTTCCTTTCTTTTTTTATTTTTTATTTTTTTTAAACCATATTTTCTTCCTTTTCTAAGTTTGGAAGGGGGTCAAAGTGAATTCTGACATGAGCGGGCATCGCAACGAGCTTCAAATGTGATTCAAGGCAGTGTCGGTAGTTTTCATTCCATTATCGTCTCCGCTTTCCACTTGTTAACAAGACAGGCAGGCATGCGCCCCCTCCTGGAGAGAGGACAGAAAGCGGACAAGCCATAGTTCTACTGCCCAGTTCACGTGGTGTGTGAGTGTGTGCTCGTAGGAGATCGGTCTTGGAACTGCGTGCAGAGGGGTAGCATGGAAATGCTGCAGCTCAGAGCTGTTGCATTTATTCTTTGCCCCCCCCCCCCCACCCCCCTCCCACTGCCCTCTCCACCCCTCCTGAGAGAAGACATCGTAATAATGTTTTTGTTGTTTCAGTTACCATTGGTTATTGTTGTTTGTTTGTTTTTTCTCTTGAGTGCAAGACATACAGCAATGTTAAGTTGTTGCATTTACTTTTTGGCCCCCACCCCCACCCTGCTCCACCCCCTTCCCCCCCATCCTTCAATACCTTCCGTCCCTCTTGAGAGTGTTGTTTAAGTTACCACTGGTTGTTGTTGTTTGTTTTTTGTTTTCTCTTGAGAGAAGGACATAAAGCAATGTCAAGTTGTTACATTTACTTTTTGCCCCCCCCCCCCCTGCCCCCTTCAACCGCCCTCTCCACCCCTACCGCCCCTCATGAGAGTATACCTAGCAATAATGTTATTGTTGTTAAAGTTACCATTGGTTGTTGCTGTTGTTGTTTTTCCTCTTAAGAGCAAGACATACAGCAATGTTAAGTTGTTACATTCACTTTTTGCCCCCACCCCCCACCGCCCTTTTCACTCCTACCCCCCCCCCCTCCTGAGAGTAGACCTAGCAATAATGTTGTTAAAGTTACTATTGTTGTTGCTGTTGTTGTTGTTGTTGTTTTTTTCTTCTCTTGGGAACCAGACCTAAAACAATGTTATCTTCGACGTTCATGTTACATGCAAGTGGAAAATTTGCCATGTATATGTGAGGCATTGCCAAATTTCTGACTCTCGCGTGTCCTCATGCTCCTTTCAATAAATCACCTCTCCCTGTTTTCAGAGGGGGGAGGGGAGGTGGGGGGACTAGGAGGGATGAGGGAAGAAAGCGTTCTTTAAACGGGCATCGGGTTCATGTCGGACATACACTGGCACCTCCATCAAGACATACAGTTGTTTGCATTAATGTGTTCCCGAGCTTGAAGACACTCACGCAAACAGTAATTTAACAAAGCACCCGAACAGCTATTTTCACACAGCACGAGTGCACGCACGCACGCAGGCACAGACACACACACAGACACACACACACACACACACACACGGAGAGAGAAAGAGAGAGAGAGAGAGAGAGAGAGAGAGAGAGAGAGAGAGAGAGAAAGAGAGAGAGAGAGAGAGAGAGAGAGAAGATGATTTTCTTCTCCGATCGTGGGCTGCAACTCCCATTTTCACTCGTATACACGAGTGCACTTTCACGTGTATGGCCGCTTTTACCCCCGCCACGTAGGCAGTCATACTCTGTATTCTGAGGGTGCATGCCGGGTATGTTCTTGTTTCCATAACCCACCGAACGCTGACATGGATTACGGGACCTTTAACCTGCGTATTTGATCTTCTGCATGCGTTTTCACACGAAGGGGTGGGTCAGGCACTAGCAGGTTTGTAATCTGTTGACCTGGGAGATCGGGAAAAGCTCAACTCTTTACCCACCAGGCGTCGTGATTGGGGTTCGAACCCAGAACTTCAGACTGAAAGTCCAACGCTTTTCTGCGCCCGTCAGAAATTGATTTTAAAAAGCAGTTGTTGCATATTGAATGAACCATTTGAAAAAAAAAAAAAGTTCGGCTTTCAAACACACTCACAAACACACACATATACGCGCGCGCGCACGCACGCACGCACGCACACGCGATGTCCACTCCAGAGTGCACGTTCACCCAGCCTGGCGCAATGACAATGCGATGCGATCAACCTCGCCAACCGTAGACTAACAGGTTGTGTCTAACGCACGTTACATCAGCAACGTTACAACTGAAAACTTAGCAGGAAGGTGGCAGAATGGTTAAGACGTTCATCTACCGATACAGTGTCTGTGAGGGGGGGTGGGGGGAGTAGCTTCTCTCTCTCTCTCTCTCTCTCTCTCTCTCTCTCTCTGCCATCCATAACCCCCGTCTCTCTCTGTCTCTATCTCTCACTCTCTGTCTTTTCTTCCTCTTTCTGCCACCGTTTCCACCCCCCCCCCCTCTCTCTCTCTCTTTCACTCACTGTCACCCCACTCTGTCCAGTCTCTGTGAGCCTGACATTCTCATCAACCCGCAGCTGTTGTCTTCAATCTTCTCTTTTTAAGTTATTCTTCTTTACTTTCCTCCTCCTCTTCCTCTTCCTGCTCTTCCTCGTATCTTTAATTTTTTCTCTCTCTCTATCTCTCAGGATTCTCCATCCCCTTCTCAATCTTTCCTCCTGTCTTCCTCTTCACTTCCTCTATGTCCTCTGCCTCATTTTTCTTCCGACCATTTTAACCCTTTCACCGCCAGTCAATTTAGAGTACAAAATTCCCTTGTGGTATATAAACACAGAAAAGACAGTGGCTAAGAATAGCTGGGGATTTACCCTCCGATGTATGGAAAATATAGTCTATCCTACCACCAAACGTTAAGAGCAGTAGGTTCATGGATAACAGACCAATGAATGGTCACCTTTCAGTGACATGGGTCCTCTACCACGCCTGTGCATAACTGCGAGCTTGGCGGTGAAAGGGTTAAAGGGGGGTGGACGCGCGACAAGGGAAGACGTAGACGACTGGGTGACCCTGCGAACTTTTAATGTGATGAAGACAACGTTCGATAGTTTTCATTCCATTATCGTCTCACCCTGATCTTTGGTGAGCTGAAGGAGATACACACGCACGCGCTCACGCACACGCTATCCCACCGACCCAGGAAGAAATAAAAAAGAAAAAGAGAGAGAGAGAGAGAGAAGGGGAGAAGAAAGAGAGTGAGATAGGATGATGGACAGGGAGGGAGGGAGAGAAAAGAAGAGAGACCGAGCAAGAAGAGAGAGGGAGAAAGATTAGGTGG